>NC_044263.1:1747996-2088783 GCF_003957555.1 Calypte anna | reverse complement strand
TAACTCAATACAGAAAAAAGGGGGGAGGGAAGGAGAGAAAAAGGGATAGCATCTCCATTTAATTTCCTCTGTTTGCAGCAAGGTAAGTCCATCCTTCTCTTGTTACATCCTTCAACAATAAAAGTCCCAGTCTATAATTTCTTCCGTCCTTCTGCTAGGAAAGGAGGAATGAGCCTGACATGTCCTTGGCTCTTGCACAGGTTGATGAGGTGGAGTCACCCACATCAAGTTAAGAGCAATTCCAGCCCTATAAATCCCTTTAGCAATCACCACCCCAGAAGGGCTTGAAATAAAGGTGGGTCATTGCCAGGCACAGCCCATTACACACACTTAAAGGTTGGTGCACATTGATCCTCCAGGCACAAGCTCCTATTGAAGCCCCACAGCATCTGTGGTGGCAGGCAGTGACAAAGAGGGACCATCAGGCTGGTGGTATTGACTGACTGTGTAATCTCTAATTCTGTGTGCACACTTTGTTTGCCTGTCCTGTTCTGCTAATGCTGAAGAGAATTCAATTTGAAAAGGGAAAAAATGGAAAAGTGTAGTGCCATTGAGTCCTAAGAGTGCCATTGAGTCCCTAACTCGTTCCCCAGCTGTTTGCTCTGAGGCACTGGGGAGTTATAAATAGCTGGAAGCAGGAGTGCAGAACAGTGGTATATACATTGTGTAAATGGAGCTCTGAGAAATGTCCTTGTTTCAGGACCAGTGAAGTCAATAATGGCCTAGAATCTACTTCCACGTGCAGGTTATTACAACGTGGAACAATAATAAAAGTGTTCCTGGATTTTCACAAGTTCAAGCCATGAAGAGGAGGGAGATTATATATTTAATCAGCCTCACAGTCACTTTGTAATGTTTATTGTAGCTTTTTTTGAGAGAAGGAAGGAGCAATGTTGGCCATCTCTGGGTAAAGAAGAAAAGATGAAGGGGGAAAACAGAGACATGAAACTAACTTCTAACTTCAGCTCTGTTGGCATCTTTCAGGCTTAACTGTGCTGCAGACTGCAGTAAAAATCATATCAGCAAGTCAGTATCTGTTTCAGTGGCTTCCAATTAGAGGCAGCTTTGCAAATAAGGGAATCAGTGACAAAATCACCATTGATTATCGTGCTTTATTTTCCAGTGCAAGCAATGTTTCTTCATTGTTAGCAAGGAGAATTATTGTTACTCATTTTATCAGAAAACTGGAAGCATGCACAACAGCTGGTAGTAAATGTTGGGTATATTGTGGTCTAGAAATAATAATAATAATAATAATAATAATAATAATAAAAATAATAAAATCACAGTGGGGCTGCTTTATGTAGTATGGGGCAGGGTACAAGGATTCCTGGCCTGAGCAGACTGATGCTTTATCATGGCTGCAGCTAACCTTGTCACTGCCCCTGCCAAGTGTATTTGAGCAGCTGACAGTAAGCAGAAAAAGAAGGACCATCTGAACAGATCAAAGCAAAAAAGAAATGCATCATGCTACATGTTTCCTTGTCAAAATCTTGCCCACACAAGCTGCAGTCTCACATTCCACGTAGAACTGAAATAAGGGTCAACACGTTCCTTCAGAACCCCAAATATTAAACAATTTGTTTTGAACTTTGCCCATTTCAGATGAGCATAAATCAATATGTATGAAGGGGGGAAAAAAATTCCTCCCCATGCTTGAAAGTTGAAGTGGGATGCTAACTCTAAGGGACCAAAGTGGTGGCTGCAACAGAAAATGATGAAATTATTTGTTTAGCATTTATGTAATGTATAAGTGCAGCTTGTCTGTGTTAAAGCAAAGTAATAATTGGTTTTTCACCAGCAAGGGCTGTGAATTTCAGCTGTATTCCCTTCTGGGATTCTGAAGTTCTCATGTTCCGGCTTACACAACAGCAAAGCCTAAATGCAGACCAGTTTTTCATCTATGAATTTGAAGTTAAATAAGGTTTGACCAAAGTAGACAAAACAAGAAGATACCTAGACTAACTGGAAACATCAAGATTTGAAAATTACCTGATAGGAAAAGGGAGGGGAGGGGGATCAAAGAAGTCCCAAGGAATGAAAAATTCCTTCACAGCGCTTCCTGTTCTCTCTGTTATGCTAACCAAGGTAGGATTAGGTTTCAGCTGCCAAAAGAAATAACATTTGTAGATTTTTTTTTGGTCTGGGGAAGTGGGATAGAAAGATTCAAGACAGCTTTTTCCAAACTATTTGCTTTTTGACAAGCAGTCAAGTCTAGTTATTATTATTAATTTGTATTACAGAGCTACCAAACTGAGACTGGATTTCCATTGTATTAGGTGCTGTACAAATACCCAGGCAGAGGCTGCTCTTACCTCAAAGGGCCCAGAGTTTAAATAGAGCAGACAGACAAAGGGCATTTTGCCCTGAGTTGTAGAGCTGCTCAGCAGTGGAGTTAGGAATTAAACTCATCTCTCCTGAGCACCTCAGCTACTGGAGCACAGCCCTGGAGAACAGAGCTGTCATTAGAAGAAGTGGGCTTGCTGTCTTGCATCCAAACATAAGATAAGGGTGAGATTGATTCAGCATAACTGTGTGAGCTGGAGAAAACTCATACCTTGCACCAAGTAATTGTATGTTTACTCCTGGTTTGCTCTGGGTTTGGTTTTGTTACTGGGTGATTTCAAATGGAAGGTTCAGAAATGGACAGGGTCTCTGCTCAGCCTCTTCTGCTCCTGACTTTGCAAGCTACAGAACCATCCTTAGAAATTCAGTTGGCCTGAATTAAGAACCTGAACATATTGTTGTGAAAAGTGAAAAGCAGTAGCTAATAGACTTTCTGAAAGGACCCAAAGCAGCTGAGTAGGGCCCAGGGTTTCTTTCTTGCCTCCCCTTCTTCCAGGCACTGCCCAGCAGGATTGGGCAGGTAATGCTGCCTACTCTGTGACTCCCAGAGAAATGGAGATTGCCCTTCTTTTGTAAACTGGAAGTCTTTACCTTAACCTCATGCTAACAAAGAAAGAAAGACTTTCTAAACTAAACAATAGTCTGAATAAATAAAATGGAATATAAGGATAAACTTGAGCCTGTTTATTCTGAGGTGCTTTATCAGTGAGTAATTCCAACTCCAATCCCATGTGTCAATATTTGAAGTACCATTTGAATTGTGAAGGGCTTTTCTAACATGGGAGAATTTCCTGCTTCTTGTGTTTCCAACCCCAGCCTAGATGTGTACAGGTGATTTCTGCTCTCTGTGTCTGAGCTACAGGCAGGGAATTAGCTGGGCAAGCAGCAGATTGGCTCTCAGCTCTTTCTCAAGATGCCAGCAGTCAGCAAAGCAGACACTGAGTTTGCTCACAAGAACAAACTGGAGTAAATGTTTAACTTGAGTCTTTGGAGTCTAGGGTTTGTACCTTTCTTTATTATTAACCCAAGCCCTGTTTTTCTTTACAGTTGCACAGCTGCTGGCACACGAGAAACAAAGGACTCTTGAAATAACTTCCTCATGGAGGCATGAGCAAAGGTAAAGTACCTTTTGTATTGTTTCCATACCTAAACATGGGGAAAGCAGTAGCACGTTGCTGTGTTCTGCATTTCTGTCAGGGCAGAACAACCTGTCAATAAGGAGTTGTTTAATTGTGTCTTTTTAAAACTAAATCACTAGACACACCCAGATAATTTCATCCTAATTTGACACAAACTGAAAAAGTACATAGCATAGGAGGCTGCCAGGTGTAATTTGTTGAGACATTGATGCACTCACCTGTGTACACACACTGCTTTCCAGCTTTTTATGTTTGTATCCAGTGTTTTCCTCTTAACTGTTTTCTGTACTGCTCAAGTCTGGAAAGTTCTTCCTCTCCTCCCTGTGGAGAGGCATGACTGCACTGGGAAGATCTGAATTCACATCAGTCCTTTCACTAAGCTTTGCCTCCATCCTGCACCCTTGATTTGTTTCTTTGTTCTTGAGTAAGCTGTGAGTTCTAGGAGAAAGCTGCTTGGTTGAGCAGGCACCCATCAGCACAGGACAGAAATTACCAGGACACTTGTCCCACAGTTGTTCCATTTACTGTGTCAATATGGTGTAAGTTTTTCTTTTAAAACAATGGTAAATATTTGTGTGTGCTCTGTTGTGGCTCAGAATTGGTTGCAGAGAGGAGGAATCTTTTATTTTTTATTGTTTTTTTTAATTGCTGTGACATAGATTAAGTAGAAAACAATATTCCTGAACTGTAACAATAGTTATGCCTTGAAGGAAATCTGAATGAGTAAAACCAGTCCCTGTGCATTATCTTTGAGCTATATTGGCAATGAAATTATTTGGGCTGTAGATCCTTAGGAACTTGTGAGCAGAGGTTTGGGGGCACAATATGAGATGTGAGAGTGGCCTGATCACTGAAATGCTGTGAACACACTATCTCCATACTTCCTGAAGTAATAAACTACAATCAGTTGCCTGGGAGTAGTTCACACATCTCTGATTATTGTAAGCCTGTTAGATTAGAGAAAAGATCCTGGAATTCCCTTCTTTGATCAGATCCTGCTGGATTTTAAGCCCTGAAGGCCACTGTCACCATAAGGAAGAGCTAAGGAAGGGATGAAAATGTAGCTAGCAGGTATTATCTACCAAATACATCTAGATTCTGTCACCTCACTCCCACTGAAGAATATTGAAATGAATGAGAGCATTGATGGAATAAATTAGTGTGGATTGGGAGGATGTCAGGATACGGGCCCAAGTGACTACGATAATCTGAATCAAAAGGTAGAAAAAGTTATTTAAGGAGTTGCACAGACTGACAGCTTGGTTGTGAAGTAAGCAGAAAGTCAGTTGTGAAGCCTCAAACCTGTTTCTACAATGGCCAGATTCATGTTTTGCAATTTACTCAAAGATTAAGAGCTAGCCAAGGAGGAAAAAAAAAAATACCCACAACAAAAAACCAAACCTGTTCTCTAAAGAATGGGAGAACTGGCAAGATGATAAAGAACCTTGTGTCTGTTCAAAGATGACCTAGGTCAGCAGAGGATGAATTTGCCTTCATTTTTGCCAGGAGTTTAATGTTCATTAAAGGTCCATGGATTTCTTAATTTCCTGAGCATTTTTTTTTTCCAATCTGGCAATTCTACAAAGCTTATGCTGGACTTTAAACATATTTACCTAGCTTGTTCTGGGTGCTACAAAGTGCAAATAAAGACAGTGTTATCAGAAGGGGATGGAGTGCTTTGAAGATGAAGGGCTTGACAAGGAGCCAAGGAGCCAATGGACCAGTGAGAACTGGAATTCTCATAGGATTTAAGGACACTGTGCCTGTTGGTGAAAGCAAACACACATCAGAAAGGAACCAGGGGGAGATCTTCCTTGTTTTCTCTGGCTGTTTGTGTAGGCCTGTAGATCTGCCACAACTCAGCTCCAGAACTGAAGTAGTTAAAGAAAAAAGTGGATAAGGAACTTGAGGGCTGTTCCAGAGGAGAAGAGGCACATGAGAAGTGGCTAAATTCCACATTGCCCCTGTTAGAAGCAGACAAGATGCTTCTCCTTCAGTTAACTTGGCTGTTAGTGGGGTTTTTTTGTTTGGTTGGGGTTTTTTTTGCTTTTTCATACAGTTCCAAAACCATAAAAACATTCTGGTGTTATTCAGGAATACCAGGATTCTGCCTTCTCATGCTTCAGAGACCTACAACCAGAAAGCAGGAAAGCAACCTGCTTTTAAACTGTCTGGGAGAAAAAAAGTGCAGAGCAATAACTACATTTTGTGCCTCACTCCAGCTCCTCACATGCTTCTCATCTCCTCTGGCTCACCACAGCTCAAAACTCAACTGGCCAGCAGCAATGTGCCCTATCAAGTGTTAAAATGGGATGGGAATCACAGAAATAACAATAACACCATCCCGTGATATGATCAGGATTTCTTTCCAGAATCTAATGATGTTAAAATAAATGGAATTATGGTGCTTTTCAATTTTTTTTTTTTGACTCAGTAAATTCCAAAAGAGGATTTGCCCCATTTCTACAATGTGCTTAAGGTTTTAGAGCTCACGATCAAATGCAGATTTATTAGGGGCATGATGGGTTGGCATAAGGAATTCTCTGCTTAAAGCTGCTCAGTGCCTTTTCATTCTGGGCAGGGAGGATTTTTTTTCATCTTAATCATTCATGAGACCATATGTGGCTTTTTCAGAGCTTTTTTTTTTATTATTTTATTTTTTTTGTAGCACAAAAAATTAATGAACACTTAACTATAAATAGCAAGGAAAACTGGTGTTAGGGAGAGGACTGAGAAGACTGAGTGAATTGCAGAAAATATCACACAAACATGGAAAGTTTTTCCTACTTTTTATTGAGAAAGTCAGTGAGAATACTTCCCCTGACTTCAGTGGATATTAGATCAAATCCTAACCTCTCTCTAACTCCCCCTCTGCTGGTAATTCAGTTCTTGCTGTGCTGCCAGAGCTGCATAGGATCTCTGAGCCTTGAAAATATCTTTTAAAGAATCATAAAATAACATTTCAATTTGAGTGGAATCATGAAGCACCTAAGAAAACGCTGAGGAGGTGGAAAGCAGGAAAACTGCTGGATGGTAGGGAAGGAGAGGGAGATTCTGCAATCTGAATTGTATTTACTTTTGGTAGCGTTTGAAACCAAGCACCCAGACTGTGATTGCTGACACCCAGTCAAGGAGATAGTGTGTGTCTGGCTGAAACACCAGGAGCAAACCTTTAGCAAGGGTAATTTAGGCTCTCACAACACATCAGGTGATAACCCAAATCAATTTCCGTCACTAAGCCAACAAAGCATTATATGATTCTGATATTTTGAAACACAAAATGAACAGGGAATCACATTTGCTCTATTTTTTTTTAGCATTGCTGAAAGGTAAGGCAACAACAGGCAGAAAAAGAATGTTCTACTCTGGGCCTTTGGCAGGTTTTCAAAATTCAGGCACTTTCACCTTGTTTTTTCTTCTCAGCTCAAATTCAGAAAATCCTCTTAGGTTAATTTCTTTTCCAGTACAAAACCCTCAGAAACCTAAAACGAGGGGAGGGTCTGGTCTTCTTTTCTTTCCTCTCTGCCGCGGAAGGATGAGCTTAATCCCGAGCAGCAGCTCCCGGCTCCAGGAGCTGCTCTCAGGTTGGATGTTTGGGAGAAGAGCGGGAATGCCGGGAGCCAACAGCGCCGGGAAGTTTGCGGCATCCCTTCCCCTGCCTCCGCATCCCTCCCGATCCCGATCCCGATCCCGATCCCGCTCCCCCCAGGGCCGCCGTGGTGCTGAAGGGACAGCGCACGATCCCGAACCGCTCCCGGCACCGCTCCGCACCCCTCCGCACCCCTCCGCACCCCTCCGCGGGTCCCTGAGTCCTTTGGGAAAAAAAAAATAAAATAAAATAAAAAAAAAGAGAGAGAGAAGAGAAGAGAAGAGAAGAGAAGAGAAGAGAAGAGAAGAGAAGAGAAGAGAAGAGAAGAGAAGAGAAGAGAAGAGAAGAGAAGAGAAGAGAAGAGAAGAGAAGAGAAAGGAAAGGAAAGGAAAGGAAAGGAAAGGAAAGGAAAGGAAAGGAAAGGAAAGGAAAGGAAAGGAAAGGAAAGGAAAGGAAAGGAAAGGAAAGGAAAGGAAAGGAAAGGAAAGGAAAGGAAAGGAAAGGAAAGGAAAGGAAAGGAAAGGAAAGGAAAGGAAAGGAAAGGAAAGGAAAGGAAAGGAAATGTGTTGTCAAAGTGCTTCTACAGCATTTTCTGAGAGTTCTGAAAGCAGAGGTCCTGCCCCAAGGCTTGTGCTACTGGAGAACCACAGAATCATTTTGGTTGGAGAAGACCTTGATGATCAGTGAGTCCAGCATAAACTTAACACTGCCAAGTCCATCACTGACCATGTCCCTCAGCACCACATCTACTTCTCCTTTAAATCCTTCCAGGGGTGGTGACTCCAGCACTTCCCTGAGCAGCCTGTTCCAATGCTTGACAACCCTTTCAGTGAGGAGATTCTTGCTCATGTCCAATTTAAACCTCCCCTGGTGCAGCTAGATCCATCTCCTCTCATCCTGTCACTTGTTATTTGGGAATAGAGTCTGCCACCCCCTTTGCTACAACCTTCTTTCAGGTAGTTGCAGAGAGTTATTTCCCCTCATCCTTTTCTCCAAACTAAGCAACCCCTGTTTCTTCAGGGTGCTCCTCCAAAGACTTGTTCTCTAGACTCTTCACCAGCTTCATTGCTCTTCTTCTTTGAGCACACCTCAGTCTCTATGAACAACATCCACTATGCTCCATAGAAGTTAATTTCTCCTCCTCAGTAATAATTACTGACATTTGGATGATTCCAGCAGTACTGAGTGCCCCCAGCCATGGTCTGTTGTGCTGCTTTGCCAACACACAGCAAAGACTTGGTCTCCAGCCTGAACTGCCTGCAGCTTAATTAGCTATGAAACACATTACTCCTGGTGCTAAACTGCTGCAGGGGGGTGTTGGGTGTTGTTAAACAGCTGCTGGATTCTCCCTGAGAGGGAAATCTATTTATGGGTTGTATTTTGAGTTGTAAAGTTTGCAACTCTGCTCAGGAAACAGCAAGGCTGTAGAACTGGGCTGAATTAAAGAATGTTCAGTCACACAGAACGATAACCATAAAACAAGGGGTCAGACACTGCCTGGCCCCAGGTGGGTGGTGCAAGGGCCACTGCTGAGCACCCATGTCTAAGCAGTCAGAGACCATTAGCCATTACCCTCTGGCCTCTGGAACTGGTTGGATCCAGACAGCTCAAAAAATAATGTAGCCCCACTGGAGAGGTTGTGCTTGTGCAGTGGGAAGTTCTGGAAGGGATTTCCTGACTCACTAATTAATCCAGAATCTGGAAGTACAAAACTGAGTGAAAATTAAGATTTTTAAGTTGTAACTTGGAAAAAAAAATAACAACCCTACTTCTTGGTTCTCTGTAACATCTTAAGACCAAGGGGTTAGTTATGTGGCTGGCAAGGGTTGGGCTATTTCTATTTATCTGGTATCCCATTTGAATTCCCCTGCTGAGAGCTGAATATTTAGGATTTCCGTGGCAACACTTTTCTGAACCCATGTAACAATCAGACTGACACGTGTCAACTGATACAGGGATGCAGAAGGTAATGTCTGAATTTATTCAAGCAATCACATTCTCCTTTCCAAGCCTAATGCACATGAATACTGAGTTAGGAAGCTGAATTGACAGGGATTCCATCTCAATGAACATGTATAATGTTCCAGACCAGGAGAGTAGCATTTAATTGATGAGTGGGATTATATTTACATAGCAATTGTAACAAAGACAAGGTTGGCTTTAGAGGAAAGACTATTTCCTAGTGTCTTCCTGCTGGCTTGTCCAGGAAAGCTATTCTTTTATGGGCAAAGAATAAAAAATCAGAACAGATGCACTCAGCTTTTACATGTGCTTCTTTTCATCTGCTGCAAATGATGAAAGCACCTCAATAGTCACATTGTGGTTGCCTTAGATACATGCATTAATTTACTCCATTATAACTTAGATGCTGGCTGTTCAGTTGCACAAGTATTAATAGTTATTCAGTGCTGTCCTCAAATGGCTGTTCAGTGACTAATGTCAAATGAATAAGGGCTCATCCTAAATCCCACATAAGTCAATGGGCATCCTTCTCCTCATTTCATTCAGAGCTGGAATTAGCTCTCCCTGTTGCAGTGCCCTCAGATATTCATTTTTTGTGTCCTCAGGACACCTCTGCAAGGTCAGGTAATGCTGCTGACTGAGTTTCACAGGTAGGAAGCTGGGACAGAAAGGTTACTTTTCAATCATCCTGCAAATACACAGAGGCCAAACCATCTCTTCTGTGCCATGGCAAGGAGTACCAGGCACGTCACCTCCACTGAGAGGTCTGAATACCTCCAGAAAATGAAGGAAGGACTCAGGAGCCTCACACCAATGCCATACTCACATTTCTTCGCTGAATTATACAGGGAGCCAGGCCCTGGCATCCTTGAATTCCCAAAGGGTCAGAAGTGCTTCTCCTTCTCTTGAACTTTGACAACAGACAGTGTGGTTTAGGTCCATCTTTGTCACTCCAGTAGGAGCACATTCCCAGTAAGTTTACCTTAGAATATACTGTGCTAGAGACAGGAAAATAAACTGAGGTGACTTTTACTACAAAAAGTGCTCTCTTCTCTGAACCTAGACTTCCCCTGCTCTGTGTCTTATTGCCATAGGAATTGTCTCCATGGCTGGTATCAGAATTGCCTTGTTGACATCATTATTAAAGCACATAACAGATTGCTGAACTGCTCTGATATTTATCTTTAGGTCAACAGCTATTGAGGCCCCAGAGGCAAATCAGAAAAAACACAGACTCTTTATTAGCAGAACTTAATTCAACTGTATTTAAACTAAATTAAGGAGTAACAACAACAACAAAAAAATAATATGACCTTTCTTAATGCACTCTTTCTTTATGAAGTATGAAATAAGGATATTAGATTAGTTTGATCCTGGTTCTTATTATGAACACACAGTAGATGAGAATGCAAAAATTCCCTCATTCAGTTAGGTGCTCTTGGATGTCAAATCAAAGACCAGGTGCTCCACAAGCCCATTTCCTTTCTTCAGTGTTTTATGTTTCCTAGCTCTGTAATTCCCCCCAGGAAACCAAGAGAAATCTTAATTTCTTACCCCCCGCCCCCTTGCCCCCACCCCATTAAAGTCACAGCTCTGGACATTTAAACAATCAAGCACATGTTCTTACACTGTCTGCACCTCATGCTACCCATAAATGGTGATGTGGTAAGAAAAACCATGGAGGAAAGGAAATGACATTAACCTTTTCCATCTGATAAATAAGGGCTCTATTCAGCTGAAATAATCCACATCCTTCCCTAGAGATCCAGTTAATGTAATACCTAAGGGCTCAGTTCATTTAAAATTATTTCCACACTGACCAGCTGATTTTTTGGTGAGTTATATAGTCCCCAGACTGAAATATTCTCCCATAGCATAGAGCTGGAGCCCTTCTGTAGCTCCCAAGAGTCTGTATGTCCCCCCAGAGGGTCTGTGACATCCACATGGATGATCTCTGCCCCCTAAACTAACAGCAACTTTTGTGTTCCTTTTTCTGGGACCACCAATCTGTAAACACTGAAGATCTCACACCTTGCCCCATCTGCTGCTTTTCTCTGCAAAGGGCTTCTCACCTCCCTGGCAGACTTTAAGCACCTACAGTTTATAGGTAATAAAAAGAGAGTCTGAACTTTGGATGGGTGGAAATTTAGAGCAACAGGCTCAGCCAGTTCAACAAAAAAGGCAGCCTGGATTATGCACATCCTTGCTGGGGTTTGAGGCAATGGCTGTGGGTCAGTGACCACTGCAAGGGTGCTTGTGTCAGTCAGACTGCCAAAGGTCAGAAGAAATGCAGGCAACTGAATTTGGGGTTTTTTGAGGTTTTTTTTTTCCACTTTGCAATACATAGATGGCTCCAGTGTGATTGGTATCTGCCCAGCTATACCTGCCTGAGAAACCTGCACTGACAAAGGACTCTTTGTAGCACTGAGGCAGATGTTTTCCAAGCAGGACAAGGGATCAAGGCACTCACAAATCAGTGGGAAACAGTAGTCCAGTTCCAGCAGCAACATGGGAAAATCCCAGATTTCTTACAGATATTGTATTGATCTGTAGCTGATTGAAAGCCATGGGAATCTTGTCTTTGGCATCAAGATATTTTGGATGAAGTTGCTACACTATGAGACATGTTCTTTTTTTTTTTTTTTTTAAGGGAGTGTAACTAATTGAGTATCATAAACCAAAGTTGCATGCAGTTTTGCAACCATTCTGATGCTGTAACAAGCCATGCTCTGAGGGTTCATTATTAGATTGTCTTGAAACTTGCTAGTTAAACAGGAAAAACAAGAACTCTGACCTCACTGCAGAACTTAATTGAAGTGCCTTTACTGACTGATTTTAAGCTCTTGTAACAACACTTCTTGCTGATATTGGGTCAGCTCTTGGCTTGTATGGACTATAGGCTCCTAGAGTGAACATCCTAGCCGCACAAACACATTACCCTGCAGGCTTGCATCCCAGGGTTGGGCTGGGATTAAGTAGGAAGCTAGAGCTGGAGACTGGTCCCTTCTCCCTTGGTCCCTCTCTTTTGGTCCCTTCTCAGCTCCCCTCCTCCTGGATGCCACGGGCTGGCCAACCCCTGTGGCACCAACACACCAGAGATGAAGCAGGAGTGTTGGACTGAGCATGTTCTAGTGTCTGGCTCTTTGGGGTTTGGGCAGCAGCAGAGGGAATAAAACCCCTTTGGAGCTGCTGTACCTCCTTAAGGACTCTGCAAGCTACAAACCTTTAGGAGGATCTGGATCTCCAGCCTCATGATGCTGAGGAGGGAGGCGTGAGAAGGTTTAGATATCTGTGCCAAAGCAAGTTAGAGCTGGAGCTCTCTGCTAGTAAATCTACTCCCTGCTAGTACCTACTAGTACCTGTGCTGAGCCTGGTGTGGACTCACTGCTAATGCATCCTTATCCCTTCCCACCTGTGTTAGAAATGAAGGCAGAACCACAAGGATTGTTACCATGCTGTAACTTTAACACCAGTTTCTCACTTCCCAGAGGCACTCAGCAGGCTCTGGAATGATTTGTTCTCACTGAACCTGGGTGCTGGCCTTGGCCAGTTTGGGCTGGACTCAGTTAGGTTGTTCCACTGGCAGGAGAGGGTTCTGAGCACTTGGGTTATCTAACTGGAAATCTTACACGGGGAGCTGAGCACACCTGAGAACAGTGGCCTGAGGGAAGAGACAGAAAGTGCTTTCTGCAGAAGGTGAGTGAAGCTTGGAAGTTGGTCCTGGAATATGGACATGGCCCTTCCCCTGGCATAAGAGAAACTGCAGCAGCTCAGCTGGCAAGAGGTGGAACTGGACATTATTTTATATGGCATCACAGTGAATTTGTGTGTTATCCCCTGAATTCACCACTAACCATACTGTTCAACTAAAATGGATGGGTTTTTTTCTAAAACTTTGGCACACTCGTGGCTTTGCTTCTCAGATTTCTGACTGCTGTGATGCCAGCCCTGGTGACACAGGTAAAAGAAGTCTCTGAAACTTCATTGCTATAAACCACCTGCAAAGCTGACCCAGAGGAGACATGGATTCCATTCAAGGATGTAAATTTGTGCAGGTGTCTGTCATTTACTGTATGTTTGCTTGAAACAGCAGAATAAGGAGAGAATAGAGCACAGAAACTGCAGCTTTATGCCCAAACTGCCATCTTAGGAGAAATATTAGAACAGAAGAGACTTGCCTCTCAATTCTTTTACTAGATTGCAAGCAAGTGGCTATTTCATCACCAGCCATCAACCCCTTGCCTTGTATTTCTTGGCATTTCTTCACTAATAAATATGAATAAACATTCCTGCCCGTGGCTCCCCAGCAGCAAAGCTCTGTGACCAAGTGCCCAGCAGCACAAGCAGGAGCCGTGCACAGAGGGAGGAGAAGGCAGAGCTGATGTGGCACAGCTCAGGGTAGGAGCATTGCCTGCATCTTGTGTGTAACAGCCTCACATGGGCTGAGTTCAACCTCTTCATAGTAGCAAAAATTTCCAGGGAAATATTGTGCCTCCAGGAGCCAGGACACTGGAGAAGGGCTGGGGGAGCCCACAGCTGGGAGTGTTTGGTAGGATTGCTCTGTACTGCATCTGCCTTATTTAAATCTGAGCTCATTGTTGTGGGGAGCTCTGCTAAAGCTCTCTCCTAGCTTTCTGGGATTACTATCATATTTCATGTGACAGTGACAGAAGGGCTGCTGCAACCCTGCCAGAGAATGGGGTAGGAGTTGAAAATAACCTGATTTTTGCTACAAGTTCAGGCAGGTTAACAGCAGCAGAGGATTCTGGGGGGGAATTAGGACTTCAGGCAGCTCCTGGTGGCTTTTATTACACAGTGGTGGTGGGATGCAAGGATAAAATCCAAGGCCAAGGGATATTTGTGTTGTGTGCAAAAAGCCCTTTCCACTTTTACAAAAATCCCCTTGTCAAGGCTGCCTTAAAGGAGCTATAATTATCTGTTAGATTTGTTATCAGTTAAATGAGAAAGGTTTGGGTCAAATTAGTTCCTGGTGTAAATCCTCTGATTGCTTCATGCCTATTGTAAAGTCGTCCTTGAACCTTTCTGAGGAAAAAACCTCAGCAAAGTGCTGGTGTCCCAAATGGAGCCAATTTCTCATTAGTTCTGGTGTGCTGTAAGGATGGGATTTTCTGTGAACTTTTCCTAAACAGTCTTGCAGGTTTTTTTCTCTCTTTGAGAGGGGGAGGAGTTGTGCCTAAAAAAACAAACCCAACCTGTCGTTCTCAGCTGCCAACCTGTCAGTCCAGCCATGCAAGAGAGAGGGAGAGAGACAGAGAAAAAGAAAGGAGGGAGTGAAGCAGAGATTCTTTCCTATCTCAGCAGCCACAAAGGTAAAGCCCATTTCTCCTTTTTATAGTTCTGCTTCTCTCTTGCTGTGTACATGTAAACAGCAATTGTTACCTTAGAGAGTTTTAAACTGACCAAACAACCTGTATGGGAATAAACTGCTTTAGTTTGTTCAGCTCTAAGTGTGTTTTGCATTGTAACCTGGCAGCTTGCTGGTTGTTGTTTGGAAACACAATTTCTCTCTCTGAAACCCAGAAGGAGAATTCATGTTGGAATATTAGAAAGAAGCACAGCTCTAGTGCTTGTATGAAGAAATGTTTGGGAAGGATATTAAGCTGTGTAATTTCAGGGCTGAAGTCAGCCTCTAATTACTGCAGATCAGGATAAGAACTTGTTAGAGAAGGGAAATTGTTCCAAAGCTGCAAGGCTCTTACACCTTCTCCTGGAGCATTTGCTAATAGCCACTGGTGGAGACAATGATACAAGACCAGACAGACTGTGGGGCTGATCCAGTTTGGCAGTTCCTCCATTCCTCTCTGTCCATTTTTGATGGGACTTCTCCAGCTTCTCATTACCAGAGGAAGAACAAAGCTGAGGTGCAGCAGAACTGCCCGCATGCATTCTTGAGTTAGGGCAGAGCAACAGAGGCACTTTCAGCTCATACCAGAGGAAATTGAAGGTTACAGACTGTGAGAAATGCTGGCTGAAAGGAGTCTGAGTCAGAAGAATCATTATTATCAGAGCTTCCCTTCTGAGTCTGCTCTGGGCAACCACTTGGTTGGAAAGGGCCCGGTTGTGAAGGTCTGAAAGACAAGAATTGACACAATTTTGTCTGTATAAATGTGTGCTTGTGCAGAAATATGAGTAGGTGAGGAGTCTGCTGAGGGGCTGTGACCCCTGATAGGCCCTAAAGTTCTGCAGACAAAGGTAAGAAAGGAGGAATTATGTTCATCTATCCTAGAGATGTCTCTAGTTCTGTATTTCTAAACCCTAAACAAACACTTGATACAGTACTGAAAACTCTGTAATATTTTTCTAGGTAGGTTGAGGCTCTGGCAAGGTCACATAAAAGACAAACTTGTGGACAGCATTTCCTTTCCTTACTGTATTCTTAAGGCTAACACTCACAGTGCTAAGGTGTGCCTGCTGGGCAATATTAGCCCAACATACAGAACAAATGGAAAGATGGCAGAGAAAACCAACCCAATCTTGTTGCTCACTTTATGGGTTGCAGTGCCCTTGCCAAGGGTCTGGTTACACAGTCCTGGCTACTGCATCCTCCTTGTCATCAGATCCCCTCAGATCCTTGGGGCTGTGCTGTAGTTTGGGGTTGGAGCTCTCCTGGGGCACTGAGGAAGAGCTGTGAGCTTGGGATGAAGGCAAAGGTGATGCAGAGGGGAGAGGAGGCAGGTGGGCTGTCCCTTGGCTGCTATCAGACTGTCCCTGCATTGCATCACTTTCCTTTCTGCTGGTATCATGGTCTCCTGGGAGCTCTGTGCTGGTGTTTCTTATTACCCCTGACTCATTCCCCGTGGGGATGGTGATACAGAGTGAGATTGTGAGCTTTTAATACACAAAAGAAGTTCTATTATAGATAGTGGTTTTTTATTATTTTGTGCTTTTTTTTTTTTTTTTTTAGCATTATTATAAGCTTTCCTGCCAGAACCAGAATGGAGAGGGAAGTGCTTTTTCAAGTGGCCATAGGAGATGCAGAAGAGGAAGTGAATGTTTCAGTTTTGGTGGGGGATAAACATTCCTCCTGCAAGTTACAGTAACAGAAATTAGTCACTGAAAGAAGGAAAGGAAAATTCTTTGGCTTTCATGATTTGCAAGAACTTCACTAACTAGCCTTGCAACACGTCTGTCCTCTTCTCTTCTCTTCTCTTCTCTTCTCTTCTCTTCTCTTCTCTTCTCTTCTTCTTTCTCTTCTCTTCTCTTCTCTTCTCTCTTCTCTCTCTTCTCCTCTCTTCTCCTCTCTTCTCCTCTCTTCTCCTCTCTTCTCCTCTCTTCTCCTCTCTTCTCCTCTCTTCTCCTCTCCTCTCCTCTCCTCTCCTCTCCTCTCCTCTCCTCTCCTCTCCTCTCCTCTCCTCTCCTCTCCTCTCCTCTCTCTCCTCTCCTCTCCTCTCCTCTCCTCTCCTCTCCTCTCCTCTCCTCTCCTCTCCTCTCCTCTCCTCTCCTCTCCTCTCCTCTCCTCTCCTCTCTCCTCTCCTCTCCTCTCCTCTCCTCTCCTCTCCTCTCCTCTCCTCTCCTCTCCTCTCTCTCCTCTCCTCTCCTCTCCTCTCCTCTCCTCTCCTCTCCTCTCCTCTCCTCTCCTCTCCTCTCCTCTCCTCTCCTCTCCCTCCTCTCCTCTCCTCTCCTCTCCTCTCCTCTCCTCTCCTCTCCTCTCCTCTCCTCTCCTCTCCTCTCCTCTCCTCTCCTCTCCTCTCCTCTCCTCTCCTCTCTCTCCTCTCCTCTCCTCTCCTCTCCTCTCCTCTCCTCTCCTCTCCTCTCCTCTCCTCTCCTCTCCTCTCCTCCCTCTCCTCTCCTCTCCTCTCCTCTCTTCTCCTCTCTTCTCCTCTCTTCTCCTCTCTTCTCCTCTCTTCTCCTCTCTTCTCCTCTCTTCTCCTCTCTCTTTTGTTTACA
This sequence comes from Calypte anna, assembly GCF_003957555.1. Lineage (NCBI taxonomy): Eukaryota > Metazoa > Chordata > Aves > Apodiformes > Trochilidae > Calypte > Calypte anna. The sequence continues at coordinate 2,071,839 of NC_044263.1, read as the reverse complement.
TGATTTAAAGCAATGCAAAGAAGGTTTGGGGCATTTCCATGTCCCACTCTACAACACTGACAGGCAAATGAGGGCAAATATTCTGATGCACTTGTTTCATTACTGCTTTTGAAAGGTTGTGAATGTACAGATGGAACAAGATTGGTGCTACTGAGTCAGCCAAGCTCCCTCAAGATCAGGCAATTGATCTATGTGCTGTCAAACACAAGATTATAGTGCATGTTGATTAATGGCTCAGCACTGCTTAGCAAATGTCAGTTGATCAATCAGAGTTAACCAGCTGCAAACTTGCTAAATTCAGGCAATGTCCAGGCAATCCATATTTTTAGATGGGCTTCATTTCTGTAGCTGTTACAACTCAGCACTGAAGCAGAGGGAAAGAAATGTCAGAAATAGAGGTCAAATTCTTACCAAGATTTCTCCAGCTGTCATCCTGGAGGCAGAAGGAGCAGGGACTGATGTATCAGGGTAATTTGTTCAGGAAACTGTTTGGAAAGAAACAAAATTCTGCAAAAGAGGCAGTATCAGACTGAAAGGCTGAAATCTGAGAAACCCCTCTGCCAGAAGGGGTTCTGAGAAGTTCTTGGAAAGACCAGTTGGAAAACACTTCATCCTGAGAAAGTTTCTGCCTTTCAGCAGACCACTGCTCGCTGACCTCGCTCGATATCCTCCAGTGAGACTTGGAATACCTAGGCTGGCTGATGCCTTGTCATTCTTTCTTCTCTTAGTTAACTTTCTCACACAATATTCTCACCAGAAGCTTTTGGTGACAATGTTTGGTAGCAGAACATCCATTTCCAGGAACCTATGATGCAGTTAAATGCCAGGTGATAAATACAAACAAGGCAAACAAACTAAAAAAAGCCTCAGATTTCTTTTCTGTGTGCTTGGGAATCAGAGAATGATTCAAGTCTTCATCTTTTCATCTCATATTGTAAAAGCAGACTGGTTGTCTGTCCTGTCTGGCAGGAAGCAATGCTGTAACTCAAGAAGCCACTGTGCTGCTTTTCACAAGGAACTGTTTATTTTTCTGTAGTCTGTAGTCATGATAGTAGCCCTGGTTCCTCTTTCTAAAGCAGTTAAATTCGTGTTTTGAGAGTGCAGACAGGGGAGAATATGCTTCAGCTCCTCAGATGTTATTTGTGGTGACATGCTGGATTGGAGAATTGGAAGACTGAAGAGTGTTTCAGTCCTTAATTTCCTGTGGAAAGATTCAGAAGATTCAGCTGAGGAAGCATTGAATTTTTGGTTTCTCTTTGCTGTCAACATAGTAGAGGATAGTAGGTCAGTACTAGCCTGAGAAGTTCTTAGAACTGACATTTGATAAAAATGAGCAGTTTGGGAGACAAACTGAACAGAGGAGATTTCCATGAACAACAGTTTTCCAGAAGAAGTTTTCCTGTGCTCCCAAGCAAAACCAAGAAAGGGATTCACTCGATGTTAGGAAATGAAAACTCATCTGGATAAAAGAGTAAAACTAGCTGTAAATGTTCCATGTGTAAGAACTAGAGGCACCTCCATTCCTGAGGCATCTCCAAACAGTGAGGATTTATAGTTCTTTTTAAAATATTCTCAAACTGGTTTTAAATTGGCACCTAATTTGGTGGCTTTGACATCAGGGAGTTGCCTCTGTGTTGCAGTACCAGCAAGAAACCAAACAAAGCTCCTTGTTTCTTTGCAAGCATCCTGGCAGTGATCAGACCTGAAGGAGCTTCCTGACCTGGCTCCTGACCTGGTCTGCTGGCCCATTTTGCTCTCCAGTTAGGAGAGAACATGCACATTTTCTAAGTGGCATTCTGCAACTCAAAGATAGATCAAATTAAAAGAAATCTGAACAACTGAGGTGCTATTCCCTTAATACATATAAAAATAAGTGCTCTAAAGCAAAGCCTACTTTCCACCAGAAGTCTCACCAGAAAAATCAAATAGTTCTATTTCCACTCACAAGCTTTATCCAGCTGTTTGACTGTTAATGAAAATCCTTCTACTTTTCCACAACTAAGTGAGAACTCTTTCCAGGAGTGGCCTGTGGTGAGATTTGTAGTGCACTTTTGCTTTGGATAGACTGAGAATATTAATTTTTTTTCATGGCATTTTGTCACCACAACTGGCTATTCCCCAAAGAAATGAGGCAACTGGTGCCTAGTGGAAAAAAAAAAGAAAAAAAAAAAGAAACTTTAAACAACTTCTGCAAGTTTCTGCTGCTATTCAGGTCTCAGAAAGATTTGATTTAGAGCTTTTCTATGGGAATAACTAATTAGTGCTTTGCTTTATCTCCACGAGTCTATTCAAATGGAGTTAGAGGATTGGTGCAGCAGAGTTTTGGACTGAGGTGCAGTTTCCTTGGTAACAATCAAGAGTGAAATCAGAACCTTTTGAGCAGCCAGTGGAATGTGGTTCTACTTGGATGACAATAGGTCAAAGCATTTTAATGGGTATAAACCTAACCCAGTACAATAGGATTTATTGCCACTGTGTCATCAGATTGACACTATTCCTGCAAATTCTTTAGCTTTTGACAGACTTCAACTGAAATCTGTTTAGTGGAAAAACTTGTAAAGTGCCATTAATCATTTTGTTTTCCAAATCAACCAAAGAGTCCGTGTGTCTCAAGGGGGTTAGAAAGAATATCTTCCAAGTGAGTGAAATTCAACCTCTCTGCACAAAGCCTTAATGAATGGCTGTTCTGGACACAATAAATGGTTCTAAGAACTGAAGGCTCATTTCTGCAGGGTGCTGAGTACTGTGGTCCAAGTCAGCTGGAGAACTTCCGCACTTGCTTAATTTTACACTAACAAAATAGTTTCCAGTGATTTATAGGATGGCTATTCATGCTCTTAAACCTGATTGTGTTTGCTGACAGACAAGACCTTGCAGGATTAAGTCCTAAACCAACACTGGAAGAAAAGATTCCCTGTTCAGTATGGCAAGGGCACGGGGCAATATTTCATCCCTTCTGCTGACATCTTTCCAACTTCTGCAAAACCCATCTTTTTATTCTGAAGGATCCCAGAGCACTGTCTAAAGTAATAAAATGCAACCACAGCTAGGAGCAACAATGCATAAGATCAGGACAGGAGGAGATGTTGGCTGCAGCTTTAAGGAAATGTCAGGGTAGGGTGCCAAAGTTTGCCCCTCTGCCCTGGAGCTGAAAGCATGAAAGGTTTTTCTCCCTGTCCATTTTTAATGTCACCAGGGGACCTCTGTCACACAGAGGTGTCTACAGCTATCTATTTTGGTGCCACAAGAACAAAAATGGACCTTAATATTCATTGTAGGTGGGTGCCCTATTGAACCTTGTCCCAATTTTCCTTTCAAATAGATTGATGTCATTCTCATTAATTTTCTTTTAATATGAAAAGCAGGTTCTCCTCCATCATCTGTCGGGTACAACGCGTATCCTTCCATTGTTGATATTTACAACAATAAAACTTCAAACCAGTAAGAATTCCTGTCTTTGGAGTTGTGGTGTAGCTCTGCAGAACGACCGAGCCAGACAATGACACAACCTGTTTCTTGTCTTCCTCAATGGGAAATGGGCTTTGAGTGTTGTGAGGATGTTCATAAACAGCCAAGGGTGTGTGAGGCGAGGAATGACCTCAAAGCTGAGTTTTACACAGGAGAACAAAGAGATTTCAAGCCCTGATTTGAAAAACACCAGAAAACCAAATCAATGGCATAATATCATAATTATCAACACGCGTCATAGTGGTGCTGGAACCCACTCGCTGCTCCTGCCTTCAAACACAAGTAAACACAAGCTTCACAAGCTCCCCTCCTAATTGCTCTGCAGCTGTCAGGCTTTGTCAGTGATGTTTGTGCTGGCATCAGCTGGGAGATAACTTCATCTATCTAACATTCCTATGGACTGGAGAGCCATCCTTGCTTCTTTCTGCGGGAAGTTTGGTGACATTATTGTTTTCAAATTGCCTTCCCTTTGTTACAGGACTTCTGGCTTCCATCCAGAACCTTTTAGGCTACTTTTTGGTCTCCTTAAGCTGAACTTTCTCTCCTGAGCATAATCAGCATTGCAGTTGCTTCCAGACTAAGACACCCAAGTAGTGTGACTTGCTTTTTCTGTGGGAAACACCACTTTATGTTTTTCACAGACTTCGCTCTCTGAAAACCTTTTTGGTATGAATAGCTTAGCACTATACAAAATGTTCCTGAGGAAGAATGCCACCAATCCAAGCTCATGTGATTTGGAGCTTGTCAGGTCTTGATAGTGATTTGAGGTTTAATTCAAAACCTACGGATTTGTGTGACTTTGTGGCAGGAGACAGTGATGTTTTTTTATTCAATATTACACAGTGCAAACAGGAATAAAATCAACCCGGGTAGAATATAGGATAAAACATCTCCCCCTTAGGCTGGGTATATCACTTTTGAATTTAATTTTGCTGATCTTTGACCCACTCTGAATTAGTTGAGGCACTGTAAAACTAAATTTCAAGGCAGAGGGGGACATTCTCTCAGCCATGCTGCACCCCTGACGTTTCTTTCCCAGCTCCATAGCACCCAAGACGGAACCCAGAAAAGTTGTTTCTCCAACCAGTCTTTGGGAATTGCTTTGGCAATAAAATCAACTCCACTGTAGTTCAGGTATCTTTTTCCATGAGTGTTGACATTTGTAATGTAAGAAAGTTTTATTTGATGTATTTTTGTTAACACCACCTTGATAAGATCTGCTTGCTTGTTCGTAGTGTTTGCCTTTGAGGAGCAGAACAGGCGAAGCACATGGGCCGCTGAACAGGTTCATGGCAAACAGCTTGAAATGAGCTGAACCTCCCATGAGTAGCTCAGTCAGTCAGTAGAGCTGCTGAGTCAAAGTCTTCCACTCAAAGGACAACCATTAAGGCATAGATCATGGGCAATGATTTATTTTATTTTATTTTTTTTAATGAGCCTTTCCACTCTTGGAAACAGTTTGATACAGTTGAACAGCAAATGTGTTGACTTTCCCTGATTGCTGTCTGACTAAATTCATTATGATAGGGCTGAGAAAGCAGTTCCTTGCAGGATGAACGTTCCCATCTTTAGAGAAATGAGCAACTTCATGATATTTTAAAGCTGGGAGAGAAGAGACAACTTTAAGAGGTGATTCTGCTTTTCTTCATATTTCTTAAAATATCAATCACTACATACAGCAAATCACTGAGGTGATCAGGAATAAGCTGGGGGACATCTTCAAGAGACCAAAAAGGAAGTTATGCAACCTGTGCACTGAGGTAAAACTGAAAATCATAACTGTACAGTTCAGACTCTCATCCATGTGGTTTTTCCTGTTCCACATTATTTTAATTATCTGCCTTGCAAAACACCAGCATGCTGGAAATGGCACTGCTGAGCTTGGGAAGAGCATGACAGTTGAAAATAAGAGTGGCCAACATCATGCTGAGTATAAGCCTTGAAAAAACAACTACTGAGTTTCAGAGAAAGCTCCCTGTCCAGCTCCCATGCAGCCATGCTGAGACAGAGGCTCCTGAGGATGTGTACACAGAGCTTCAGCCATCTGCTATGCAAGGTGTTGAAAGTCATCCCTGAAAGAAGCATTCCCAGACTTCCTACAGACCCCAGTGGAGTTAAGTAACAGTATGGAAAGTCAACATTTTGCCAAAGATTCTGAACCAAAGAAAACGAAGATTTAAAGAAGTTTTTTTTTTTTGGTTTTGTTTTTTTTTTTTTGTCCCTAGAAAGTGTTGCTGTAATTCCAGCAATCCAAGCCAATTCTGAAAAAAGATGGATACTGCCTGGGGTGATACTAAGAAACCCAACAGCTAGGTCTGCTCCAAAACAAGAAATCAAAGACAACCCCTTTGCTGACTTCAGTAGGATTTGGAGCAGGCTTCTGATCTGTGAAACCAGTTGATATATTTCACAGGCTTTTAAAAAGGGGTGACATCTACAAGCTGATAAATGGGAATATGTGTTTGGTTTGGATGAAGAGCCTGAAACTTGGGATGCAATCAGACTATGGGCTGACCAACTCCTGCCATAGGAGCTACCCCATATCCTCCAACAGGCTGGAGAGAAAATCAGATTTAGGTCATATCAGAGGTGGAGTTGTGCAGTGTGCATATTCATAGGTTAGAGTTATACAAAGCTGCTCAGAAAAGCAAGTACTCATTCTTGACCTTTGTATTGATTGATAAATTGACTTCTTGAAGCACAGGATTCAATAGCCTGCTTTATCTGACTGCAGGTATTAATTTCAGTCACAGGATTTTCTGGTGCTTTACCTAAAGAACCAAAAAACACCCAAAACCACCCCAAACCAAAAAGCAACAACAACCACAAAAAACCCACCAAAAACCCCAAACCCCCAACAACAAAAAAGCCAGCACTGATGCATTGTTTGACTTGAACCTTAGCTAATACTTATCTCAGCCTCTGATTTGTTGACCAGTCTGCAGAGCTGAGACAGCAAGGTTTTTTTAGTAGTATTTCCTAAAAAACTGGACCACAGTGGATGTGATTAATTTTATTACAAGTTTGATTGTTTTCCCCTTCTCCTATTTCCTCAAAGTGGCAATGCAAAATGATTTTTTCACTGCTAGACCTTGCTTTACTTTTGAAAAGCTAAAAGCTTTGGTGATTTAATTGGCATTTGAGATATTTTATTAAATGGGATGAGACAGGTTCTGGGTATCCCAGTGGAATTCCTGCTGGGGTCAGTATCCCAAAGTTGAGATAAGCAGGAACTTAGAAGTGTTCCTGTCTGCCCTGGAGAGCTCTTGGAATTTAGTTACTGGGGTCAAGATAAATCCTAGGGAACTTTCTACTAGGGTTGAAGGGAAAAAAAAGAACAATAGAGACCCTCAGGCTTCCTGCTCACATCTTGCTTTGTTTCATCTGTTGAACAGAGCTCACTTATGCTGTTAGCTTGGGATTCTGTTTTATTCTGTTCCTTATATGAAATACAAGAGCACAGCACCTGATCCAAACTCCATCAACACCAGCACCAGGCTTTCAGTTGTCAAACCTGCAGCCTTTTGATTCAAACTTGCACAGGAGGTACCAGGGATTCTCTGATTTTCACATATCCCTTTGGTTAAATCCACACAACCTTTCTTTAGCTGTTTTTGCTACATGTGAACATCCAGAGAGCTGCAGGAGCAGGGAGCACAAAAGTTCACAGGGCTGCAGGAACCAACTGCTGTGCCCCGAGGACTACAGCCCTGTATCACCTCACCTTTCTTATTTTAGAGATGTAATTAAATAAAGAGCACAACTGGGATGACAGTGACTCTGTGTCCCTATGTCACGGTGCCCTTCCCTGGATATTTGGTTTACAATGCTTTCCAGAAAACAGGAAAATAAGGAGTATGCTTTCTGCCTCAGGAAGCAGAACTGCACAATGTGACGTAAAGGAAACAGCCCCTGAGACTGGAAGAACCCTATTAGAATATCAGTTCTTGCCTGCCCCCAAAATCCTATTTTATTAATAACCTGTGCTCTTTTGATATAAGAGCAGCAAATCACAGAGCTGAGGGAGTTGGCCCTGCTAAACAAAAGTGGTCAGCATTATCTAATCTGATTCTACCCTTGCTCATGACCAGCCAATTACCTATTGTTGAACACGTTATTATATTACATCATGTCTATTAAGAGCTCCAACAAACTCCTTTACTGGTCCTTGCCAACAAGATCTGGTGGAAAAGTTCCTCGAATAATATTTCTGTGCTTCTGTAGGCTGAATATCATCTGTAAGGAGTGAAGAAATCCCACTGCAGAACTATGGAATTCGCCTTCACTGGGCATCAATGCAGGCATCAGGGTGGTAGGGGAGGAGGGAATCTTAATTAGCACTAATTGAAAACTTGGGTTCTATTGCTTTACAGCTAACAGGCATTAAAACCCAGGGGATTCTGCCTGCTGGAATAAAGAAGTTGGCTATTGATTTCCAAAGGAAGATATAAAACATCTTTACAGCTGTGCTATGTCTGCACGTCTGGTAAATTTTCAGGTGTAGGATGTGTATCAGCTATGCTGCTTTTAGGAACAGAGGTTCCAGGAGCTGGACCAGAAAATGGGGACTCTTTGGTCCTCTCAGCTCAAAACCAAAAGTCAAATGGCTCATTGCTGATGGGAAGAGAACCAGAAGGAGGAATTGTCAGGCAGGAACACTGCTGGAGATGCCCTTGGGCTGCCCAGAGGTGCCACATCCACCCACGCACATCTGCAGGGGGGGACCTGATGTGGGTCTCATCCTGCTAAAGGCACCTTGTGTCCAGGCACCTTGGTACAGGAGCTGCTGGAGGCTGGGGGTTAAAAAGCAGAAGAGAATCCGAAGAGTTGACAATTTTAGGTTTTCAACCCTGCCAAATGGTCTGAGACAAAGAATGGCAGGGAGGCCCCAAATCAAGAGTTTCATGTTGCCAGCACTTTCCATTTCTCATGGTATTTCAGTGTTTCCACTGCCTGTTCCTGGCTAAAAGCAGTGCATACAGTGCAAATAAATTAAAATAGACATTTTCAGCTTTCTACAGGTTTTAAGAAGTGCTCTGAGTAGTAAGCAGGGGCTGGTTCTCTTTTACCCTGTCTCGTGTCTCTGAAATAACTTTACCTCATCAAGGAGCAAGTTAAAGAGTCTGTCTACTCAAACTTAAAGGTTCAAAACTTCTTTCTTTTTGCTTTGTTTTGTTTCAAGGAGATCTGGTTTCACTTAGATGAATTAAGAAGGAAGAGTCTCAATGCTGTCTTATAATTTAGATTTTGGGGGTGGGTGTTTTTTTGGGGTTTTGTTTGTTTGTTTGCTTTTTAAAGGAACAAGTATTTGAGTCAGTTCCAAAGCAACTCAAAAGATTTCTACTTGTCCCAGTTCTGGTCTCTAAGGTAAAGTCTTCCAGGGTGACACAACAATGACTAAAGCTGGAAACCTTCCAAACCATTTCCAAAATGAAGCAGGGAACTGAGGTGGTTACTGAACCAACAGCAGAGAGGAGGAGGTCCTCTTAGGTCCTCTTCTGTGTTTGTGGGGTTAGAGGGAGAATACCCAACTTCATTTGGAGGTTTTGAGTTTTCTTTTTGGTTTAGCCTCAGAAGAGAATTATTCTGGAACCAAGACATTCACATTGTTTTGCTTAATGTTTTACAAAGAGGCTGTTGACTGAAGTTGTCACTGCACAAAAATTCCCCCCTGCTTGTTTACATGAGGGGAAAATACAGCTAGAAAAGGGGGGTAGCAACAACTCAGGTGCAACAGAGGGGTGATCCTCATCAAACCCTCAAAATATCAAGATGAAATTAACAACTGCATTTAGTGGAATTCTTTAAAAGGCTAAACTCAGTGCTTAAGGCTTTTAAGTTACTGCTGTTCTGAGCAAGCTGATGGAAATCAAGAGTTCAGATTTCCTGATACAGCTGCTCTGTTCCACTGGAAGTAGGTGAGGATGAGAAACACAATAAAAGGGCTTGCTCCTGCTAGTGTTTGCTTTGTGGTAACTCTTCACTGGATGCAAGGAGGTGCTGAGTGGAAGCCCCACTGCACTGCTTTCTGACCTTTGAAATGCAGGAATTTACTGACATTTCTCCCATATGTTACTGAGGGGAAAATTTTCCAAGGTACCAGTTTGGGGGGGTCAGTATGCAGACTCCATGCACACAGGTCTCTAGAGCAGTTCTGTATCTCCCTATTTTGGTAAGATTCCAGCCTTGGCTTAGATAATTCAGAATACACAGTGATTTTCTGAACCCTGAGTCTTAGACTTTTGTGCTTTAGAAGAACTTCTGAGCCTGCTCTGCCATCTACCCCAATGAAATCTTTGTGATTTCTCTATATTTGTCTTCCTGCTCTCCTGCCAACCTTCACTGCTCCATTTTTATCTCTGATAATTTTTTTTATTTGGGTGGAAAGTGCATTTAGGAGAAGGGTTAGCAAAAGTACTGCCAATTTCATTACACTTCCTCCTCTGAACAACAGAACTGTATGCAAGAGGAGGCTGAGGATGTGTACAAACATGCCCAGAAATAAAGGGAAAGAAAACATAGAAAGTAAAAGCAAGACAAAAAAGGGACAGGGTTTGTGTGTTAGTGTTAGAGGAGGGTGAAAAGGCTTCCTGGCAACATCTGACAGTCATTTGCAGCAATGTATCCATGAGCTTTAGTGAGTACAGAATGTTTTAAAATCCTCCCCCACCCCCTTTGTTAATCTTTACCAGGTAGCAGGGCCTTTAATGTCATTCGTATGGCTTGCTTAAGGGGGTGTAAATTATTTCCATTTTGAAAAATAAGATTTTGGAAGATCATGTGTCTGGTTGTAAGGCTGTGATCTTCTCCTCTTTAAATTTTGGTGATACTAAAAGTCTTCAGCCTGCCCTGCAAAAGGCAGAATGTCTCAGTAGAGTGAGCAGTGAATATTTGGCTTCACAGCCTCACTGCCTCTCATTTGGAATAGGAAAATCACCTGCCTGCTTAAAAGTGTCCCCTTGAATGAAGTGAGGATCTTAAGACAGACTTCAATAATTCAGAAACACTGAAGGATGTTTTTTTAGGCTTAAATATTCTGAGCAACAGCAGAGAAGGCAAAAGACTTATTAATTATGATGCATGATTACTATTGCACTCGAGAGACTTCAAGAGGTAGCCTGGAAAAGTTTGGATTTGGCTTACCTTTAAGCACACCCAAAATTCTGGGCAACATTTTCGATGTTTCTGAGTGGCTGAGGAGGCTGTTTCCTCAGACTTCCAAGCACATTTGGGATTTTAGGTCAGCTGGGGCATGTCTCCACTCAGCAATGCCAAATGGCTCTGAGCGATCCAATTTTCAGCATTACAGAGAAAGAAGAACTCAGACCCTGAGAGCAAAATGTGCCTGGTAGTGTAGCTCTGCACTGATCCTTTTTTACTCCAGCCAGCTTCAGGGGTAGATTATTTGGTTCTGGTTTAGGAAGCTCTGTGTCACCTTTCCTTTCTTGTTGCAGACACTTTTGATTGTTTAGCAAACTCCAATCCTCCTAATAAATACATGGCTTCAGTTATACCAGTCAACAACGCACCCCAGACATCCATGATATTTGTATATTTGTTCCTAAAATACAAGATGCCTCAGAAGCAGAGCTGTCTCCTGTGTCTGATGGGCTACTGTAAAATCAGAGTGGACTTTGCCACATAGCTGCATGCGTGTGACTCTTGCCAGCACCAGGAAAATCTAATGATGGTGCCAGCAAAACACCATTTTTAAACTATGATGATTTGCTGATGGCAACAGCAGAGAGTGGAATCAGCCCAGGAGTCTTTGATTCATGAACTGTTTAGTCCCTTTCTGAGAGCCAGGATGATTGTGAGTATTTTCAAGGAATTGTAGCTTGAATCAATCAGAAAGCCAGTATCAGCCTGAGTATGGGTTTTATTTAGGATTATGTTGGCTCCTGATTACAATTTGTTTCATTTTCACACCTCACATTATGAGGTTCTTAAAAAAATAAGTCAACAGTTTCCAGTTTTTGTTTGTTGTTAAATATGACTTAGAAAATGTTAGGTCAAGAGTCTTCAATAGACTGGGCTGCACTGTTTGTTTAAAGCTATGAGTAAAGCAAGTCAGATGAATGTTTCCAAAGACTGTATTCCAGGGAGTATTTTTGGAAACATTAATGTTGTGTTTTTTAATGAAGGCCACATTCTGAGGCTACAACACCATATGTCACATTCATTTCTGCACTGAAAAAAAAAAAAAAAAGGAAAAAAAAAAAAAGAAAAATAGAAATGGAAACTATGTTTGGCTTTTAAGTGCTTTTGGATTAGTGTCTATGCATGCTTGTCATTGTTCTTTGGATGGGAGAAGAGTTTTTGTCTGTTAATCTAGTCCATCCAATATATATTCCACTCTATGGCCCTGACTCTGCTGCCTTGAAGTGTGTGCAGTCATTTCTGCTCAGGCAAAGTGAATGAAGAGCTGAGGAAAAAGACTACCACTCAACCTTTTTCTGTTTAAATTCATTTTCCATGAATATGTTGGCTTCGTTGTAAACCTACATCTGAACTTTTGTCAGCTGAAACCAGCTGAGAACTGGGAAAAGTACTTGTCATTTTTCCATTGAAAACTTCGTTTTTGGAAGGCAGTTTCCCCTCAAAAATATGAACTTTTTTCCTTCAGAAACATCAGTCAGAAGCATGACATTTGGCAGAAACGTGGACCTGTTCTAGCTGTGTAGCCCATCACTCCTGACTTGTCAGTGTGTTGCATGTCAGCACTTGGCAGAAGGAGCTGGGGACCCAGAGGAAAAGGCATTTGCCTTCTTCTGGGCTTTATCCTACAAGGAATCCATAAGCATCCAGTAACTGATGACTTCAGCTAAGTCTTTCCTTTTCCATTGGATTCCTGTTGGTGAGGTCTCAGTTTCTAACAGAAGTTTTTATTACTCACTAAACATATAGCCCAGCACTTCCTACTGCTGAGGTTCATATGGTTGCAATCTGCAAAGTCTTCCATTTTTTTCTCTGATCTGACAGAGGAATCTCCTAATTCACATCACTTCCTAAATTTGTGTCATCCACACATTTCATTAGCATACTGCAGGCTTGTTTCCTACTCATTAATAAAAATTGAAATATTTTTTTGGCAGGTGGATTTTTTTTTTGTTTGTTTTAAGGAATGGTTTGAGAAGGTTTCCAGGACCTCAGAGAGGTTTCTTTTTCATTTGAAATGTAAATACTTTTCTACAAATTGAACAAATATGTCTCTCTAACACTTGCCCAGTAAAGTTCAGTTCCATGAGCAGGTTTTTTCTGGGCAATACTGAAACACAAATAATGATGAATGATTGTGTGGTTGATACATTTTCTGGTTAAAACACATTAGCACTGAACTTGCCTGCCCATGCTACTGAAGTCTTATGTCTAAATGAGAGTGTTTTCCTGGGCATTTCTTCTAATAGAGAAAACCAACCAAACATGCAGCAAACAAATAATTAAGTACCTCAAATATCTGGCTAACTTGAAGAGGGTTCATGCCATTCCTGTGACTGTTCAGAAGATTCTGTCATGATTTGAATGTTGCTTCACCAGACCATTAGAGGAGAGACTCCCAGTGGGGTTGCCACAAAAGGTTTTTTGTTTCTGTTTTCATCTACATACTAAATTTTAGAATTGATCTGGACATTTCTAACCAGTTGAATTTCTAGCTGCCTCATATTTCCAGGCCTACATTTTTGAGCTATGTTGTGTAATGAATGTCAGAGTCCATACTCTTCAGAAGATTGCTCATGATGGCCACAGATTGAACGTATTTAAATTTGGCATTATAGAGTTCTGGTATAGGCAATTAAATCAAAAATAACCTTTTTCTTTTATTTCATAGATTGCCAATGAAAAAAGAAAACAAATAGCCCCTGGAACCACAAGTGTGTTCTGTAAACTGATGCCCCAAGGCAGATATGAGAAAGATGACTGAACAGAGTGGTTGCTACAGGGCTGTGGATGTCCAGGGGAATAAGATCAGTTATAAAGGTTCTGGTCAAGAAAGCCCTGAGATGGGGATGAAAAGATTGCAGAAACGATTTCTCCACAAAGATGGCAGCTGCAATGTGTACTTCAAACACATCTTTGGAGAATGGGAGAGCTACGTAGTGGACATCTTCACCACCTTGGTGGACATCAAGTGGCGCCATATGTTCGTGATATTCTCGTTGTCCTACGTCCTTTCATGGTTGTTCTTTGGACTGGTCTTCTGGCTGATAGCAATCCAGCACGGAGATTTATTCAATGATGAAGAAATAACCCCTTGTGTTGCAAATGTCCACAGCTTCACGGGAGCATTCCTCTTCTCCCTGGAAACCCAAACCACCATCGGCTACGGTTCGCGCTGCGTTACGGAAGAGTGCTCGGCTGCCATCCTCATGGTCATCCTGCAGTCAGTGCTAAGCTGCATTATTGACACCTTCATCATTGGGGCAGCTTTGGCTAAAATGGCCACGGCTCGCAAAAGAGCTCAAACCATTCGATTCAGCTACTATGCTGTTGTAGGTTTAAGGGATGATAAATTCTGCCTGATGTGGCGCATCGGGGATTTCCGGCCAAACCACATGGTTGAGGGCTCTGTACGGGCTCAGCTGCTGCGCTACAAGGAAGACAAAGAAGGGAGAATGACAATGGAATACAAGGACTTGAAGCTCCTAAATGACCAGATCATCCTCGTTACACCCGTGACAGTCGTGCATGAAATTGATAGTGAGAGCCCCTTGTACGGCCTGGACAGGAAAGCTCTGGCCAAGGACAACTTTGAAATCTTGGTCACTTTTGTCTATACGGGGGATTCAACAGGGACTTCACATCAGTCAAGGAGCTCCTATGTCCCCAGAGAGATTCTTTGGGGCCATAGGTTTAATGATGTCTTACACGTGAAGAAAAAGTACTATAAGGTGGATTGCTTGCAGTTTGAAGAGACCACAGAAGTTTATGCTCCTCACTGCAGTGCCATGCAGCTGGATCGGAAGGAGCAAGAGTGGAACCGAACTGAGAAGACCCGGGACAAAGAGGCAGAGACATCAGCAGTGGAGATCAAGTCACTGGCTACTAACCAAAAGTCAATTAGTGCAGTTGCCCTCATCACCAGTTGTGAGGATCCAGAAGACCCAGTGACAGCTGTCAATCAACCTTCTGAAGAGGTTTCTTATAAGAAAGCAGCTGTGACCTTAAGCAGGCTATCAATAGAGTCCCAAATCTAGATTTCACTGCAATTAAAATCACTTCCAACACGTTGTCCCAGCACAGCTTTTAGGATATAAAAAAATGAACTGATGTGCACAAGTATTTATGTTATAAACCTTGGTGACAGCACACCCACACCATAATGCATTGCTAAGCTGCTAGAAGGAGCTTCATACTGGTTAGGGTGGGTAAGAGATTAACACTGCCACAAGAGAAATGCTTACATTTGGGTTGACTGGACAGCTAGTGCACTTGAGCAACTTACTGTAAACTTTATTAGCCTGCAGAGACCAGTGTTGGATGTGTCCAGAGACAGATAATGATCCAGGTAGGGACAAAAGCTATGCAGTATGCCCTCTTGTTCAGATTTTTCAAAGCTGCCTAATTTATTTGCAAGGTCAGTTCCCAGTCCCTCCAGAAGGCTCTAAAACTCCCTCACAATCACAACAAACAGTTGTGCTTTGGTTAAAATTGCCCCTTTCTAACAGTTCAAATGAAGTCTCCATCCTGAGGTTACATTGGTGGATTTATGCGTCTGGTCTTTGGAGGAGAACTGGCAGGAATAACTGAATACAGGATTGCTGGGTAGCTTTGGGATCCTGCTTACACCTTGCCTTGTCTTGTGGGATGCACAGTGGGATCCTGAGGAGCTTTTCCCATTTCCTAGTCGTGAGCCATTCCCAGAAGTGCTGCTTGAGGTCTGTCAGCTGCATGGGAGCTGCATGAAATGTCCATGAGCTGCATCTGGGGGCTTGAAGAGCTGGGCAGAATGGTTCCTTTCCACTCTGAGAAATCAAGATGAAGTTTGAAATCAAAATCAGCAAAATCAGGTTGAGCCACAGAGAGGAGATCAAGTTCCTAGGGGGAGCCATGCAATATTTTAAATCAAAATGTCTTTAGTTGCAGAATGTCAGCCTTGCTTTGCTTTTCAGGATATTATATTTCTTTCGAAAGACAGAGATCAATCTGGAGACCAAACAGCATGATTTTGTCAAAAATAAATAATTTTAGGCATCTGAAATAACTGCATAAAAACCCTCCACAGAGAAATCCAACACACTCAGCTGTCAGCTTGATTTGGAATAAAGTCAGATGTTAATCTTTTGAAGTTGTCTGTGACATGGAAGCTCCACGCTCTGCACAGCTCTGCAATTATTCTGTAAGCAATATCTCATCATGCTTTTCCCCTCTGGTGATTACAGTGAATTTGCATTGTGTTTAATTCTCATGCTAATGTGCAAATAACCACCTCTACATTTGTTGCTGCCTAAAGTGGGATTTATCTCACCTGACCTCAGCTATCAAGGAGCTCAGAGTTTGCCTACAGGTTGAGGCTCTCTGTGGTTACTGGAACTTCTTCTTCTGCCTTCACAGCAGAGTTCATCCCATCATATTCTGGGTTTTTAGGGAGCTGACTGCAATAGGATGTGTTTATCCTGGAAATGTTCATTCTTCCCTGTTTACTGTTGAAGGAGTTGAGATAACTGTTGTGGAAATGCTGCCTAACTTTAGGCTGCTAAAATTAAGTCTGACGAGTCATTCACATCATCCTGACTAACCAGAAGTTTTTATGAGCTCATCACATCAAATGAAGAAAAACAGCATGCTGAATCTCTCTCTTTTTTTTTTTCCACCTGAAATTAACTCCATCTAATAGTATTGCTGCTTTATTTTTAAGTATCTTGCATTTCTCTTTTCCTTGCACTTCTCTTTGCATATATATGATCCCTGTAGGTAAAGCCAAGCATACTAAGGAGCCTGGAGGAGGTGGTTATTCCAAAGCTCATTAATTAGCCTGTTTTATATGCTGAATCATCAGCAGAATCCACCTATAATTGCAGTAGAAAACATCTTATTATATCCTGGATTTGAGCACTGGCAGGCACTGGGGAAATAAGCTAAAGAAATAGGAAGGAATGTAGGAAAACAGATAAATGTCTCAGTACTTCTGTGGTGTTGGAAAAAAGACCATCCAGAAGGTGTAGAAGAGATTATAACCTTCAGGACATGTGAAGGTGACATCCTTCCCCACTCCTCTGCCTTTGAAAGATCCTGACTGGGTGGGCATGTTGGGCACTGCACTTTGAGAAAGACATGGATCAAGAGAATCCAGACCTGGAAGACTTATTAGTGAGGATGTAAAGAAATAAATGAAGGTGTTTTGGTCCAAAGAGGGGTAAGAAAGCAAAGAAATAGTGCTCAAACACAAGAATTGCAAGAAAGAAAGAAAGAAAGATAAGCTGTTGTCTGTGTCTGGTGGGTAGGACAGGGAAAGATGGGTTTAAACTGAAGCCAAAATGACTGAAATTAATTAGGAAACAGAATCACAAAGGCAGCCAAGCCCTGACAGATCTGTGGGGTGTGTTATCTCTCAAACACCTGCTGGAGAAAAGGGGTGTCAGGAGTGATGCCGAATGCTCAGCTTTGCCTTCACCTTCCCAGCCCTGTTTTTCTGTGGCCCTGTGATTTTCAGAAAAAAGGGAATGTCTCACTCCAAATCTGTTTAACAGGTCCCTGTACAAGCACTTACACATCCGTGAGTATTTGCTTCATTACGTGCGTAAAGCTCCTCGGAGAGATGATTGAGGGATGCAATCAAAATCCCCAAAATACCTTGAAAAGGCAGATATTTCAGGTGCTGTTTGCAAAAGCACTTTCCCTTCTTGAGCTGCACATCCCAGCTGCCTTTCCCAGCTCAGAACTCTCGGAGCCTCTTGCGGGGAAGAAAATTCTTTCCTCGGAATGACTTTGCTGTAAGTGAATGTACCAGGAGTCTGATTTAGGTTTTTGTCAGATGCTTTTGGGTATAGATAGAGAGAAATACAGGAGCATGTATAGCAATGTATGCTTTGGCATATAAGTCAACCACTAACTGATGAGGGTCAGGAAGAAACCTCTCTCCTGGGCATGTTAATTCGTAACAGGCTACTCTACAGTTTCTCCTACTTTTATCTCCAGCATCTGATACCAGCCAATGCTGGAGACAGGATACTGGTTGAACCACTGGTCTCAAGCAGTCTGGCTTTTTCTGGGTTTTCTTGTTTGATATTTTAATTCTGTTTATCAGAGTATAAAAATGATGTATAATGATGTATAGGAAAGCACGCATTGCATCCTCCTGAATAAAGACACAGAAATAAAGGACATGCCTCTACCACACACCTTCTGAGAGCACATTTTACTTTTCTTCCCTCTATTCATGCTTTTAAGCTTCCATCTCTCATGCACTAAGAGATCATAGGGAGATTTATAAGGTGCAGAGTGGTCTTCTGACTTTAAAAGGTGCCAGACCACAAGCAAACCCCCAAAGTTATAAACACATTCTTGTGGAAGCTTCTTAGATGAACTCTGTTTGGAGGAATGAGCCAACGTGTGTGCTCACAGACACACACACGTGCTTCTCCATGGTGGTGGCATCCAGAGCTTTGATAGAATTTCTTTGATAAAATCTTTGATAGCTCCAGGTGGATGAGACAGGAATGGTCAGAGGTGTAGAAGGGACACAAAATGTCCATAATTATCAATTAGCTGGGGCCTGACAACACTCTTGGTAGAGTTGGGCTTTCCATCTTCCTTGCCTAGGAGAGGACCTAGGAAAGACTCTTCCAGTGCACTGGTGTACAGCAGCTTTGGGTAAGCAGGAGGAAAAAAAATCTTCCTCACTCATCTGCTCTTTTTGATATTTTCCAAGGATTTCCATTTGGCTTTTTTACATTTATTTTGATTTATTTATTTATCCCCATTGCAGAGCTGAGCAATGCAAAGGGAAGCAAGCTACTCAGAAACCCAACAAAAATGTAACACGTGCATCCTCCCAGCAGAAACAGAACCCTAACCCTTAAGTCATCTGTCAGGAATGGATGAAAGTGCCCACCAGTCCAAAAGTAAGTGCCTGGCTTTGTTTTGGGCTTGTGCAGTGAGTTGGGGGCTGAAGTGAAACACAAGGACCCTCCTGTTCTCCCAGAGCTTTGCACATCTCCCTGGGGTCTTCAGAAAGTCAGAATATTGAGCTGAAGTTCAGGAGCTTCTTCCCAGCCACCACGAGGCAGCATTCAGCATTTTTTTCTGCCTCAGCTGGAAATTGCTCACCCTGTTCCCATGTTTTCCACAAAATTTACCAGATGAAGCAAAATTTTAACAACAAAAATACCAAGCACTTTGCGTTGGACTCCTGTATCATAAGTCTAACCACATCTTGGTTATTTTCTCTTGGAAAGTAGCACTGCTGTGGGTCAGGATTAGTTTATGTGAAAGGGAATATAATAAGAGATTATTATATAATTTATTTTTCCAGCTTTGCCTAGCACCACTCATTAAGGCTGCTGGCATTTCCTTCCCCATTATCATCTATCATTTCGTGCATATTTTCTGTGAAGTTGATTTTCAGATGTGGGACATAATATTTATCCCTTGTTTCTAACACACTGTGCAGGAGGTCTGACTCCAGCTGCCTAACATGAAGCACTAGGATTACAGTTCCTCTCACTTCAGGAAACAACAGGTACCTTCCCAGGCTATCAGAAGGGTTTGTGTGGGAAGAAAAAAAAAGGGATTGTAAGCTTTAGCTCTTAAATCCTTGCTGGGTTTGAGCTGGGAACCTTCAAAGAGTTGGTGTCTCTGTGGTGGGCCTAAGAGGGTCACTTAGGGAAAAATCTGACAACAAATTCACTTCCAGGAAGGTGACAGGAGTGACTTGAAGTGTGACAGAAATGAAAACAGAACGAAACAAGGAGTAGTTGGAGTTTTAGCCTGGTCTGAAATACAGAGATCAATGTTTTTGTGGGGCTTAAAATCCCAACAGAGCTGCTTCCAGAATTTAAAGGTTTTCTTGGGGTCAGGCCCCTTGGGTCTGAGAAGGTGATGGGGGAATGAGGGAAACATCAGGTGAAAACTGAAAAAAATTGGGTGATTCTGGTTCGAGTCCACGTTTCTCCCTGGAAAGCTGGGATTTCCTGAAGCCACCTGTCAGTCGATATTCACATCGTGCTCCAAAGTTACCTGGAAGTGTCCTGGACCCAGATGTGTCCCCCACATCCTGTTACCTTTCAGTCTGTGCAAACACCAGCGGGGCTGCAGCTTTCCCTGGCATTACCCACCCGCAGCCCCTCTCCAAACACTCACACACACACACACTCACACACACACACACACTCACGCACACACTCACACACACACACACTCACGCACACACACGCTCGCACAAACACGCTCACACACACACTCACACACACACACAGTACCGCAGCCCTCTATACCCCCGCACTGCTCCTGTATTCCCCGCAGCACCCTCCAGCCCCTTCCCGGCTCCCGCAGCTCCTCAGCCTCACACTCCCGCACCTCTCCCGAAGCCTTTGCAACCCCGGCACTTCTCCTGCAGCCCCCGCACCTTTCCAGCAGCCCCTTCACCTCCTGCGGCCCCTTCACCTTCCGCACCCCCGCACCTCTCCCGCAACCCCCACATCTCCCGCAGCCTCTCACCTCCCGCACCCCCCTCACCTACCGCACCCCCGCACCCTCGCCCCGGTGTCCGGCAGCTCCTCCGCGGGCTCTCGGGTACCACCTGGTGGCCCCGCACGGTACTGCCGCTTCCCCCTCCCCTATCCCGGCTCCCCCCGGCCCCTTCCCCGCTTGTGCCGGCGGAGCTTGTCCCGCTCTCACTCTCAGGGTTTACCAGGAGCCTCTGGGAGGAGAAGAACTCCTTACAGCCAAACGAATCCCTCCTGTTAAGCCCCCAGCTCGGTTTCCGAGTTTCAAGCACCCCTCCGGGTGGCTACTTTGCGGGGCATCACCGCAATTTGGGAGGCAAGGCAGGCCACCCCTCCCGTGGTTTCCAGAGCCAGTCTTAAATGGCACGGACAAAAAGTGCGCTTAGAACCACGGCAGAGGCAAAGAACCTGTTGTCAGCAAATTCCTGGTATTGCCAGACCATCCTAGGCAAACTTGGGAGCAGAGTTTAGGGCTTCCTCAGGCTCGGCAGAATAAATCAAACTCAGAAAATGTTGGGATAAAGATTGATTTGACATGTGCTCTGCCCAGCTGATTTATTCTATATCGTTCCTTTTTATATATAGCAGCAAAAGCTGAGAGGTTGCTTGGTTTGCCAGCTTAGGTATATATAGCCAGTCAAAACTGGCTACTTTCCACTAGCAACTTTTCAAATAGGGCAATGATCTATTTGTGGCCAAAGATCCTCACTTCAAGAGGTATCAGTGACAAGGAGCAAAAAAGCTGCTTGTTTGTTTGGACCAGGGAACGTGTGTGCGTGTAGAAAGGCAATGCTAACATTTATTATGTAAAAACTCCACAGAGAAGAGCTCCAAAAGAGAAATGCCTTAATAATTATCTCATATTCAGTGCCATGTCCACTTCTGAACGCACATTTTCCATTGAACAGCTTCGTGCGTTCTCTCACGCATGGGAGTAGCTCCAATTAAACATCTGCTGAACCATCTATATCATCCTCCTCCTTCACATCCTTTCTTCAGCCTCTCCTTCCCAGCAGCGTGTGTAGGAAGCTCCACAAGTGTCAGGCAGCTGCTCTGCTCTGACTACTGGGCATTGTGTTTGTTCCTCGTGTTCCCCCATCTTTGATCAGGCTGTCTCTCAGACTTGCCTGACAGGGCAGGGACTATTTTTGGTCTGATGTTCATTTGGCACCATTTCTGCTCAGTCCAGGTGCCAAAACGAGCTGATGGCCTTTATGTGACTGTTGTACAGAACAGCAGTAAAGAGGAGACTGTTCCAAAGCCTCCCTGATACCACAGCCTTGTACTGTCACTCAGCAGAACAGATGTATTGGGTGTCTCTAGCACAAATTTGTGACTGATCTGTGCTGTGTTGTGACAGGCGTGCACTAAATAGGGCATAAAAAGAGGAATTCTGTGTAAATGGGTAGGTGTCATTTCAGATCTCCAAAGTGGAAACCAAAAAACCTCTGCCTGGTGAGTGTACCCCAAGGGAAAGCTTCCTTGCCCAGCCAGGCCAAGGGCCTTACTCATGTTAAACAAATCTCAATAGGACAGTTTCCAGTCTGACCTGGGGTAGGATGTGAGTCAGGAAACAAAATTGGGTAAGTTCTTTATGGCAGTTGTTGGAATAACTCACTGTCTATACTGATTAAAGCCTCTTCCCTTCACTGCTTGCTTTTT
Organism: Calypte anna; assembly: GCF_003957555.1. NCBI lineage: Eukaryota > Metazoa > Chordata > Aves > Apodiformes > Trochilidae > Calypte > Calypte anna. The sequence continues at coordinate 2,050,045 of NC_044263.1, read as the reverse complement.
TCCATAGGCAAAAATTCCACCTTTCTTTTGTCACACGTTTCACCTGCCAGGGTACAGCTGAGTGCCACTCCTGAACTAGAGAGCCCGTGCTTCACCTCACCGGGTCCTCTTTCTCTTTCCTCCCATTTTATCATTCTGCATGGAGAAGTTCCAAGTAAAGCTATCAAATATAGTCCTTCAAAATCACACTTTAGTTGTCAGACTACTCCACAGAACATCAGCCCTGCACAACTCTACACACAACCGGCCACAAGCTGTTGCCCAACACCTTCCAACAAACCTATGGCTGACAGACCAAAACCACAGACTTCCCTTGATGCAGTCTGTCCCAGAGATGTGAGGGATGAGTTGGAAAACCTTAAGCTGGCATCCTCAGGGAGCTGGGTTCAAAGCTCCAACAGGGAAAATCACAACAGACTGGAAGCATCACACGGGAGGGTTTGTCTGCACGTGTGGGTGTGGGACTAAAATAGCTCCCATCACTTTCCATACATTAGCCTTAATAAAAGGGGACAGGGCCTGCCAATTCCATCTCAAATTTCATCCCTCTGAAATATGTGCACTTTCACCAGCTGTATGTTTGGCCCGGGGTAATTACTATAGTGCTAATTTTACCTGAGATGATGAAAGCGATGGAACAGCCCAACCATATAAAGGGAGAGGATACATACAGCTGATCCAGTCTTCTGGGGGCCTTTTTTAAGAAAAGAAAGTCATGACTTTGACTTGCTCCTTAGGGAAGCTTCTTCTTACAAGACTTAGCCAAAACAACTGAGGGTAGAGAAGAGCAAGGTCAAGGATACTTGTGTGCTGGAAAATAAAAGCACCAAGGACTGAAGTGCTGCCCTGTAGTAAATTACCTTGTAGAGATTAAATTACTCAAATAGATCTGCTTCTTTTCTTTATTCTCCTGTGAGAGAAGCCACTTCCAGACACCAAACGCACAGAGATGCTTGAAAGTTTTCTATTTCTTTAGGACCTTCCAAAAAGATTCAAAGTTAATTGACATTTCTAATGAAGATTCAGAACAGACTTTTGTTCTATCCAAACCAGTTCAGCTTGAAAAAATTATAGTGAAGTATGGTCAGAGGAAAAGCAATTTGCCAGAGCTTGAAGAGTGTGAATAATGCAAAGCAAACAGCTCTGTGCAGCATTCACTTGTGCTTTCAGATCTGCTCATCTTAATTGTGCACGCATCTTGGCTTCACTGGTGGCTCTGGTGACCAGCACCACAGATGGTGACTAAGGAAAGAGGAGCTGGTTGGTGATTTCTAACTTCTGGAAACTTGGAGGATTTGGCTTTTTAACTTAACACCCAGAAATGATTGGCACTCAATCCTAAGTCACTCCATCAGGAAAGATGAACACAACCAGCCTGTTATGCTCTGCTCTGCTAAGGTTTTTTCTGGTCACCTTTGCTGTCTGAGAGCACAGGAAACTTCCAGTACTGTCACAAGTGACACAACAAACCTTTGTTCATTCTCTTTATCTCTTTCTCTCTCATTCTTTGCCACTGATTGCCTCTACAGGTGATCTCTTGCCTTTGTCAAACCAAGAGAACCAGAAGATGAGTGTGAATGTTCCCTCTGCCCAAGCCCCTTTCCAGTGGCCTCAGTAGGTGTGTGGCTCCCAAGTTAAGTGTGTGCTTAGATGAATGTGAAATATCTATCAAAGTGCTGCTCTGAATAAAAGTTTTCTGATCTGAGGCCTCCAAGGAGGAATGTGATCTTCTTGTCACCACCCTGGCTTCTTCCTCAGCTGCAGCCCAGCAGCACGTTTCTGAAAATCACTTTATGCCAACAACAAGCTGCTAAAAATGCAAAAATGTGCCAGCCCAGGCTGCAGGCAGGGAGGGAACCAGCAGCAAGCCTTGTGTCCTCCCAGACAACCTGGAAACCTCCAGGATCCCAGGACCTGAGATGCCAGCAGTGAGCCAGGATGTCACCGGGTCTGACACTCACCATGGGTTGCAGGAACTTTGACATTTGATGACTTTCCATAATTATATTTTAATACTTGATGGGAAATGGCACAATCCTTTCTCCTCCTGTCTCTGTCTCGAGGTTGCTTAATGAGGTTTGGGCATCAGCTCAAGTGATATCAGAGGATCAAATCCAACTTTTGAAGTGTCAGTGAGATTACAAAGGAACACACGGCTCATGTCTTTGGAGTTGTAACATTTCCTAGTACAAAACAGGGGAGAGCCTCCTTCTGTGGCCACCCTTTCCCTTTGATATGCATCCTGATCAGACCGAAACAGAGCACAGAACATGCAGTTCAGGCCAAACTTTAATGCAGGATGCCCAGGGGTGGGTGAGGAATCCTCCTTCTCCTGTGCGTCTGCATATAAATAGAAGGCAGAATTTAGCCTGGAGGCATAAAATGGCATCAGCAAAGCAAATAAGCAGCACAAGACCACGATAGCAGAAGAAAGGAAGCTGTGGCATTTACTTGCTGAAGATTATTTCCTCTCTGACAACAGATTTTTCAAACGACAGAGGTGTTCTAGTGGGTGGGCCTTGGAGGGCTGGTCCAAATAATCAGTCAGAGACAATATCAGGAAGTTTAACCAACGACTTGAGCTTGGTTTGGTTTTACTCATCTGTTCAATTTTAGTTTTGAGGGAAATTTAGAAAGGTGCCAGCTAGTTTAATTTGTTTGCCTTCTTCCCAGCCATGCAGGAGTTACCAGCAGAGCTGGACAGACTGCTTGCATGCCAGAAATCTCCTCTGCTTGCCCAGGCAACGTGTCCTCTGGCCAGGCTCAGCTTGGCTTCCTGAGTGGGGAAGTGCAGGCACGGGGGAGAAAAGATGATGTGATGGCCATGAAAGGTCTTGAGTTTCTCTTGGTCAAGGTGGAACTGCTCCAGCAGCTCAAGAACCCTCTTTGATTCATCTGCAAACCTAGTACAGGAACTGCAGTGTTCCCTCTGAGCTGGCAGGGCTTTCAAAGAGCCAGCACAAACACATCCAGTCAGCCAGGCCCCTATCAGGGAGTGGTCTCCACCACTGCCATCAGGATGGAAGTTCACATCTGATGTAAATGGGTACAGTGCTGGCTTGTTTTCTACTGTGTTTTCCCTTCCACAATGGCCAATGATGTAACTCTCTGGTTCTAGCAAAGTTTATTTGATTTCCAGGAGAGAAAATAAACTCTGATATTGTCATTTATGTTGTGGTCCCACAGACTCCAGGCAAATTCTTAGGGTCTGGTGCAAAGTGATGGAAAACACTGAGGACATTTGTACCTTAGCTCATGTACTAAAGTGTGAGAAAGAAAGGAGAGCAGGAGCTCATGTGATGTTAACACAGATAAGATGCTCCACAGTTTATAAATGCCATTTTCACTGGAGTGGATGCACTGAGAAATAACAAAATGCAGTGATAAGAAATTACTATCAGCAGAAATTCAATATGCACATTGTAATGCAGGAAAAACAGGTTGGGTTTTAAGAGAGGTTCTCTGGGTTTAGTGTTGTTCTGCTGGCAGCAGGTCTCATTGTGTACAAAAGCAGATCCCTGCTTCATCCCTTCTCTTCCAGCCATGGTGAGAGCAGAGAAAACACAGCTCTGTAATCATTGCCCCTTCCTCACCCTGCACTGAACCCCAGCAGGGAGCTTACCCATTATTTTTGCTAACCAGAATGGTGGTGAGAGGCAGGTTGGTGGTAAGATGCTGTGGAAGCAGGGAAGCAGAGCAGGAACAAATGTGGACATAGCTGGCAGCCATTTCTAAGGATCAACTCATCAAAATCTGGTCACCCCCAAGGAAAGAGGTTGAGGTTTCATTCCTGCCCTCAGGGAAGGGACACAGTTACTGTGTCTGAGCACAGTGGACTCTGCAGATGAAAAGCTGGCTGAGCATCACGTGGGCTTTGGGGCAAGTTGGTGACTTGACTAATTTAAAAACCAATGAATATTGGAGAACCCTCCTGCTTACATACAGCCCTTACGTAGCCAAAAGTTTGCAATCCAAAGAAATTCAAAGATATTCTTACCCTGTTCTGCTCAACTGAGTGTGAGCCTATCCTGACTGTAGAAAATCTGGCAAACAGTACCAGCAGCAACAGAAGCTGTAAGGAAGAGAATGAAAGTGTAGTCACACACTTTTGTATGTGTAACATGCTGGCTCTTAACCCTTTTCCTTCCAGGAATTGTCAAGTTCCCTAAGTCAGCTCCATGGGCATGTTCTCACCACTCTGACAGCTTTTCTTAACCATTAACTCCCTTTCCCTGGAGGTACCCAGAGAGTGGGGACTATGGGTGGTCATGAGATAACTCTGAGAGCAACAGGGAAATATTAACATTAGTAAAACATAATTGCTTGGTCAGTTTTATCACTGATAAATCTGAAAATACATTCCTCATGGCTGGGCTTCAAGGACAAGTTGCAGCAGGTGACTGAGGGCTGGACAAGTCAAAATAAAGAATAGTGCCTTGTCAGAAAGGATGCTACATGGCCCTGAAGGTTACTGCATTTCTGATCCTAAGTTGTGAAGAAATGAATAAATCTGATCTAATGCAGCTGTCTGGCTACAGCAAAGCTTCTAGAAAATAAAGAATGGGCAAAATGTACATGAAATATCAGATGAACATTGCTTATTCATTTGAAGGCCTTTGACCCTGCAGAAGGAAGCATCTGCTGAGAGCTCACTCTATAGCAACAGATATTTATCACATTTTGTTGGGTCTGAAAGTTTAGCTGGAAATGAAAGATCCTTTAAATTGGTCATCTTAATTTACTGAGAATTCCACCACAGGTAATACAGAGGTGGAAAGAAGTTTTCCTTGGTGGAACTTCCTGGGTTGCTGTTGAATTGCTGCTTATATACAGTTACTCTGAGCTATAGTTTGCTGTTTCTAATCCATTATTTCAGGATTTCTTCACCTTGCTTCCCACATCCCCCATCTGCATTAGCAGACTGAAAGCATATACTTAATTTTTTTTTCAAAATACAGTTGCTGGCTGGTGATTTGACTTTAGAATAAGACTAAATAAGACAGTCTTAAATCTTGAGCAAAGGTTTTGGACACAGAATATCTGGGAAAGCAAAAAAGAGAGAGAAAAAATTGAATGGGGTGTGAGTTCCACTGTTCTCAGATATATAAAATAATTCAATTTCCCATGTCATATTTCACTCCCTCTATGAACAAACACATTATTACCCAATATAACTGTGTCACTGGCTGCACATCTGTGTATCCTATTTGCTTGCAAAGCACAAAATGCATTTATTTGCTCTCTCAAGTCTTATCAAACATGTAACCATCTCTCTGTGGAATTTTCATTTGATTTACCCATTTCTTTTATTATAAACGTGCCTTCATTTTTCCTTGGAGATCCCAGCATTAGACCTATAAAGATCCAGTTAATGCCTAAACCCCAGGGGTTTGCTGTGAATGGGAAAACCACCTTTTCCTGATGAATTTTTTCCAGTTGACTTAATGGTTAGAGAAGAAAGGCTAACATGCCAGTTTACATGCATGGAAATGGTGAGACCAGAAAAAAAAAAAGCCCAATGCTTTATTTATGGCATTTCTTCTCATCTTGTGGAAACTGCCTGCTTTGATTCTACCAGACCATGTTTTCTTTGCAAGCACAATACAATTAAGCTATTTTCAGCTGGCAATAAAATCCTTGAGAACCAAAGCAGATTTGGCCACTTTAAGAGAAGAGGACTAATGCAATCTGATAATTAGGGCATTTCACCGCCAAGACAGAAAAAGCAATTTAATAACTTCTCCTGTGCAGTCAGACAGGGGTAGAGCCTCTGGGCCCAGCTGGCAAGGACCATCCCTGCAATAGAGCTCTCAAATTTGCTTCCACATGGCATCTGCAGATCTGCAAAACTGAGGGACAAGGTGCCTGGGATGGGCGAAAGTGAGAATGATGCCAGAAAATATGGGGGAAAAAAAAACAATAATAATAAAAACAAAAAAACAACAATAACCCTTTCTTTCACTGATCTAACCTGGCTGAAATTTATCTCAGAAAAAGCATCCTGCTTTGTTGAGTTGGCTGGCTCCTGTTCTGACATCTCCTGCCCTCAGACTGTGACCAGATCTTGTGGCTCTTCCAGTGTTTCCATCAGGAGGCTCCATAGTAATGAGGCAGTAAGAGATTTCTGTAGCTGAACTCCTTCAAATTAGAAAACCATTTGTAGAGAGAAGGAAAACACACTCACTCTTGAGGGTTAAGTTTTCAGCTGTCTCTCACCCTCTTTGTCCTGGCTTGTTGCAACAGGAAAGGGTTTTTTAAGAAACTTTTCTTGTAACTTCAACTTCCCTGTTCAGGGGGCTTGGAAGAACTTCTCTTGCTGAAGTCCACACAGCTGTGAGACAGCTTCCTTGTGGTTCCCATTCTCTGTTTTATAGATCGGAATCAATATTTCATCCTAAGAAGAGCTTTCTGGGCCAAGCTGCTCTGACTTTAAGCTATAAAATAGTCCTGATGTGTATTCTCTCCCCTTTCTCACCATGAGGTGCCCGATGGCTTGACCTGCCAGTCCATACTACTGTGAGTAAGTCTTACTCATAACCCTGGATCTGGGATTTCTGGGCTAGTAGGTCTGTAGTTGGTTTTCGTGAGTAAAGGCTGAGTAAGAGCCTACAAGGTCAGGCTGCAATCTGTCACAGTTTGAGGATATTTTGCAGACATTTTTGGAACCCACCTCCCAGCAAACTGTGTGTGTTCTCAGCAGAGCATCTCTTAGCAATAGCTGATCACAGCTCTGCTTTATTTCACTTACATATAGATGAACACACACTTCTTCAAGGTGGATCATAGCTGCTCACAGGAAGAATAAGGGATTTTTTTCTCTGATACAAGCACATGGACTGTGCAGCGTTTGTGCCTATGGCTCCAAAGTCCTGGGGACTGTTACTCCCACTTGCAACTCTTTTTTTTCCAGATTTGTCATTGATGAGAAAATTAACCTGTGTTAAAGTTTCTTCCACTTCAAAATGAACAGAATGACCCAAGAATAACACACAGACAATATGATTGCCCCACCTGCTGATTGCTCAATATACACAACACTTGTCCTTTCTTTCTCTCTCCCCTTCAGGTCAATCTTGCATGTCCTGCACACAGAATGCTGAGGACTTTTATAACCAGTTGCATTTGGCCATTGCATTTATTGCTGCAACAACGTGGTGCTTCCTCATTTGGATTATGAGGAACTCAGCAAATACTGTAAAGGAAGTCAGGCAGTAGAAATCATTCAGCAGCAACATGAGGAGTCTGTTCCTAAAGCTTTTGCTCCATCAGAAAACATTTAGGTGAAGGATTTTAAGAGAGGTAAAGTCAGAGCTGTAAACTTGTGAAACAACTGAGGAGGAGGACAGGTTAAGTGACTGCAGGCTCTGGCATTGCCGTGGAAAGAAGGGAATTGTATTTAAAGCCTGTTCTGGACATTGTAAGGAAGCTCCCTGGAGGTGAGTGGCTGATCCATTTGGGCCAGTCTATCCCTCAGGATCTCCAGGCAGATCTGACTGCTGTTTATGGCTGTCTTGTCCCAGCAGCATCCCCAGCACCCGTTCTCTGGGTGCTGCAGAAGTTACCATCGCGCTCCCGGGTTACAATTCAAGGTCTTGAGGCCGATTTCTAAAGCCTTGGGTGACTCCAACCCTTCCATTTAGCGGTCCCTTTTCTCACTGAGGTTTCCAGCACACCACGCAGGGCTCTGAGCAGCATTTCAGCTGTTAGCACTGGGGAACTGGGCTTTCTGAGGGCAGGAGGAGAGCATTGCAGCAGCCCACACCTGCCTCGGAAACTCACACCCCTGCACTGTCCATCAGAGCCAGAGCTTGGCAAATTTCAGAGTCTGCTTACAAGGCTGTTTTTGTTCCTGCAAGGCTCCCGGCCAGACATTTCATCCTTGTTTTCTTTGTCTTAGGCCACATCCACCATAGGGAGGACAAGCTCTTAAAAATCATTTTGATTTCTGCCTGTTCCAGCAGTGGCCGGGCAGCCTGCAGGTGATCTGTGAAACAAAGGGAAGGATCCTACCAACTGCAGCCAGGCAAATACTTCTTTTGCTTCCAGCCTGGCTTTGAAAGAGTCATAGCTCAGAGATCAAAGCTCTTGTTTTGGAAGGGATTGTTGATTTCAGTGAAAGAGAAGGACGTTGAGTTTGATAGCTGCGGTGTGCTTGACTCGCTGTTATTGTGTGTTAGGGTCGGATGGTTGTGATGAGGCAGATATCTTGCATCTTGGCGTCTTTTTTTTCACTGAAATAAAGGAAAGATAGGGACAAACGTACTCTGCTATTTTCCTTACTACACGGGGCTCCGGCCACTACCCCGAGACAAGAAACCTGGAGCGAGTCGGCATCCAGATCCCACACGGGACCTTTCCGTGTTTCCCGGAAAGTCTTGCAAAAGCCTTTCTCGTCGGAGCAGGGCGGGAAGGGGACAGATACACCCGTAGCAGGTGCTGGGCACCAGCGGGCACAACCGGGGGGTCCCGGCCGGACCGGAGCCCGGGGAACGCCGCAGCGCTGCCGGCACGGACACAGCGGGCTCCGGGGGCTGCATCCCTGCGACCCCCGGCTCCCCGCATTGGGTCCCCACCGCAGAACACCCCTACAGCGCCCGGCACTGGGTACCCACCGCCCTCCATCCCCGGCAGGAACCCCCGCACCCCTCGTCCGCCGCCGTTCTGCTGCTCTCCCCCTGCCCCGCAGCCCGCCCGGTTCGGCCCGGCCCAACCTCCCTCCTGCCATTGGTGCGGGGCAGCGGCGGGGGCGGAGACGTCGGAGCCGCTATTAAACATCACATGGCAGCCCGCAAAAAAGGGGCAGCGGCTCATTGAGTGGCTCAGTTGCAAGCGGTGCGGCGGCGGCCCGCGGGCACCCAGGGATTGGCTCGGTGCCTCCCCACAGCCGCTGGATCTTACGGCCCTTTAACTCTCTAAGCTTCCCCGGCCAAGCCACCGGCAGGTAAGCAGCGTCTTCTCGCTAGATTTATTCTCCAAGCCCACCCAGCAAGTGGTTGCCAGGGGTAAGGGAGATGCGCGGGTTGCGGTTCGGGTGCGGGCACCGTGCAGCGGAAAATGGGGCTGAAGTTTTTCCCCTGCTCCGTGAATCTGTTGCACTCTCCTCGGGCACAGGCGTTTGGAGGGGAACTCCTGCATGTTTCATGCACCATCCCCGAGCTATTCTCAGTGCCTAAAATAATTAGATAGGTATGCTGGGAACACTCGAGCATCTGCTTGCAGCATCTGTTTATGTTCATAACTTTCCGTGCACCAGCTGCTCCCTCCCCTCCACCCCCGGGTTATTTTATTCTGGGGAAGGGCTGGAAGTTTGCATGACAACTCCGTGTGGCAGGAGTAGCACCGCTCCATCCCTTCCCCTTCTTCTCGCCTGTTGTTTCCTGGACAAGAGAGGGGTCAGAAGTAGCAAGAGATCAGATGGTTTTTTTTCTTGCTTGTGATGTTTTTAAAGGTGCGTCCGAAATGTCTTAGAGGGGTGTGAAAGGAACCTGTAGCTTCACTCAGTGACATTATGGAAACGGGAGATTTTCTTCAATCATCCTGCCAAAAAAATAGGAAGAGAGGGAAAAGAAAAAAAAAAAAAATCTCCACACCAAACGCATTGCAGCTGGGGAGCCTGTGCAGAGGTTGTATTGTTTCAACTGAGTTCATGGCAGTGAAAGGAAAAAATACTGATAAGGAAGAGCAGATTGACCCGCGGGGATGCGGGGCTGCTTTGCCACCTTCCCGGTGGCCGAGGCTGAGCCGGGACTCCCATCTCTTTCCCCTCCCAGCCTTCCCACCTCGCAGGCAGCCGGCACTTGTTCTGTGCTCCAGCCTTACCTTTACACTTGTTTGCTTTTCCATTCCCACAGCCGGTGCATCAAGTACACCCCCTGGTGATGGCTGCTTCACTTGTAGATGTTTTATCATCAGCTAGAAATAACGCGTCCCCTTTGCAGGACACCAGATGCACTTGTCCTTTCTTATCCTCCTATGTCATCTTACCAACACCATCTACTCCTTTTTAAAAAAACTATTTTTATTTATTTATTACTTTTTCCACCCCCTTGCCTGACGGCGAAGGACAGACCCTTTTGCAGGCAGCTCAGTGCTTTGTGTAACTCGAGTCCTACCCAAACCAGCCCCGGGAAATGACTTTGAACTCCAGGCTCTGGAGAAAGGTTCTGGGGATGGTTGTGCCCAGCAGCCGGGAGGGAGGGAAGAGGCAGCAGCTCCTTTGTGCCGGTTACCGAGTGCTCTGGGCGAAGGTGAGTGCTGGGGCTCCCTTAGCAACATGTGCCCGGCTCGCTGCAGGGCTGCCTGGCGTCAGCCTGGGAATATAACTGCTCCAGGAGCTCATTACTGCTCTTCTCTCCCTTCCCTGATTTGTTTTGATTTATTTTTTAAATTTTTTTTTCCCCCTTCCAAGTTTTTTCCTCGCTATTAAACCTTTTGCAGAGATTCCCATCGAGCTGCTGGCTGCAGGGTTTAGGTGTGGGATGAGAACGGCTTTCCTCAGGGGTGGTCTCAGAGGGGGGGGGATGCTTGCTAAGGGGAAAGTGGAGGGTCCAGGCTCCTCGTTGTGGGATTTGCACAGAAATCAGTTCCCAAGTGCTGCTCCCCGTTTTTCTCTGCTCCTCCAAGCATCTCCTTGCAGCAGGGTGAGCTCAGGACTCTCCCATCCCACCCGTGTCAGTGCCAGCGTCTTGCTCTGGTCTTGTAGCCTCTTTCAGGAGGAAAAGTAGCTGCATCCAGACTGCTAACACACCTGAGGGATGAGGGAGTTTGAAGCTGTGTCTGTGTTTGGCTGCAGCGCGTTGGGCCCAATTAGAGAAAGATTTGGGTTGGTTTGTGGGTTCTGGGTTGGTTTCTTTGTCTGGTGATGATTGCAGGGCTGGTGTCACAGTAGTTTGGCATCTTTGGTGCCACCAGCTGATAATGGTGTCTGTGTGTGTGTGAGTAAATTTGTTGTGTGGTGGAGCAGCAGGTGGATTAGCACTATAACAAGCACCATGAGATTTTTGTGCCAGTTGGATTGTTTGTAGGGTTTTTGAAGGCTCTTCTACTGAACTTAAGTGTGAAAGTCAGAGTGAACAAGGAGCCTGGTGTGTGAGAGGACAGCCAGTGGATCTCCTGGGCATTTTACAAGGGATGTGCTGCCATGAGCAGGAATAAGGTCAAACTCAGAGCCCGGTCCCATCCTATCATCCTCCCCACTCTGAGCACATTCAAGGAAGAGACAAACTGTGCTGTGAAAGAAAGAACTCAACTGTGCTGCAGTGGAGGGACTTGGTTGTGTGAACTTTAAGCTGCCTGTAAAGGTAGCACAGGATGCCCCCTGCCCACCTATCCCCCCACATTCGGGGATCATTAGAGCTCAGCTGGTGCAGAATCAGTCCCAAGGGCAGGGAGAAGGCAGGAGGCTGTGCAAGGTGCAGTAGGTAGGAGCTGCTCAGCTCCTCAGAGCAGCAATGTGACCCTTCATGCTACCTAATTCGGGTCTCAGACTTCTAAATGCAGCCAGCATGCCACGGGAAGCTGCTGTTATGATTTCAGTGATTTGTGGAATTCAGACAAACGTCCTTGGGTCAAGACTTCTGTGGGGGAAGTTGCATATTCAGACACTTGAGACTTTACAGCTTATCTTTCCCTCCACCACAAGTTTTCTTTTAAAAGCCAGGAGACAATGCAGGAAAAAAAAGAAAAAGAAAAAAAAAATTCAAAATGTAGTGTTTCCTGGGCTGTATATTTCCACTAGCTTGGACCAAAACAGATTTTGGATGTGGAAGTCAAACATGACTGTGATTATAGGATGTGGTTTATAAAAGTGATCAATTTGCAGCCCAGGGCAGTGGTTTTTCAGGGCTTTTCTGTGGAATGTATCAACAAGAAGTTCACTTTCCCTAGTGTTCAGGTTTCTAGTAAAAGTGTTTTTCAGAAAAAAAAAATTAAGTGAACATTAAAATAATTCCTTTCTGGTTTTGAGTATGGTATTTCGATGGGAACAAGAAAACCCCCTGATTAAAAAGGTGTGAGGGGGGGTTAAAAATGAATCTTTATGGAGTGCAGAGCAGTGAGAGGGCAGCTCCACCATCCTGTGAGGCTCTGCTGAGAGCTGAGCTCAAACCCGGGCATTAGCAAACCCATCAAAAGCTGCCAGAATGTCTTGTTAGGGCGCTGAAGTCACAGATGAGTAATCTCAGCAAGTAGGCGTGGGGATGCATTCTTGCACAACAAACAGAAGTAGAGGAGGGGAAAAGAAAAAAAAGAAGAGAAGAGAAGGTAAAAGTAAACCCTAGAGAGATTCTAGAAGGAAAAGCAGGCTGCATGCAGCTGAGAACACGATGTTGTTTTCTGTTTGTCACCTGCTCTTTTCTTAACAAGTGTTTGCTGACCTAAAGCCCTCGCAATGTGGTTGAAGGATGTGGGAGGGCTGAGGAACTGTTTGGAAATCCTTCAAGTTTTTGGAACCTTTCTGCAGGGAGCCACTTTTGAGAAAGGAGATAAATTCTTATCTGTAGCTGTTGTCAGATGTGACTAGGAGGAAGACCCTGAGAGTAGTGGAGCTGTTTTGTGGACAGAGACTGCTGCAGTTTTGTTGGGTTTTGGACCAGCTCAGAGGAGTTTTGATAATCTTGGTTTACGAGGAGCATCACAGTTCAGTCCCATTTTGCAGCAGTGGGGAATTAAAGTCTCCTCTTCTGTGACAAAGGTACAGCAGACAGTCCCCATGGCTTGGTTTTAGTTTTATTCCCTCCATGGGGTGCATTCATGCACCTCTTCTCCTCTGCAGTGTTTCAGTTGCATTTCCTGATATTCAGTCCATGACTGAATGGATGACGCACTTGTTAAAAGCTAAACCTGGGACTAAGCCAGACCTCCCTGAAACAAGTTTGGTGGCTTCTACCCTCGGGAAGAAAGTTTTGGAGCCTCTCTGCTGAGTCTTAATTGCTGACATTCAAGGCTTATGGGACACTCCAAAGTGTTACTGGTTGGAGATGGATGTGTCTGTGGGGAAGGAGCTGGTGCTTCCCAGCAGAGGTGTTAGGAGGACACTTAGATGGTCCTGCTCCATGGTAGCTTTTTGCTGGCTGCATTAGCAGGAGCAGATGGAAGGTTTAGTTTGCTTTGTACAACTTGAGCTGAATGTGAGTGTAAAAGCCACCCAGATCCCGACGAGTTTATGAGGCCATTTTGTTTCCCTGCCATTTTGCAGAGAATACACAGCTCCTTTTTGTAACCTAATTTAAAAATGAATTAGAAGCGAGGTGGTTTCATGGAAATCGCCAGCATTTCCAGTTTCCAAGATTCTGGCTTTTCTCAGTGAATGTTGTCTTCCCTTCTGCACACTCCCTTGTTTGCTGTAGGTAAAACAGTCCAGGAGACATGTGTGTCCCTAAAACCTGCTGCATTATTTATGTGTGAACAGGTGGCTGTGGAGGTTGATTGTTTGGTTCAAAATCAACTTTCTCTTGGAAATAGTAAGGAGTTTCTTCACATGTCCAGCTTGAAAGGGAAAATATGGCTTGTGTGGTGTGGTCACTCCAGTGCTCCTGCTCAGGAGGAGTGGTGCCATCTCTTCAGTAACGATGTCCTCCTGTTGGTGCACAACTGCACACCTCATGTGTTCCAGAAGATGCTGCCATTAAGAGTGGGGAAAAATTCCTGTGGGTCCACCAGAGTCATTTGACCGATTCTTGCAGGTTTTATCCTTTTCCTCCCCGATCTAACATGACCTTTCTCTTTCTCTTGCAGACCATGCCCTCTCTATGACGGTTACTTGTTCAGCTCACTCTGCATGCCAGAAGACTGTCCTTGGTTGACCCAAGGGCTTTTGGGGACTCCGGCCTCTCCCCGTTTTTTCTGCGTGTGTGTGTTCCTCTGGAACTTTCAAAACTGTTTCTCCAAAGGGTTTTGCAGAAACTCAGACTGTTTTCTAAAGCAGAAGCACCTCAGTCCACAGCAGTAGTGATGGGCAGCGTGCGAACCAACCGCTACAGCATCGTGTCTTCGGAAGAGGACGGCATGAAGTTGGCAACCATGGCTGTTGCCAACGGCTTTGGGAATGGGAAGGGCAAGGTACACACCAGGCAGCAGTGCAGGAGCCGCTTCGTCAAGAAAAATGGTCACTGCAACGTCCAGTTCATCAACGTGGGCGAGAAGGGGCAGCGCTACCTGGCAGACATCTTCACCACCTGCGTGGACATCCGCTGGAGGTGGATGCTGGTTATCTTCTGCCTGGCTTTCGTCCTCTCCTGGCTTTTTTTTGGCTGTGTGTTTTGGTTGATCGCCCTGTTGCACGGGGACCTGGAGGAGCAGGAGAACAACACCCCGTGCGTCTCGCAGGTCAGCAGCTTCACTGCAGCCTTCCTCTTCTCCATCGAGACCCAGACCACGATCGGCTACGGGTTCAGGTGCGTGACGGACGAGTGCCCCATCGCGGTTTTCATGGTGGTTTTCCAGTCTATAGTGGGCTGCATCATCGATGCCTTCATCATCGGCGCCGTCATGGCCAAGATGGCGAAGCCGAAAAAGAGAAACGAAACCCTGGTCTTCAGCCACAACGCCGTGGTGGCCATGAGAGATGGGAAACTCTGCCTGATGTGGCGAGTCGGGAACCTGAGGAAAAGCCACCTGGTGGAGGCACACGTGAGGGCGCAGCTCCTCAAATCCCGCATCACGTCGGAAGGGGAGTACATCCCTTTGGATCAAATAGACATCAACGTGGGGTTTGACAGCGGGATAGACCGCATCTTCCTGGTCTCCCCCATCACGATAGTGCATGAGATAGATGAGGACAGCCCTTTGTATGACCTGAGCAAACAGGACATGGACAACGCCGAGTTTGAAATCGTAGTGATCTTGGAGGGCATGGTGGAAGCCACGGCCATGACCACCCAGTGCCGCAGCTCGTACCTGGCAAATGAAATCCTCTGGGGCCACCGCTACGAGCCCGTGCTCTTCGAAGAGAAAAACTACTACAAAGTGGACTACTCGAGGTTCCACAAAACCTACGAAGTGCCCAACACGCCCATCTGCAGTGCCAGAGACTTAGCAGAGAAGAAATACATCCTCTCCAACGCAAACTCCTTTTGCTACGAGAACGAAGTCTCCCTCAGCAAAGAGGAGGATGAGATTGACACGGGGGTGCCTGAGAGCATGAGCACAGACACCCACCCAGACATGGACCACCACAACCAAGCAGGGGTGCCCCTAGAGCCCCGGCCTCTACGGCGGGAGTCGGAAATATGACTGACAAACCCTTGCTGTCTCTTCTGGTGGAAAGGAAAAACAAAATAAATAAAGAAAGAAAAAAACAAAGGAAAGGAATCGGTCAAAGGCACGTTGACCCGAGAAGTTGGCCCAGAAAAGTTTTCAGACAACGGTACTGTTGAAGAGTGGTGTGAAGGCAAACAGACCTGAGAAACCCAGGCTGGTTTTAGGGCTGTCCTCAGAGGAGGGACGAGAGAAAATGAACTCTAAACACAAAGCACTAAACATGTCTAAGTATGAACAGAAGGCACATATGTTGTAGAATAAATTATGTATATATTTTTTTACAAAACTTGAACTTGCAGGCAAGCTTTGGTTGGGTTATAATTTTATTTTTTTTTTTTTTTTTTCAACTTTTTCCAGAATGCTTCTCTCTAGGGAACAAGAATGTTTTTAATGGCATAACAAAGGCAAGAATCTGCCTTATTATTATTATTATAATTATTTTTTAAAAGCTGCTGCTAACTACATGAACACAAATGGTTATTTTTGTTGCAGTGTAGTTTTTATTTTCTCTTTGTGTAATTTAAAAAAAAAGAAAAAAAAAGAAAAAAAAAGTCAGTGTTGAACTTCTGGGGTTGAAAAGCTTGTGATCACTTCAGAGAGGCCGATGTCAGAAAGTCTAAACTCCTTTTGAGGCCAGTAGTTTGATAGCTAGAATCAATTTCTCTCTTTCCAATTACATAAGGGGCATTACATAAAATCAGGCCAATCAGTAGCCTCCAGCAAAACTATGATTCTGGGGGGGGGAGAATGTAATTCTCTGTCTAAAGGAAAAATGAAATAGATAATATGTATACACAGAAAAGGTGAAAACTACCTAAATGGATACCAAAGAAAATGCAGTTTTGCACAGTGAGTTTATTACAAAAACAAAAAATAAAAAAAAAAAAAAAAGAAAAAAGGAACAGGCTGCTTTAAACAAACAAAAAAAAAATTTCAAACCTCAGTCACTTTCGCTTGTTTTAATTTTTTTTTTTCCTTTTCTTTTTAACACCTTTATTTTGCACCTTATTCTAAAAGCGTAGGACTCGGATCTCGAGTGAGCTAGGACCTCCTCTTCTTCTCTCCTTGCTTTTCTCTGAAGGGAAATAAATTCCCTTCTTTTCTTGTAAGGAGAAAACACAGATGGGATGAAGCAGACAGGGGAGCATCTCTCCATCTCTCCTCCCTGGGCCTGAGCCCAGCTGGGCAGCAGCAGAAGGTCAAGGTCAGTGCCCACATTCCCAAAGGGGTGCTGGACCTCAGCCCTGAAAACTGAGCCATCCTCTCCTTGGCTGCCCTACTGGGACCCCTCAACACCTGCCCGAGCCCCCCAAGGTGCTGAGTGAGGAGCAGGGATCAGCTGAGGGATGGAAACCTCCCTGGGAAGGGGTTTGGGAAGAGGAAGGGAAAGGAAAAGAGAAGCAAACCAACCAACCAACAAAAAGACACTTGAGACTGGCACAGGGATTGTAGCATTTTGTTAAAAAAAAAAAAAAGAGAACTGCTTCTCTTCAGCAGGGCAAGGAGTCAGAAATAAGATGGGTTTTTTTTTTTCCAGCTTGTTGGTTGTTTTTTTTTTCCAGCTGGAGGAGGATGTGGATGAGGATGCCAAGCCAGGGCCATCCCTCACTTCTGCTCCCCAGCAGGCAGTGAGGGGTAGGTGGCTGAGCCGTGTCACTCAGCTCTCAGCAGACTTTGTCACCTCCTCAGGAGCTCTGGCTTTAGCAGTGTTTTGGCTCCTTCACCCTTCAGAAGGCTTTAAATTATCTGTGCCTCTCAGACCAAGGGGACAGTGACCCTGTGCTGGCTGCTTGCTCCCCAAGGAGCAGGTGGAGAAGGGGGGGGGTGGGTGGGGAGGAGAATCCCAGTCAACTTCTTGCAGTATTGGATCACTGTAATGCCATTAAAAAACAGCTTGTTCTAGATCTAAAGTCTTCTGCAAAAATGGATATCTGTGAAGGCCTCTGGCCCCTTCCAGCCCTGCCTGAAAGAAATGCCTGCAATGAAATGGTTTCTCTTCAGCTCTCCAGTGGGGGGGTTCAAAAACTGTGGAAATTCAGCTTTGTAAAGAGAGATTTGGCTCCTAGAGAGGGCAGATGATGAAGTGCAAGTACTAAGGCTGTTACTGGGGTGGGGGGATGTCAAAGAATGGAAAGGCTGAGCATATAAAGGTGATTTGGTTGCAGTTTCTGGGTCAACAGTAGTGAAGACAACTGAGTGCTGCTAGTGCTGCTATTTGTGATCTTCTTGTACATGGAAAGTAACTAAAAGCCAAAGAGTATTCAGTGAAAATGCGATGGGGAAGGGATGGAGAAGGGAGGCTGAGCTGGAGAAAAAGAAACTTTTGTCCAGGTCAGCATCCCCCAGGTGCCCAGTGCTCACACTTAAATGATACTTGAGATATGGGAGGGAGGGATGAGAGATTGGGGATGCAGGATTCAGCTTGTTTCTTTAAAGCAAAAGAAATTCAAAGGAGGAAAACAAAAAAAGAAAACAAAAAAAGAAAAAAAAAAAAAGAAAAAAAAAAAAAAAGAAAAAAAAAAAGAAATCCTCTCCTGCTCAACATTTCTGGTGCGGAGGTTTTGGGGGTTTTTTTGTTTTGTTTTGTTTCGTTTTTCAAGTCAGTTTTTCAGAAATATTTTTAAAAAAAAATGTACATTTTATAAAGTTTATCAAGTATTTTCATATTTAAAGCCAAATGTAAATAGAAGTCTGTAAAGGAGGACACGGAGAAGAAAAAGAAAAGGCCACCCAAAGTTCTAAGTTCTGCTTGGCAGTCTGGGCTAGCTTGTACCTAGATGCTACCGGTTAGCATAATTTTTAGCAAATACTTGCAAGCCTTAGAGGATTCCTGATGCTATGACCTTCTCTTTATTTATTTTCAAGCATGGACTTTTTAAGTTGAACCCATCTTCTAGTTACTGGCATTTTTCAAAGTTATCAGCTTTCCGAGTGCTCGTCTTGGGGAGGGTGTGCACCCAGGTAATCCATGCCACTCTCTGCCACAGTCTTTTTCTTTATAGTTTTTCTATTTTTTTTTTAATAACCCTTTGCCTTTCCCGATTGAATCTGACACTGCAGAATTGCACTCAGCCTCTGGCTCTGGGAAGCTGCTAGAAAAAGCCCTGCAATGTAGAGTCCATGGTACCCTTCCCTCTTGTCCCATCCTTTCTGTGTTTCTCAGCACTCCCTGGCCAGCCCGGTGTAGGACAGGCTGTTGTAGCACACTTCTACAGCAGCAAATGGGGCTAGGCATTCATTTTAAAATGTGATTTTTATTTTTTTTTTTTTATTTTTTTTTTTTTTAAGGAGTAGACAGCAACTGACAGCTCTTCTTCTGTTCCCAATGAGCTTGGGCCAAGCTGAGGCTGACCCGGGGGCCCTTAAAAACTGCCTGAGCTCTCCCCACAGACTCCAGCAGGTCTTGGTTGGGCCTCTTTAGCCAGGATGGAGTTGGCTCAACCAGCTTGCACAGAAGGTTTATACTGTATTTCACTTAGGGTCTGGGGGGGAATATGTTATTTCTGCCCTTCCCTGAAAAAATACTTGAATGAGACACATTGTCTAAACCCTAATACTGCGTGCAGTGACACAGAGCATTTCCGAGGCAGGGGGGGATGGATCTCTTCTGTCCTCTGTCTCTTCCGTGCGAGTTGTCCTTGGATAAGTAGCAAGGGTAGGAATCATCACTTATTTGCTGCATTTCATGATATTCTCTCCCAGCCATGACAAACTTCTGTGGTGTTAGTTTAGCACTCGCTCCTCTCGGAAAAGACAAAGGGTTCAGATGTTTTCTTTCTTCTCTTAGGTCTTCATGATGGATTACAAGGTAAAACTGAGAAGTACTGTAATGTCTTTAAATTATGGCTGCTCGTTGAAGGATGCTGCAGAGTTGCCATCCCCCAGCCAATGAGAAACTGATTTTGTGATGACTTTTGGCCTGCAGCTATTGTAAGGTGAACAACCTAGGCATCTGACACTTGTCCATTACTATTTTCCTGTTCGCAGCCTTTTTGTATCAAAGTCTTCCTAATGTACTGCACAAATTGTGGATTGTACAGATTTTTATATATTATGTCTTATTTTATTATTTCTAAATAAATAAAAAAAAAAATTGAGAATAATCTGCTGTGTGCAGCCTGTGTGTAAATGCCCTGGGGAGAGGTTGTTCTATAGCTGTGTGTGTGTGGCTGGCTGAGCACAGTCACCTTCTGAGCTCCTTTGGGCTCCAAAAGCACTTGCAACCTTTCAAATGATTGCAAAGCTTCATTCTTGACCTTGCTCTGGTTTTTCCTCATAACCAGGGAGCCAGGTGGGGACCCCAGGGAATCCCCACTCCTGATGCAAGAGGGACCCTGGGGGGACCTTTCCTGCTGCACCAGGTACAAGCCACAGGCTTGATATTTCACTCTCTGCTTTTAAAGGGCCTTGCTGTGCAGAAATTATTTGAGATGCAAAACCCAACCAGAGTCCTCCGAGGTCACTACCTGGGAAATGTCTTGATGATGAGGCTTTGAGAAAAATCTGGCTGCTGGGATTGCCTGAGCCTAACAAACTCCATTATCCCATCGAAACAGTGATGGGAGTTCCATTTAATTGCTGGCTAAGAGGCTGTTAACAGAAAAGGATAGGTTTCTATAGTTTAACTGCACAATATTTTTATGAACAGGGATAAATCCCACCCTGGGGCAGAGAGATTACCCAAGGAAATCATACTGCTTTGGCTCTGGTTTTCAAGTCTTTTGATACTCTTAAATGGTGCAGTAGCTGTTAGCTGCCAGGAGAGATAAATGTCTACCTTGAACTGAACCATATCCATCTTTATCCCTTTATTTATGTGTGAGCCCTCTGCATGCACACACAGCATTCAGGACAGCCCAGTAAATATATATATATATATTTACACACACTTTTTTTTTTTTTCCCATGTTGGTACTTGCACTGCCTTCAAGCTTGCTGGAAAGTTAGAAGCAGATCAAAAGTTGTTTTCTCTGTTTATACCTTAGGCAAGAGAGCTTTGGCTGTCTGCAGTTGACTCAGGGTACCTCTGTGATCCACAGATGGAAACAAAGGGAATTCCATCCTTCTCTCTGCAAGAGAGTTTGGCAAGAGAAGCCTATCCTCTAAGAGAAAAAAAAAAAAAAAATAAAGGTACAGAGCTGCTCAGATGCACACACTGCATTTCAAAGCAAATAAAAAAAACCCCTTCACCTGCTCTTTTTATCAAGCTCAGTAGCTCCACCCTAAGGACACCCATCTCCAGGTGGGGTTTGTGATTGCAACAGCAACATCTGAAGCAGGAAAGCAATTAATTCAGACTGCCAGTAGCATCTTGCTTTGTGCTGATGGAGACAGGTGCTGCTGCAGAGCCTGCAGTCCTCAGCTTCCTCCTCCCTCCCAATCTCATCCCATACTAAAAATTTTCTCTGAGAGAAGCAGTGGGAGGAGGAGGGTTCAGCACACCAAGGAAGGAGGTTTCAGGACACCAGGGAAGGAGGTTTCAGCACACCAAGGAAGAAGGTTTCAGCACACCAGGGAAGGGGGTTTCAGCACACCAGGGCAGGGGGTTTCAGCACACC
Organism: Calypte anna; assembly: GCF_003957555.1. Classification (NCBI taxonomy): domain Eukaryota; kingdom Metazoa; phylum Chordata; class Aves; order Apodiformes; family Trochilidae; genus Calypte; species Calypte anna. The sequence goes on along the minus strand of NC_044263.1, from coordinate 2,029,229 downwards.
AGGGCAGGGGGTTTCAGCACAGCTCCATGGGCTTCTCTCCAGTTGCCCTGTGCTCTGCTCCTTGTGCCTGGTCACTCCTCTTTGCAAAGAAGCCAAGAGGATTCAAAGCAATTAGGGAAGGTCTGGCTTCTCCTAATTAGAGCCAGTACTGGAGCTGTATTAGTGTCATTATCTCAGGTTTTTCCAAAGCTATCTCCCAGCAGGCTCAGGAGTTTGTTTCTGCTCTTCTCATTCTTTCCCCCTTGTTTTCCCTCCCCTCCCAGGGTCACTCTTCGCCAGGCTTTGATCTCAAGGACTCTCCTGGATTTGCTATTTACCTTTCTGGCTGCAACATTTTAATGTAGATGGAGCTTCTTGGAAGCTTCAATATTTATAGCTCATTAACTCCTGCCATGAAATCCTGCTGCAGTTCTTTACTTAATGAGGAGGGATTGCCAGAGCTGCTGTGCCAGTCCCTTGGCGGAGTGTCTGACAGTTTTGTCTATTGAATTAACTCAAGGTATGCATTGACTAAACATCTGTAGGCTCACTGGACAAACAGACTATGTCACGTTCATAAACTCATGCAAATCAGCTTCAAACATGTCAGGGTGGCTCCCCCAGGACTCCCCAGCACGTTGTGCCAGTTCTTGTTTAAGCAAGTCTGGAGCTTTCAGTGCGAATCATGGGAGCATTTCCATCCTGAGCAGTATTGCCAGAGAGACTCATGTGTCATTTTCCTTCTTAAATCTGCAGCCTCCTCAGATACAAAGCACTGGGAGAGCAGGAAATGAAAATGTGAGAAGCATTTCATGTGCAGTCACTTCCCTTTTCATCTCCTGCAAGGATCGCACGGCAGCGCCTTTGGGATGAGCAGATTGCTGTGATCCATCAACCCCAAATCCCAGGCTTCCCTACCCTGGCTTTTCAGACTTGGAGATTTTGTTACACATGTAAATTGTCTCTATTTCAGATCTAATTAATCCCACACTGCTTGAAAGCCTCACACCACACACTTCGTATCTTACAGGTTTCCTCCCATGTCCTGTCCCTGGAATGATGGTTGTTGCTGATGGCTGGTGACAGGGAAGTGTCCCCACACTTACAGGTAACTTTATCCACCCTAAAAACTCATGGAATTTTGCTGATTCTTGGCTCAGCATCCATGGGAGGGTGTAAACCTTGGGAGCTCCTGTGACCATGGTGGTTGGGGGTCTCCCTTGGACCCCTCCCTGCTCTGCTGGGGCACTGGGCTTAATTCTTCTTCTTTTAAATTAAAATAGGCATTAGATTTTTCTTTTCAGTGATTTTCAGTGGGTTTTTTGGTGTGGTTTTTTATTTGTTTCTTTGTTTTTTGGGTGATTTGCTAATATTTTGCACATAATGGTGATGATTTGATGCAGAAGAAGGGACAGGCATGGTCTGAAGTAGAACTCTTCCAGCCTGGCCACATGCAATGGTTTGATTTAAGAAGCTGTAGCCCAGAGAACAATCTTTTCAAGTTCCCTATCCCTCAAAATGAGTGACCAGATCTGGTGGACAAGCAGGGGAAGAAAAATACATTAAAATGGGCAAGTATTGTAGTCAGGAGAGGTTTTGCTAAGTGAAATGTTGTTTTTGTTTTTCCCCTTAGGGAACAATAAGCAAACTTCTCTTTGTCCACTGCTCTTTCTGCAGCAAGCTCTGTGACTGGTTGCAACCTCTAATAAAAATGCCATAGAGAGGAGAATATATTTAATATTGGGAAGGCAAAAGAGAACGATATGATCTGTTTGGGGCTGGAAGGTAAATGTTTAGACATTTTTTTCCTTTAAAATAATCTGTGATAGATGCTGGTTAGCTGACTGGGAAATGAAATCACAGAGGATTTATGCTGTTAATGACAGGCTGTGATGTCAAAGACATTTGGCCTGTAGCCATAACCTTTTGTGTGGCTCTGGCTGATTCTTAGAAATAAACAGGACCTGGACTGCAGTCCCCATCACTTGGGAGCACTGAAACCAGAGGGAAGGACAGCACCTAAAAATACTGAGCAAAGAACTGAGGGAAAGGGTGTCCTGCAAGAAGTGCTCTGTCCCCCTCAGTGCCTCTGGTTTTATGCAGTGGGGTTTGGTTAATGTTTAAAAAAGACCCAGACCATTGAAATAATATTGAAGTAACACTGAAACCAGGCTCCTTGCTGAAACTCCAGTGGCTCCTGTCCAGATGCCTCATCAGTAGTGCACATCACCCTCAGTCTCCTTCCTCTCCTCCCATTTGGGGCATAAAAGTGTGGATTGGGTTGGATTTGAGAGGCATGGAAGGGGCTGCAGCACCCCCAGCCAGGACAGGAGCAAACCCCAGGACAGTAACCTCAGAAAGAAAGCTGCAAATCTGACTGTGGTCAGGCAGGGAAACCCTCTCTCTTGTATGGTATAGATAACTTTATTACAGCTATATGTATTAATATAGTTGTGTTTTTTATATATTTTTAAAAAATATCTATTTATTAGAACTATATATGGTTTGAAGGTGTAAAAAAGAAAAACAAACCTCCCAGGAAAACCTTTTTTATGCTGAGGGCAGCATTGGGGGGTATGGATGTTGTCCAGGGATTTTTTTCAGCAGCATCCCCAGCCTCAGAGGGTACCAGGAGGAGCATTGGAGCAGGAGGAGCTGCTCCATCCATCCATCCATCCATCCATCCATCCATCCATCCATCCATCCACCTGCCATGGCTCTGGGCTGCTTGGGCTCACTTGGAGTGCCTGTAATTCAGTCCAGATGTCAGAGCAGCTCTGCAGCTTGATGGTTGTATTTCACTAGGAACATATTTGTTTTATGGCAGAGGAGGATCATTACAATTGTCAAATTATTCTCTTTTTCCCCTGTCTCCTATTAGGAGAGACACTTATTATCATTTTAATAGGAAGAAACAAGTACCCTCTGTCCTTTTCCAGGCCTGAAAAGACAAGACTGTGTTTTCCAGAGGAGAATAAAACTGTAGACTGAAATGTCCAACCAGAATATGTTCCAGACACCAAGGAGAACAAGGGAGTCCTGATAGCCAGAGGAAGGGAGGGTGCTTAAGCTGAATTATAGCAGTGTAATTTTTGGTATTGTCAGATCTTACAGTTCTACAACATTCTTTTTAGGAACTGAACCAAAGCCAAAAAAATATCTTTAAACAAAAGAACTTCACACAACAACTGTTTTCAGCTCAGAGAGCAACAATATTTTATTTCTGTGGGGAGAAGGCAAGAGCTTATTGAATATTAAAATGAGGTTTACAGCATGGGTTAAAGTTTCTGTCCTTATATATAAATATATCTATATTTATATGTATAGATAAACTTTGCCTAAGAGATTCATTCCTGAGGGAGTCCAAGGTTCTTTGCTGGAGGGACTTGAAAATAAATACAAAAGGATATTCAGGGGGTTTAAAAATGCCAATTAATGGGATGCTTTCTGAGCAAAATTCTGCTAGGGTTGGGACATGAGTGCTAATTAATGGTATGAGTTAATGACTGGCAGTATTTAAAATGCCCCCTGGCAGGGTGCTTTGCTGAGCACAGGTAAAGTGCTCATGGCCAGGGCAAAAGGATCTGAATTTTCAACCCTCTGAGACCCAGTGAAGCTTTGCAAGGGTGTAACCATGACATTAAAGACTGAAAATCCAAAGAAAGAAAGAGATGGGAGATGCCCAGAGGTAGGAACAGGGAGAGAAAGGGACAAAGCAGATCCTGAACCCAGGGAGGTGATGGGCAGAGTTCTGAGGGAAGGGGAATGGGAAGCTCTGGAAACCAAGGGGAAATGATGGAAATGCAATGGGATTTCAGCTTGTAAGGGACTTTTGGCAGCTCTAACCCACAAATCTTTGGATCCACAGAGCTGAAGGGAAAGCTTCAGGAGGAGATTTTTTGCTCAACAGGTAGAGTGGGGTTTGTTGAATAATACCAAGATTTTTGATAGCACAAAGGTCTTTAATTTCTGGGGATGTCTGGAGCCTCAGCCAGTTAGAGGCTTGAGCATCCTGATCAGAAAAGCCTTTGTGAGTGGAAGGGAACATCATTTTCCCCCCACTGCTTTATACCACTCATTCAAAGAGAAAAGAAAAGAAAAAAAAAAAAGAAATCTCCTTGAAGATGAGACAATCCTGATGGAAAAATCCTGTAATATCTGCCAAAAACTCTGCACAAGGCTGAGCTGTGAACTTCAGACTGGGAATGTTTCTGATGGGTGCAGTGTGTTGAATTTCAATTCCCTTAATCCTGTCCCTGAAGTTTTTGGTCCTTTAGACTTAGAAGTCCTCATTCTTTGTGATTGGGAAAGGAGACAAGACCTTTATAGTCTCAAAATGGGCTTTTTCAAGATTTTATTTTCCTAAGGAAAGTGTAATTGCATACAAACTGCAAACTCTTCTATAAAATTCTCATCAGTTGCCTGAAGAGTCCCTTGGCTGAACAGTAAAACACTATAGACACATTAAAAACATTTTCTTTTAAATGAGCATAAATGAGTTTTGGAGCTGTCTAGTCTGGGGTTCTATGAGGTAATTAAATCAAGGAGATTTTCTGATCTATAGAAGGGTCAATGTAACAGGGCAGGGCTTTGAACCATGGGCTCATTAAGACACAATTGCCTCCTGGATTGTTTATAAGAGAAGGTTTATTCCTGAGCAGTCAATAACTGGAGAGCATAAATCAGAGCACAGAGTGAGTTATTCCCCATTTACAGACCAGATCCTCAGCTGGTATAAATCACTGGTACCCCCATGAAGTCACCTGAGCCAGGCTTTGTTTATGCAATCCAAAGCTCTGTCTCACACTGTTCTCATTTTATTGCCTTTTACTGACTCATTCTGCAGGCACAGGTTTTCATATTTCAAATAAAGGTGGAGATAACTGAGGGATGTGAAAAGTAATGTTGAAGATTTTCAAGGAAGAAAATCTGAATTGTTCCCTTCCTCCCCCCTTCATTTTATTAAAAAATAAAAAAAATAATTAGTAACCTGTTGAATTTCTCTTGTCAGCTCATAACTGGTTCCCATAAAGAGGGTGACTTTGCACACTCTCTTTTGCAAAAAATAAAATAAATCTTTGTATGATTGAATGGTGCTGCTGGTAGAGTTTAATGGAGTTCAGGAAGGTTCCCCCCAGGCTCAGCCCTGGGAGAGGCAGCAGCCCCCAGGTCCCTGTTCCTGCAAGGGATGTGCTCAGTGCCTTGGGCACATCCAAGCCATCTGTGTGCAACACTGGGGACAAATGGTGCTTTTTGGGGCCCTCTCCATGTTCCTCTGCTTATTGTGGGGCTGCAACAGCTCACAGAAAGATGAATCTCCAAATATCCCCTTGAAGCTGAGGTTGAATCTCCAGAAATCCCCAAAGCTGAAGCTGGTGCTCTGAAAATCTCCAAAGCTGAGGCTGAGCTTTGGTCCATGGGGTGATGGAGGCTGTGCCATGGGGTGATGGAGCTGTGCCCAGCAAACCTCCTCCTGCAGCACAGGGTCAGAACAATCTCTGCTTAAAACACCTGAAAAACCCTTTCCAGATCTCTCCAGCCCAGCTTTGCTCCTCTCAGCTCAGCATCACAGCCTCAGCAGCCCAGCAAGCTGGATGGCTCAGCCCCCAGAGCTCTCACAAACCCTTATTACTACTAATTAATTAAACTTGCAAAAGATCCCTTCTGTTTCTCTTCCAGGGGCTGATGTGAGCCAGCCTAGCAGCATGAAGTCATTTTTATAGGTGCAGGTTGTATTTCATCAGGCTGATGTCAGGGCTGATGTCACCAGTGTCAATATGATATTTATGAAGCAGGAGATCAATATTAAAACTGGATTTAGGCTCCATTGACAGAGTTGTAGCTCTGCCTGCATTCGACTTGCTCTGGTGGACAGGGAGCCAGAGGGTTTTTTCCATGGCATTCAGTTAAAAGGAGTTTCCACTGCCTGGCTTTCCCCTCTCACTACTCCCCATCACAGGGACAACCTTCACTTGGAATAATAAACAAACAAACAAACATTAAAATACAAGTTAAAACATCACATCAAACCAGCAAAGAGACTGAAGGTGAGAAAACAACCACAGAATAATGTGAGAAAATGGTGAGCAGGGCAGCAGATCCTGGAGAACAATAAAGAAACCAAACTAATTTAATTAGGGATGATTGTAATGTTTCTTCTCTGGGTTAAAAATGGTAACTTTTATATCCATCTGGGATTTTGGCACTCAGATAATGGTGTGTCCAGGCACTTCAGTTCTCTTTGTGACACTCAAAAATTATATCCACTATTTTTTCCATGAAAAATTACCAGCCTTTTATGCCAGGCTGTTCCACAAATCAAAGCTGTCACTTACAGTGAGGGTGAAATATTCAGCAGCTCTCCTCCTGCTGCTCTCAGAGCAGGACAAATAGATGTTTTAAAGAATAATAATGTTATATTTGATTCCCTCTATCTGGCACAATGCCATGTACCTGTGGAAAGGACCCCAGGTGAGATCTGATCTCTATGAACAGGGTCCCAGATAACCAGGCAAACATTTCCATCCCAGCTCTGCTTCCTTCCCCTCTGCCCCCTCCCTTGGTCAGCTCTTGGACTGGGTCAGAATGACTTCACCCTATAATTCCATTTCATGTGGTGCCCCTGCTTGGTGCCACATAACAAAACCTCCAGGACCATAACCACTGATTTGTTTCTCTAAGCAGACTGAAGCCTGGAGATGATTTAGATGTTTATATAAGGATATATATATTTATATAAGGATATATCTATACATACAGGTGTATAGGCTGTCTCCATGCTCATCATCTCTGAGTTCATCACCTTCACTAATCCATCCTTTTCCCATCAGCTTTCTCCAGCTCTCCCAAGAGATTTGGAAGGCCCAGACCCTCCCAAGTGGCAGCCATTTCTTCCTGAACTCGTGACAGCACTTTCCTATAACTTCCTCTTAGCCCAGAGATCTTTCTTATGCTCCTAATCTGCCCCAAACCATCATTTCTTAGCCAAAGCTGCTTAAGCAGTCAGAGGGAAATGTTCATTTCCAGGCGCTACGTGCGCAAACTTGGATGAAAGCTGGTGTGCTAATGGAGCTGCCTGTAATCCAGAATAAAATTAAACCTTAATCACTGTGTTCCCAGGGAAAGATTGGTCACTGCCCAGCAAACATGAATCTTTATAGAGACCTTCGTTCTTAGGGAGCACAAATCCAGCCCTGCCTGCTGGCTTAAAGGGATGCGCAGCTGCGTGCAGGAACTTGGGGTTTTCCCCATCTGAAGCAACATGTTCCTGGTAAGAGAGGTTTATATATAACTCCTGGGGACCCTTAAAGAAGGAGACATCACTCTCATGCTCCAAATCATTAGGATCAGCTGGTCAGACCAAGGAAACTCCAGTTCATAGTAAGAAGTCAGGAAGGAGCCGTTCACCTTCTCTCCCCTGTTTTCCAGCCCCACAGATTTCTGAGATTTCTCATATCACTCTCCCCAGTTTAACACTACAGTGGGAAAGATTATTTCCAAGCTTTCAGGGCAATCACTGTAGTATTCATTTTATGAGGCTCCTATATTCTAAAGAAGTAATTGCTCACAAGTCTTGGGGCCAGCAGTGCAGGTGGAACCGGAGGGATTTCTGCTTGGCTTTGAAGCCAGTGAGTTCATTCCAAGGACTGGGACTGAGACCTAAAAGTCCTTCTGAAATGGACTAGTGGAACTATAAAGTTTTCAAACTAAAAATCTGGGCTGCAAGGTTTGATGCTGTCCTGTTTGATGGGTATCAGAGTATTCCCTCAGCTCAACCAAGTATTCTCAATACAGAACACATACAACAGAAAATCCATGTAAATCCAGATGAGAGCCAAATAAACCTTCTAAGAAAAAAATCTATTGACAGGTCAGTGCCCCAGTATCTCCATTTAAGCCATACATACTGTATGTATGATGTTTTACATCAGAAATCACACCTAGAGAAATCTGGAGGGGACTCAGATGCTGCTCATCCAGCAGAGGACTCACCACGTGCCCTTCCTGGGTTGTAGATGGAGCTGGACCTCAGCCACAGCTTGAAGACACACAGAGCAAGCTTCCAGACTCCTTCTTAAGTTCAAGAAAGTTGGTAAATGGAGTTTTAGTGCTGGCTGATTCCAAGCTTTAACTTCTGATGAACTTGGTATAGCTGCTGTCAAGCAAAGGCTGCCTGGTTCCTATTTAGTTTTGAAAACCAAACTAACCAGATTATTTTTTTATCTGACTATCAGCCAGTCCAGCCCACATGAAGAAAAGGCTAAAGCACAGATCAAACATTTCTTAGCCAACATGGCACTGCTATTAGGGGAGATTTCCAGCAACCTCTGTCACAAGTTGCAAGATATTTATCAGAAACAAATGGAGTTTGAAATTTCATGACATTTAATTTTTTAAGACAGTAATTGCCTATTTCCTTACCAAAATTAGAAACAGAAAATGTTTTCAAAAGCCCTCTCTCCAGCAACCCCTATTGTGATTCAATTCCTTTTCTTTGCAATGCTAAGGCAGTGATTGCCTTTCCAACAGAAGCCCAGGATGGTCTCATACCCCTTGAGCTCAGTTCAAGTGCAGTTCAAGTTCTCTTCTGCTGCTGGAGAAGAGGTGAGCATGCTTTCAGGAGACTGACTTAGGCAGCTGCAGGATATAAGTTTCACTTTATCAATCTCTCAAGGAGAAAACAACTTTGCTTGACCTTAAAGTCCTTCTGGAAGCTGCAATGCTTGTCCTTAAAAATAAAAGGATGGAAATGGGGTTTCTGTGAGGTTTGTTCCAGTTCACCACTGCAGCTGAGCAGCAGAGGGTGAGGAATAGCTGTTTAAAATATGTGTGTGTCTAGGTGTATATAAATTAGAAAAATCTCCACACAACCCTCCACAAAGTGCCATGCAAAACCCTGTGGACCACTTGCAGTTCTAGGTTGTCCCTTAATCCACTACATTGAGACAGAACAAGAGAATGAAGACAGTTTGGAGGAGGTGACAGTGGAAAACATAGATACAGAGTGCAGTTTAATCACCTGCCTGATGCTGCTTCCCACTTTCTTGATCCTACAAAGCTCCCAGCAGCTGCAGTGGATGAGCAGATTTGTTGCCCAGGTGCCTGGGACTCCACCTTCCAGCTTGAGATCTCTTTAAAGGCTCTTGACTGTGACTACAATTTTCTTTTTTAGCAGCTGTCAGTGCTCATTGCCTCCAGCATGGGGTGGGCTCATCTCAGGGGTGAAGTTTTAACCAGCACAATTATCCTCTGAGGAATTAGTGATATGAAACAAACTTCATTGCAGTGATGAGTACATTCCCCCCCTTCCTCCAACACCCCCCAGCTTTAAACATTTGTAAAACTGCCTCAGCAACTGTTAAAAGTGATAGTACCAGAGTTATGAGGAATTCCAGAGTCCTGCATAAAGCTGTGCTTGGAATCCAAACTCAAACTGCTGGGCAAAGCAAATGAATTCTCATTGTGCTCACAAGGACTTCCCAGAGCTCTCTGTGCTCCAAGGATCTCTCTGTACCTTCCCAGGTTTCAGAAGGACACGGAATTATATTGCCCCAAGCATGCAGAGTGTGACCTCCAGGTTCCTGCAGAATAAATATGGATAAATACTGGCAGAAATAAAAGTAATTGGAATAATGGGAGGACCTGCAAGTCCCACTGATAGCTCAATGAATACATCATGTGTCTTCCTCTGAATGCAATCTGACTTGCTCTCCAAAACAGTTCCTAAAGGACTTAATTTCAGAGGAAAAGATTTCTACTGCAGAGAAGACTCTGCCCTCAGCAGAGCTCATTCAGTGGTGGCTGAAACCAGAGGCAGTTTTAAGGAGATGAGGTGATAATTAAAGCACTGGACAGGACCATGTGGTTACATCCAGGTGCTGAGTGATTCATATCCCACCCTTGAACCCTCTGTTTTCCCTTTCCTCTTTTTCACTTATCTCCAGGTTATCCTAAAGCCTAGATCTTCCCTTTTATCTCTTTTGTAGCCCCTCCAAATTTGGAAAACTGGGATCATGGCTGAATTTAAAATAAGGAGAATTAGCAGAGAGTTATCCATTGCCAAGGATGCTGTGCACGTGTGCTCCCACAGGACGCCTGGAGATCTGGGATCTTGCATCACTTCTCGAGGTGGGAGCCCTTTGGGAGGTGCTGGTGGCATTGCAGGACTGAAAAGCTGTTTTGAGCAGAGCTGAGCAAAGACCTCACTCCCTGTGACCTGTCTTGGCCAGGAGCTGGGCTGCTGACTCTCCTCACTCCTCTGCCATAGAATCACAAACTGGTTTGGCTTGAAAAGGACCCCCCAGATCACCTAATTCCAACCTTCCCATTAGGCTGTCCCTCCCATGAAGCCTCAAGCTGGACATGGATGTTTTTTAGGTCCCTAATCCATGGACCAGCCCATGCACAGAGAGGGCCATTGGCAGGAAGAATAGGCTCAGGTCACCTCCTGGGTGTCCCAGGACCCTCCATGCAGGGGGACAACTCCTGACCCTGTTACCAAAGGTCTGGAGGTCACAAGTGGTGGGAAAGTTGCACGTTGAGGTACCTACTCCAGATAAATTTGGTTTAAAAATCAGAATCTAGGTTTAACAGCAGCTGAACAGCATCAAACCCATCAAATCCTTTCAGAAGATGTAGGAAGGCAGTGGTTGCAAGTGTTCCCTGCCACCTTGTGACTGGCAGCAGGGAGTTACCCATCCCCTCTGCAGCCTCATTACAGCTCCACAAACCCCAAACCTCTTTTGGATTTGCTCCACAGCCACTGGGTAATTACAACCCTCCAGATCCAAGGATTTCAGAAGGATTTGTAAAGCTGGCACGTGGTGCACCCCATGGCAAACCAGCAGCTCAGGCATGAGATAACAGGTAGGACAGGGTGTATGAATTGCCATGGAAACCCTTGTGCTAAACTGCTGCAAGACCCAACAGAGCATCCCCTCGTGATGGTGCTGGGCTCAGTGAGCACTTGCTGCTTGGGCTAAAGGTTTCTTTGTAGGGTCAGCTGGGATGAGATCATTAGTGCTCCTTGAGGAACACCTCATCATAGCCACAGGACTTCTCTAGGGGGAAAAAAAAAAAAAAAAAAAAAAAAAAGAACAAAAAAGATCCCTCGTTAAATAAAAGTGCTAAAAGATTTTTACCAATTCCCTGCTGACAAAGCAGTGGAACATCTGAGTATTCCTGGAGCAGCTCTATCAGGAGCAGCAAAACCACAGCAGGATTGGACTTGGTTTCCCCCGTTGCCTTTTGAGCAGTTCAGTGTTTGCTGAATTCTTCTCTCTCTCATTTTCCAGTCTTTGCTGTTACTTTCCAGCAGGCAGCAGAGACAAGGGACACGCTGGGATCATCCTGGTTGGTTTTCCAAAGATGACACTAAAAAAAAAAAAAAAAAAGAATAAATAAATAAATAGGCAGAGAGGAAAGAGCAGTTTGGAGTGAGTTTGGACATCTCTGCCTCTTGCTACCAGGGGACGTGGCTGATGGGAAGATGATGGTGGAAAAAGGACAAGTTTGGTGGCAGGGGACATTGAAGGCACCAGGGATGGGATGAGCAGAAAGCTGCTGGCAGCTGGGGGGTCATGGCATACCTGGGCTGAGATTCAAGCCGAGCTCAAGAGATTTATGGGCTGGATGGAGACCTATAAAACCTGTGGCAATTCCGCACAGGGGTGAGCTGAGAAACTCAGCAAAACTGGGAAACTCCAGCTGAGCTTTGTCCTGATTTTTTCGGAGACTCACATAAATGTAAACCAAAAGCCTCAACCCAAACACTGCCAAATTATGTGCCAAAAGGGAGAGTATTTTTAAACATCTTCCCCTGGTTTGTGGCTTATGGGATGGGCACAGGGACACTGAGCAATAAACAAAGGAATAGCAAGACAGTGTTTGTGAACTCTGCACATGACCTTTTCCACGAGGTGAAGTTATTGTATAAGCCTTTCCTGTCTGAATGGGGAGGCAAGGATCAGGACAACACAATAAATGATCTCTCAGTAAATGCTGACAACTCAATTACAAGGGTATGGCCCAATTTCAAGGTCCCAGCCAAAGTGCAACAGCTGCTGAGCCACAGTTGGGTGTCAGGCATCACAGGACCTGTCCCCTCTTGGATGGGAAGGGCAGGCAGCCAGGGCTGGCCAGAAGATGACAGTCTCTAGAACATCTAAAAATACCTCAGATGCATCCATCTAGCATCAGGGGATAAATAAGCTCTAGGTAGAGAGATACAGAGTGATTTACTGCCCATAAAATCTGTTTTCTCTTAAAAGTATTTTTTTTTCCTAAATAAAAATCCCTCTTCTAAACATTTAGCACTTGGCTGAGCTTGGTCCTTTCTTTGCTGTCTGCCAGTGTCATTGCTCCCAGAAAGCAGAAAACCACAGGCACTGAAAATAGGTCAGGCCTGGGGAGGTAATGGGGATAATTATCCTCACTCCCAGCCTGCAAATGGGAAACCAATGCCATTTCTCCCCAAACTCCAGGGAAGCTGGGATGCTGAGTCCTCAAGAAGCTTGGGAAGTGCTGGGGCAGGTGCCCACAGCAACTCCTACAAAACATCAGTGCTTGGAGCAGAGCTATCTGCACTGCCCAGCACTTGGGTGGAGAAGAAGGGAAGGCAATTAGCTCTTGGCCAGCAGTGTTTGTCAATAGGAAATATGAAAAAAAAAACCCACTAAACCAACCGTTTTAATTCCACCCATCAGATAAGCTAATGGAGCATTAACACTTCTCCATTTCACCCTTCCTGCCCTGCCCTGCAGTTTGCAAATGGAAAAGCATCCTCTGCATCCCTTTGCTCTTGCTAAGCTGCACACCCTGTCCCACATTTATCCTATCCCACATGGCCTATCCCACATTTATCTGCTGGAATCACAGCACATGGAGAAGTTCCTGCTAGCAAATCAACAACAACAACAAAAAAAGGTGATGTTGACAAATGATGGCAGCTTCCTCCATCCTGACCTGCTGAGGGTGTGATGGTGACTCCTGGGGAGCAGGGAGCCACTCCAGAGCTCTGGAAGTTTGGCAGGATGTGGTGATGGGGCAGAGGGGCTGATCACCAGTCTCCACAGGTCTAGAAAAGTCTGTCATGGCTTGAAGTTTGTGCATTCAAAAGGGAAAAGTCTATTTTTCACTCATTCATGACAGTTTAAGGTGAGAGAAGAAGTGTCAGCCAGCCTCTGCCAGGCCTCCTGGTCACAGCCTGGTGTATCTTCTAGAAAGGCCTCCAGATTTGCTGTGGAGTGATGAAATGGTCCACTACCTCCTGCAGTAATTTCTTTCCAAGGATTATGTCACTCTGCTGTTAAACGTGTTAATCTCATTTCTTGTTATAATTTTATAACCAGCAGCTTCCAGCTACTGCCTCTTGCTGCAGCCACCAAAACAGAGCAGAGTATTCCAGAATCAGCCTCTCCTGCCATTCCTGTCCCTGTATACTCCAATATTTGTGCATTATCCTGCACTTCATGTGTTTTGTGGTTATTTTTTTTAATGAGGAGTGCATTGCAGTGATGTTCCAAGGTGGAACAAAGTGATTGTGCATTAGAGCCCCTGGGTTATGAACTCATCTCCCTGTTCAAGGAATATCCAAATGGGATGGGAAAGGGTCCAGCACCCAGTCCTGGTGGATGCTGCCTGACTCACTAGCACTGGGCACAGAGTTCCCTTCCTGCAAAACACTCCATCTTCCCCCTCAGCAATACAATGGATGTAAAGAAAAGACCTCACCGTGGTTGAAAGAAAAATGTTTTAAAGACAGAGAGCTCTGTTCTTATCCTTACTGCTCCAGACATCTACCAGCATGAGATGGAGTAGGGTTTGGGGCCAAAATTAATATTGTTTTTGGAAAGAGATTGATCCTGGAAAGTAAGTACATGAAAGAGGAAGGGAAACATGGAATTGTTAGTTAAGGTCACTTTGAGGTCTGGCACACATGACCCAAAAAAAGCCCAAAAGCTTTGGATTCAGTCACCCCAAACAATAAAGGAGCTGAGTGCGATTACAGTGTTACAAGAGTGCACGGGATAGTGTAACAGTCAGGAATTGAATAAAAATTGTCTAGGATATCCACAACCAAGATGCATTTTGCCCTGTTCTGAAGGGTTTGACAGCAGCCAGAAGCACTTTCAGGGGAGCTTGCATCAGCCTGCCAAGAATATGTCTGTCCTTGGGAGTATGGGAATACTGTAAAGGGCTGGGACCCTGTGGCTGGGCACATAACTCCACTTTCTCACCACTTCCTTCCTTCACAGCAAATGGAACAGTAAAAAAAAAAAAAAAGAAAGGAAAGTGGGTATCTGGGTAGGCCAAATCTGCATCCACTTTCCCAAAGCCCTTTATCTCTTTATTAGAAAGTGCCTGGGTGTTTGAACACAGAGAGCTGGGGCTGGCAGGGAACTGAGGACACTTCCCATTCCTCCACGTATTCCTAGGAATTTAACTGAGGTTGGGACAGCAGGACCTGGGGCTTGAGTCAGCTCCATGCATGCACCTGAGGCTGGGGTTGGTTTCTAATGAGATAAATGACATAATGATTCCTGTTCATAAAGCAAGAATCCAACCTGGACCAGGTTAGAAGCTTTCTGTAGCTGAACTGAACTGACAAAGACCTGGGAAATATAAACATTGCATCTCCTTTTTGGTGATGTTACAGGCAGCCCTGGCTATAAAGTAAGGAAAATCAGTTTGCTAAAATACCCACTGAAGCAGGAATTTAGACTCTTATATTAATAAGTGCAGAGTCCATCCCTGAACAACAGGGAGACAGGAAAAAATGTCACAGAAACCTCTCATGGCAGACTCTCAAGCTTTTTTCCAAGGAACCAGTCTCCATAGAAATCTTTTGCCACACTTTCTCCCCTTTTTTATGAGGCCCTGATGCTAATTAGCACCTAGCAACACCTTGAGAAAGCTGAAACTTCATTTGGGGCTCATTGCTTTGACACACAGGGAAATGGAAACCTTTTTTGGTATTTTCTGTCCCATAGACACAGAGTACCAGTAAGATGAGAAGAATATGCTCAGCTTTAATTAGCCTTCTAGAACTTGCAGACACATTTAACAAGCACAAACCCTGCCTGTCTGGGGTCTGCTGTCCTAACTGCACTACTCATTAGCTCTCCCTTGCTCCTCTCTGGCTTGAAGTGCTGAAATCTCTTAGCATTTGGGAAAGAAACCACTTTTCTGTGCACAAAATAGGCAGGAATTTCACTTTAGGAGAAGTGAAGAAGGAGGAAGAGCAGTGAAATACTAATAAAGCTAAATTTCAGTTACATAAAAACCTCTGGCTTAATATTATTCTCATTTAAAGATGAATTTGCTTTCAAGGTTACCATCAATACTCTTTACTTACCTCCCCATACCTGTGTGCTCCTGGAGGATGCTCAGCAGAAGATGCTCTCCCAGGGACAGCAGATCCTGAACATTGAGCTCCACAAAGGTCCCACGTGGAGCATCAGCTGGAGCCCAGCAAGTTCTGGTACCAAACCCTTAGGTATCACTTCCACAGTGCCAAACTGTGCACAGCACATCTCTGGTGGAGGAATTCAGGTGGGTAAATATTTAGGATGCACATTCCAGTCCTGGAAGGATGGGGACTAATTGGGAGCTGGAGTGATGATGGCTGTAACATGAGGTTGCTGTCAGCCTTTTGACAGAAGCTGAAGCTCTGCAATGGAAATTAAGCAACTCTGTTAATGAGTTCCCTATGTAAGTTGGTAAGAAAAGAAGTTTCCAGGCTGCTGCAAAGCAACACTGCATGGCAGGGAGAGCAGAACTCCTGGGGAAGGTTGCGGGGAGTTGCCTCTAACCTGAAAGTAAAACATTTATTGGAGTGAAGAATGCTTCAGATTCCCTGGAAGAGACTCTTTTTATCTTCTCTGGCACTAACTCTTGAAGTATTTTATAATCCCAGACAATCTCTAGCACTGAAAAGTGCAATATTTCAAGATATGGAATTGGCAAAGGCTCAAGGAGAAAGCACTTTTTTCCCCTCAAACTCGTTTTGGTCACTCAACTGAGCTGAATTTTATTTACTTCCTCCATTTAAGTGGAGAGTCACACAACAACTCAAAACATCTGACACGAGTGACTTTTCAGACTGTTCATCTGTAATGAAGATCTCCTGTGACTACTGGTGTAATTCCTGGTAACACAACTTCCTCGTGCTAATGACTTTCACACTTGGCTTTGGAGTTTTTTTATAGCATGTGTGCAGACAACAGCTAATAGTAACAATACTCATAAAACCACAGTCACCCAGCCACCAAACTACTCAGTGTTGTACTTTCTAAGCTAGGACTCTGTTCTAACCCTTCCACAAGCAGCTGAGGTGATTTGTACATTTTGCAGACTTTAATTAGACCCCAAGATGGACCCAGATCGTGAAGATTTTTGTCCTGGCTAATAATAGTTGTACTTTGTCTTGCTTTGCCTTTTAGCTCACTGCTAAATCCTAATTGTGGATTTACATTTGCTGGCATGTGCAAAACATTTTAAATAGCCAGGCAAAGCAGCTAATTAGTGATGTACATTCTGTACTTGGGTGTAGAGCATCCACTGCTCAGTGGATGCAGGTTATCAGCCACACAGTCACATTATTCATGACTTCAAAAATAGGAGTGGCATCCAAGGACCCCACGTTAGTGCTCTGAAACTTGCATCCAACAGCATGGCATTTTATAATCAAATTTTTAAATGAAACTGCAGAGTTTTGCTGATTAACAACTTGGAAAAAAAAAAAAAAAAAAGGGGTTGTATTTCTACATGGGTTGTATTTCTACAGAAGGTTTGTTTACTGCTTGCAATCAGAAGCAGCAACTCCCCACTCAGACCTTATGTTCTTCTTCCTTTGCTTGTTCCTCTGTCTCCTGTGGAAGACATCATCTGCAGCAGCAAAACAGAAATGGATAAACAAAAGTTCTGTGTTGAAAACAAGCAAATTCCTTGTTTAAGCACATTAGAGTGATTTCTGCATTAAATACAAAGAGCACGTGGGCTTTAATGCCAGGCTTTTAAAATACTAGTTAGAAGCAGTCTAAGATTCAAGAACTCTCTCCAGAGACTACAGCAGATTGTTCACAATTATGCAGGAGTGTGATGGAGATTAGAAGGAGCAATATTTCTTTGGAATGAGGATAATGTAGTTTAAAACCACAACCTGTGCTTTGCTGTGCTTCACCAGGCAGGCAGCTGCCAGCTGGTTGCTTTATCACCAGGGAAGCTTAAGAAGGCAAAAGCTGAGAAGCAGTTGGGGCTGTCTCAGGGATTTTATGGGTCATTAATGCATTTTTTTTTTTGCATTAACAGTGGTGCTTCATTGGCAAACAGGATTTCAGGTGTTGGTTTGTGTGTTGTGCAAAATCATCCAGGATTTACCTTCAGAGAAGAGCTGGAAATATTTTGTTTTCCTATTATCTCCTTTTCTTTTTAATTTTCTCTTTGTTTCTTCCTCCATTCTGAATTACCTGATCTATTCCAAATTGCCTGCTGGCTTTATTTAATTAAATTGACCTTGACTTGGGACTCTGATGAGCACTCAGGCTAAAAGCATAACAAGAAACAAAATAAGCCTCAAGTTGCTGCAGGTCTGGCAGCTCCACTAATCAGAAAATCTATCAGCTCCATTACTAAGGATGCTAACAGCTCCTCTAATAAACCTGCCAATAAGTCAGTCCCTGGGTTTTGCTTGGCCTCCTGTCTCTCCCTGCACACAGAAACAGGTATTGAAAAGTTAACAAGTGATGAACTTGATTATCAGTGCCACATTTGGGTTTTTTGCTTGGTGATAGACCCAAACTTAACCAATCTACAAGAAATAAACAGGTGCTGTTTCTAAAGAGCTGCAATTACTGATGTTGTTACAGAGGTCAGACATATCTATATAATTCAAAATTCAATCACCTGCCAGATGGGATGTTCCAGACACTGGTGGCAAAGGTCTTGGCAAATCAGTGTATTTAATATTCTGGAGAGTGCAGACATCTCCAGAGCAGAATTTCTGTCTCTGCAACAGCATAATGTGTTTACTGAGGATCACAAGTTTAGTGCTATTAAATTTTAAATATATTGCCTGGACTTGGGGAAGAAGCAATTACCTTACAAATGTCTTTATTTGTATATGATGATCAATTCTCTGTGTGTACAAAGAGCCCCTCCTCAGCACCAAAAATCAATGCAGGATGGCTCCAGCAGTCAGTCCCATCCCAGTCCCTCTAATCAGCTTCTTTCCTGCTTTAATTGCTCATCTACAGCAAAACACAACTTTGGAGCAGTCTTTCCCAGAAGGGACTTCTGTAATATTAGGTGCAGTTCAAGTTACAAAGAGAGCTCAGTGATTTCAGAAAAAGAGAAGCCTGGCAGGTGATGGGCTGGTTCCTCTGCAACAGGTCAGGAGTCAGAGCTCATTTTGAGCTGAGATGAAATCTGAGATAAAGCTCAGGTTCAGAAGATTGGTGAGCAGCTGGTTTTTGGTTGGTTTGGTTGTTTGGTTTTATTTTTAAGGGATTTTTACACAAACTGTAGCTAAGAGCCAAGCCAGGCATGTTTTCTGAAAAATCAAAGAGGCATTAGCTGCAAGAGACCAAAGCCAATTAATAAATGTGTAGTCCCTCCAAACCAGTGCCCCCCAAAAGAAATAAAGATGAAAAAGATAAGTTATCCCCCCTGCAAATTTATCTCCCAAGAACCTGGCAACTTTCAAAAGCTATAAAATTCAATTAACATTTTTTGCTTTGTGTGTCACACTTCGACTAAGCAGAAAGCCCATTTCTTGTACAGAACAGGGAGGGACTGATATGAGAGAATGGGTTGGATTTCAGGTTCTGATTGAAACCCAGCCTAGTCTGTGGCTTGCTGATGTCAACTGGGGCTCTGAGAGAGCTCTAGAATCTTCACTGTGAGGACCAGGAATTGCTCTGGGCCTGGGAGGAAGGTCAGGTTTTCAGGATTAGATGGGAAAATGTGGCTGCTGGATGCCTTGGTACCAAACTCCTCTTTATTTTATTTTTTTTTTTAAATCACTTTGAAAATCCCCCTGAGATTTTCAACCAGCAGATTGTTTTTCCTTGCCAAGGGAAGAGAATGATGCTCTGATGGTTTTGGCACCTCAAGGAGACATCAAGAGCTCTGTTTTCATTTTTGCCAAATCATTTCTGCTTGCCCATCTTTAGAACTGACCCCATTTCCCTCTCTTATGGAAGGGTTTGTGACAATAAGAGGACCTGTGCTAAGGAATGCTGTTAAAATGCAAGTTTTTCCAGGTGGAGGAGCATCTCTGAAGTGGCTGGAGGGGCCAGGTCCCCAGCAATAACCAAGCAATGCTGCAACATGGAAAATGCTCTGGGCGATGCCTTCTGGAAGGGGAAAGCTTCACAGTTCATCCATCCCCACTGATGAATGAGACAGGTATGAAAAGATTAATTTAGATACCTTTCCAAAATAGCCTGCCAAAATTTCCCTGGGAATCTCCTGAGTGTTACAATACTGACCACTTCTGCTATTTCAGCACCTCCAGCTTGAGCTACGAGTTGGAAGCTCAGCATGTAAGAGGAAAAAAATTAATGGGATTTGTCAGAAATTGCAAAGCAGCTTGGCTCTATGAATTAAAAAGGATCCAAGATTGGCAAGATATGTATTTTTTTCCTCTCATTCAAGTAGTTTCTTAATTGCAAAACAAACAGAAGCAGAAAACAGGAGGAAAAAAAAAACCCAGACCTTTAACAATATGGTCAGGAGTAACTGGAAAGGAAAAAAAAGTTTCCTTCTCATGTTTCAACTGAAAGTTTTTATTTATTAGAGATGATTTAAACCCTAAAAATTGGAAAAGATTAGAATAGAAAACAATAGTGGTTACATGTGTCAGCTTTTCAGAAGAGACCAGAAAAGATGAAAACCAAAAAAAAAAAACCAGAAAAAAAATTCTTCAAGCGTAAACCAAAGGCTGTAGTAAATCATTGGATGTGCTGAATAAATCAGCATGATACTGATAAAGCTTCTTTGGCTGCTTTGAGTCCCATTTCAAAAAGGTTTTTAAGCTGTTGGTTACACCCCGTCTGTGATATGTGGTTGTGTAACTAATCAGGTGGGCCAAAAAAGTATCAATAAATAAATCCTTACGAAACAGAAAATGGGATTTGGCTCAAGGGACCAAAGGACCTGTGCAAGAAATTTCCACATTAAAAACCCATTGCTCTTTCTGAAGCCTGAGGTGAAGAAACGGCTTGAAATGAAACAGACAATTCCATAATTTTAGGGGGAAAATATTTATTATAAAAGAGACAAGTTCACCAAAACATCCAGTCCAAGTTTAATTTAGAAAAAAATCTGCTCAGCTCCCTGCTCAGCTTTGCTCACAGCTTTAAGCTGGAGCACGATGGGTTCAAGGGCTTGGGAAAGCTTGAAGCTGTCAGTGTATTACCTGCTGTCTTATCCAAACAGTTTTAACTTTTAATTCTTCTCCAGAAGATCCCAAAGCTAACCTTGAGCATGGGACCTCTTTTTTTCTTTCAAAGAGCTGTTCAATGGATGGCCAGACATCATTCCCTCCAAACTATCTGTAATTCCAACTGGAAAGGCAGTGAACGGGGGAGATATTTTCCTAAGATCAGGAAGTGCCAACACAAACATCCCAGAAAGGGCATTTGGGTTCCTGGTGCTGGACAACCTTGGTCTGAGATAAAGAAACAGCTCCAGCTGATGGGCCTGACAACTCCTCACTCTGAGAGTCTGATCAAAATCCAACCTTCAGGACAACAAATAATAAACAGCCAGGAAAAATATTTGACACCAGTTTTGCATGTTTTGTCTCTGCTTTGTCCTACGAGAGATCATTATAGCTAACGATGGTCATTTTATATCATTGGCTGTGTGATTTTATGACCTCAGTTAGACCAAACTGCAGCTGTAAGCACACGTTCAGGGATGCAATGAATCTCCAAGACAGTCAATGACAAAAAAAAACCCATCCCCACTCTTTCTGCTCTTGCAGATTAGGAAGATGTTGCTATACAAGGAGTCTGCTGGGATGGGTCAGCTGCAGAGGCAGAAAATGGTGACTGGAGGTGCTGTACCCAACACCCTGAGCCTCTTCAGATGGGTAAGTTATACCCCAGTGGGGCTAAAAACAGTCTTTGTTGCCCAACTCTGGGGAAAAAAAAAGATTCAAATTCTGGAAAAAAACAGCCACATCTTTCTATCTGGGTTTTATCTCCTGCTAAACTAGAAACTGACTCCCTGCAGGTCTCCTTAGAGAGGAGAAATACATAAAATCTTGAGAAAGATACCCTTGAAGTTTGGGTTGTTAAAAAGAGAAAACAGGTAAAAAGTCTGGACCCAACTTTGAATTTCCTTCAGTTAACATATTGTTTGGGTTCTAAGGCTTGGTTTTGGTCCATCTTCATAAACAGAAGTGACAAGCACAACCTGCTTAATTCATCATGCCCTGAGAATGGAATAAAGAAAAGAGCAGATCTACTTCTGTGTCTTCAGAGGATGGAAGGCTGAGATTCGGAAGAATAAAATACCTGGAAGCTTACATTAAAAATAACAGAAGGTTCATCATCTTTCTGGAATCCATACCCAAATGTGACCCAGACTCAGAGCAAACACAAAAGCTTTCAAGACAGTTTCAGAGTTTCTCTGAGCTCCTGACCCTTTGTGTAATCCCTGTTATATGCTGAATTGTTTTGCAGTGAACTCGGAAATGATCAGTATCCAGCATGTCACTGGGGACCCTTTCAAACTGTATAATTAGAATAATTTCACTTGTATTGGGCAGGGCAGGGATTCAAAAAGCAATTCAGAGGCAAAAGGGCAAGCAGCCAGAGCATGCTATGTGGAGCTGAGTTATGGACTTTGCATTTTATTTCCCTTCATGTAGAGCCTGGCAGTCGTGTATTCAGCAAATGCTGCTTTTTGTTGTCTGCTCCAGAAGCAGCACCAGTCTGCTGGAGCTCAATAAAATAAAGTCAGAGATGGCCAGAAAGAGTTTGCAGGAAATGTAAGGCAGAAAGTTACATTTTGGAAACTGTAGGACAGAAGCTCCCAGAACTGAAGCCAGCTGGTGCAGGCTCTGGTGGCAGGAGAAAAAAGCATTTCCACTGGGGTACAAGTGGGAGCAGAGGGATGCTCTGTGTCCAGGACATCCAGCCCTGGCTGGGCCACCAATTTTCTTGCAATAGCTGGACAGTTCCTTTGTTATTAAACACATTTTGTAAGGAGTTTATCTGCCCCAGTGCAATCCTATTATCTTAATTTATTAGATCTCATAAAAGGAGGAACGTTTGTAGCACGAGGAGGGATACATTTTGCACAGAATTTCCAGAGGCAAAGATCCATGGTTTGGGGAGGTTTTGATATGTTTTGTAAATGGGTTTTCCCCAATATCTTCTCTGAGTTGCCTCCCTTTATATGCTCCCTTCCTTAGTGCCTTCTGGCTCTCAGCAAAGTGTTTGTTCAGCCTCCCTAAGCCACACACCTCTCCCTCTCTCCCTCTCTGGGAATATTTGTCTTTTGCTTGCTACAAAGAAGATCTGCAGCCTTAGAGGAGAGATATAAACACATATCAGCCCTTCAGGGATTACACTGACTGCCTTGGTGACACAGTTTGCTTTAGAATTACAGTCAGCCCTGCTGCCTGAAAAGGGTCTCTATAAACAAAATCCTGGTTTATACCTTATTTCATATTGATATAAATATCCAAGATAACCTCCCCACAGCAATGCAATATGCATGGGAGATGGAAAGGGCTTCTCTTGAAACTTAGAAATAGTTGAAGATGTAGAGATAAAAACCTGGCTGTGGACAGATGTGAGTCAGTGTGAAGGTGCCCACACCTCCTTCTCTAATGTATGAAAATAAGGGAAAAAAGATGAGTTCTGAGATCTCTCAGGAAATCAGCTGGCACTGCTGTGCTGCTGTGCAGATGCTGAAGGGTTTTAATTGGTTTTTGCGGTCAAACTTCTTGCTGAAGTCCGATGGTCCTTGAGGCCACATCTCCACTGATGAGTTACCTGAGGTGAACAGGGTGCCAGCTTCTGAAAGGTGACTATTCAAGAGATGCTACCCAACTACCAAGTCTACCAAAGTCCCAAATTCAGAACTGACTTCTGTACTTGGGACCCTAAATCCTTGTAAGGAAACATCATCTTCTAGCTAATCTTAGTCTAACCCCCACAGTGCTGCAACCCACTCGAGTAAAAAACCATCCTTAGGTTCCTGTCTGTCTTGCTGTCCAGTCTGGCACTGGATAAACTTTTGGGTAAGTGCAGAAAAATGCTTTATTTAATCCTGAATAGCTGAATCTGAGGATCCCTTGCAAGGTGTTCATTCTTTGCAGACTTTTCCTCCACTTAAAGCTCCCCCAGGCAGAGCAGGGGCTGAGCTGTGTGAAGCCAGGGAACCAGCATGGGCACCTCATAATTCTTATTATTTCTAACCCCTCTCCAAGGATAATTTCCCCCTGTGTTAACCTGGGGTGAGTCTGGTCTGGCTGACTTTTCAGGTGTGAATCCCAGCCCTAAAAAATCAGGCCAGCAACCTCTTGGTAGCTCAGTCCCTCCCTCACTACAAAGGGCAGAGCTGTAATGCAGGGGTTTGCCAAGATCAGGGATCTTGGTGAAGTGCTTTGGAGGGGACTGGTATTATATAAATGCCAGCTGCCAGTTGAGTCCACAAATTCCTACAAAGGGCAAATTAAAACCAATTAACCTAGCAAGAAGTTAGTCCTTCCATTATGATAGCAGATCTGCTCTGATAAAAGCAAGAATTCCAACAAGTTGATGATTTCATCTTCTTGGCATGGAGATCACACAGCTGCACAGCTGAGATGTCACAACCCAAGCAAATGCTTACAAAAGGTTGTTCTTTATGTTTTTGGCTTGTAAATGTAAACTGCCTGTGCTATCCATACATGCCAGGAATGTCAACAGTGGCTGAAGTGAACATCTATTCCCCTCTAATCCAGGACAATACAAGATTACAAGTGATAAATCCTCTCTTGGGGAGCTCAAAGCAGCAAAAGAATTGGTATTTGGACAGAGTTATGTTGGCTCAGGCAATATATACACGAAAAAGAGAACAAACTTACCCTGCCAGAAGAGCAGAATAGGTGAACCAGGTTGGCCTTCCCCTCTCTTCCCTTGCACTGGCTCAGAAGTTGGTGACTTTTCTCCCTCCATCCTTCCCAGAT
This sequence comes from Calypte anna, assembly GCF_003957555.1. NCBI lineage: Eukaryota > Metazoa > Chordata > Aves > Apodiformes > Trochilidae > Calypte > Calypte anna. The sequence goes on along the minus strand of NC_044263.1, from coordinate 2,005,060 downwards.
GCACTGCAGAAAGCAAAGGATAGATGGAAGCAGTTATCTGGGAGGCTGCAGTCTGTAGCCCTGTTGGATTCAAAATGTTTTTGATGCAGGAACCTGACAAATGGTCCTGTTTGCTGGGAGAGAAAACCTCCTGAGATGTTTTTAGAGTAGGAAGGCAGCTGTGCTCTCTACATTTGTGCTCCACACATTTGGCAGGGGAGCTCCAGCTTGTCCTGCCCTGCGAGTGCCTGGTGCTGGAGAAGGAGGGGAAACCCCCCTGGCTTCCAAAAAATTCCATTTTCACTGAAAGCAAAGGATTTGCAAACAGCAAAGAAACCTTGGAGATTGGGGAACTTCCACTTTTGGGAGGTGAGATGGAATCTTTTCCTTTGGATAGATCAACTCTAAAGAGCTGTATATTTCTCTCCTATCTTTTCTAAACTAAACTTGGCTACTCTTTACTCCAGAATTTCTACCATTTCTCCTCAATCCTTTTATCTAGGCATCACCTTTGCAGTTTGTAGGGATCTTTTTTTTCCCCTGTAACTCAAGCCCTTGGTGTTACACAGCTGTATCTGCTGTGCAAGGGCCCAGCTGCCCTTGCAATGTCTAGGTCATTTATTTGCCTGGAACTACAATCTGACTCTTGATTTTCTTTGAAATGTAAGAGGTTGGGTAAGAGAGAGAAAAAAAAAAAAAAAAAAGAAAAGAAGAATACTTAGATGACCTGAAAAGTCTTGCTGCCAGTCTGTAATATGAACCTGAAGTCTGTAAAATGATGACAAGTATGTGAAATTGTAAGATGCTGGCTGACATTTCAGAGTACAAATATCCACAGCTTCATCCAGATTGCAAAATATTAATGATTTCAAATGGAAAAATCTAATGGGCCAAACACTGGCTTCTCTTTTCTATTTTAGGGATACCTAAAATATGCTTTGTGTTGTTTTCTAAGAGAAACTGAGCATACTCTGGAAGTGAACTGATTCAAGTTTAAATGTATGAAGTCTTTGGGAAAAAAAACCAACCAGCAAAATCAAACCCAAACAATACTCACACACAGTTTTAAGATAAAAATACAAATCAAGATTCTCAGCAGGTAGAAATTACCTTTTTAAACTAAAACACAGGTTCAAAATTCTTCAAACCATAATACTTTGGCACTTTCCTGGCACTTTATTAACCAGTATGTAGTAGCTTAAAATTTATGCTTTTTCCTCAGAGTTTCTGTTTCACTCTGTGCTTCTTGAGCCAATTCCAAAACAGTAAGGTTGGCCTTAACACCACCAAATGCCATGAGGACATCCTGAATAATTCAACTGCAAATATTCTGAAAAAAAAAAAATTACAAACTTTCCTTGTTTTTCTGAACAAAAAGGACAGATTCCCATTCTCCTTTTTTTGAAATATTCCCTCTAAACATCCCCACAGACACCAGAACCTCTCCAGCCTTTTTTTGTGAGTAATTCTTTTCAGCCCCAGCAGGCAGGGTGCCAGCCTGCTGGTCAGGTGCAGTAATCCAAGGAGTGTCTGATTTTCAATTGCACCCTCACAAACTCAAGTGCAGCTGCTGCCCAGAGTTAACCTGATCTGCTCACAGAGACATCATTAGGGAAAATCAATTAATTTTTCCATTCTCCCAAACGCTGCTGAAGTTGAATAGGAGAAGGAAAAGAGGGAAAAAAAAAAAAAACCAACACAAACTTGTGTGTCTATTGTGTTGGGAGGATAAAACCAATGGTATTGAGTAGCCAGGTTAATACAGGTCAGCTACAGCTGGAGAGAAAGGAGATACAAGAAGTTTGAATTACATTTTAGGTATGAAAATCAGAGCTGCTCAACCATGAAACAAACCTCCTTGGGACTCCACTTCCTTATTTTTTTTCCAGATCCTTTTTTTTTCCATGTCCTTCTGTTTTATAATCCTGGGTTGAGAGTAGTTAAAGGTGAATGGAAAAATGTTATATTAAAAAGGAGAGGAAAGCTTGCCCTGAAAAACTTGACACAGGCTTCAGGCTCCTGAAGGTTCAGGGGTTTGTTAGAATTCGTTAAGAATTAACTGTAAAGTAAGGCTATGGAAAATGGGATGTCTTACAGCAGGAATTTTCCTTTTTTTAAATCATGAGCCAGACACGGAGAAAAACAAAGACTGTGCTTAATTTAAACTCATTGTACAAGGCAAAAGATAGAAAAATCCATCAGAGTGGTTTTATAAAAAGTAATGGAGCTGAGTGCATTCCAGGTTTTAATGGAAATGAAAAAATATTCTTTTTTAAGCATGGGGATTTCAATTCCAATAAATTAATCAATTTTTAGAAATGTTGTAGCCCATGTTCACACACAAAAAACCTTTTTATTTGCTTATGAAGATGAAATACTCAACCTAAAATAGTATTTTTTCAATCTTTTGCTTGAAGATGGGCTTGTTCTGCTGATATTCTGAAATGAACCATCACCAGCTGAGTGAGAAAGAATCATTTCTATTCAAACATCCACACTGAAACTGTAATGCACTGTTTGCTATCATCATATTTTCTTATGTAAATAGTAACAAAAAAGCAAAATAAACCCAAATCATTTTAGGAGAAAACCTGAACACTTGTAACTTTTCTAAAAAATAGAAGTTGAACTAATTAGCTGCTGTTATGTACTCATTTTTTACGTGGCTGGTATAAAGAAATGTCTCCTAGGCAGAGCAAAGTTATTTGTTCAGTGTTTCAAGCATCAGTCCCTGCATTTACCACATTTTCAGACAACTGGTAAAATAAAAATAAAAAATATTTAAAAAAAAAAAGGAAAGAAAAACCTAACAAAATTATAACAAACCCAAACACCAGAAAAATAAAATACTGGGTGGCAAGTTTAGAAAACCAGAAAGGTTTCTGAGTGTGAAGGATGCAATAGGATGGTGTGATGTCAGAGGGCTATCTGAAAGTATAAGGCTGCTTTTTTGTGGTTGGTTGGGGTTTTTTTGGGTTTTTTGTTTGTTTGTTTGTTTAGGAAATTAAAATTATGAAAATTCAGAGGGATGAGAAGACACAAATTGTACCAGAATACCATGATACCTTCCTACTTTGCACTGTGTTCTCCTTTTCTGAATCATAAACAGAACTTGAAAATCCAAACTTAGTGCTGAGAAGAAGGATCAGAGGGAGGGATGGGGAATTCCTCCCCCACATCCCAACACATCCCAGTGTTCTGAGCAGACACCAGGAGGTACAAGCCATACACCTGAGCAATCACATCCCTAAGTAATTAACGAAGTCAGCAATCAATTAATTACAAGGGAAAGTTACTCCTGTAACACATATCTGGTCAGGAGCTCTGGTTTCAGAATGAAAGTATTTACTAAAAGAACTAAAGAAACAGAATCCCCCCATTGTTTGCAGGAGAGGCTCTGTTATTCTTATGTTATTCTTAATTAACTTTTCTGAGTGGAAGCAGCATCCAAATGACCAAAGAGAAAATCCTCAGGGGGTGTGAACCAGCCCAGCACTGCTGAAGGTGAGGACATTATGGTGGTTGACAGCAATTAGCAGAATAATTCAAGAACAGGCAAGATTTTAATGATTTTTTTTAATAAAATACATTAGATAAAATATATTAAACCAGGCTTTTACTGGCTCCTCAAACCCTGATGTAAAGTTGCTATTTTTCATCATTGTCAACCTGCAAGGACTCTACCTTGCCCCCAGCTCTGGGAGCCCAGAGAGAGCTCTCTGGATTGCTTACACATCAAGGTATTTATTAGGAATTCATTAACAGTTCACACCACTAAATGAAACATACAGCTGGGAAAATCTATCAGAGTGCTAATAGCAGACTGGAAATAAGTGATAGTATTGTCTAGTATCACAGTTTGTGTGAGAAAAAGGCTCAGATTAGAAAATACCATTAAACACTTCTTTTAATAGCACCCTAAGGTCTCCCTGCTCAGGGGAAGGGAAAGGGATGAGAGAGAATATTTTTTGAAATTACCATTTAAAGCAAAAATAGCTCAGCTGTTTTTTGAAATGCAGCTTATTTAAGAGTGAAGGGAAATAAAATGTCCCATGGAGGGAGAAGGGCAGAAAATCCACTCCTTCTGCATCTCTTTTGAGTGGGTTGGGTTTGGAGCACCTGTGGTTTATCAGCAAGGGATTTACATGTTGCAGGGCTGGCTGGGGCTCTGTTTCCATGAGAGCTTCCTGGATGTTCTCCCAGTTTTATGGAGCCCCCGGGATCCACGTTCTTGTTTTTAATTGTATGTCTGACTGTTAACACCCGGGCATTTGAACACTTCCAGCAGGAGAAAACTCACCTGTGCAGACCTGATCAGTGACAAACCTTCTCCTGACAGGAGTGAGAAATGCCCCCCAGGATTGCTTTACACAGAGCAAAAAAAAAATCTATAAAAGCAGATGTCACTTATTTAATTGGCTTAGTCTTTTGTTCTCTGCTGACTCAGACAAAAAGCTCCCAAATCTGGCATTATGCAGCTTTTCTTATCTATGAAGCTTGAATCTATCAGACAGAGGTAGCAGGTTAGAAATCCCCTTTTCTCAGGGAGATTGCAGAGGGTACAGGAACACCCCATGGGGGGGCATCACCAGGACACGAGGGATTAAATGGGATGGATCCCAATGGGGAGAGCTTGGAGTGGGAGAGCTGCTGGCCTCACATTTGGCTTTGTTTCTAGAGACAGGACACTCAATACAACATCAACTTGGCGCCAAGCAGCTCCCATTTTATCCAGCCCTGAATTGAATCCTTTAGAGGTAATGGATTATTTCACAGTTTGTTGCTCTTACAACCAGAAGAGAAAGTTGGCAGCAGGGCAAGGGTTGCCATTCAGATCTTCTTTTCTCAAGTACCCAGTTATTCTGAAGGGCCCAGCTTTGCTTTTTTGGTTTTTCCCCTAAAAAATCTGGGTTTGAAATTCTTTTTTTTTTTTTTCCTAACTGTACTGAAAGGGGGTAAGGGATGATACAGCTGAAATGATACTCTGGTGACATAACAAAGAACAGTAAAGGTCAGACCAGATTAATTTGCTACAGGATCAGCTGGAGAATATTAAACCTCTTAGCTGTAATCCTTTGATAACCAGTCCTATAATGTGTACATCAGTGTACATCCAATAACACACGTTAATTACTTTATTTTTCATTTTTAATCAAAAGACAAATTTGAGAGGATGCTGCTGCCACCAACCCCCCCCCACCAGTTAAAATAACTCATTTTGAATAAAAAGAGACTATTTTTATGAGGTGGCTGGGGAAAAGTCAGCCTGGAAAATATCCTTATGAAGGAAGCATCTGTCACAAGTCAAAATATTATCACTGGTCCCCGGGGAGATCCAGCCTAGGTACAAACAGGAGTGCAATGGTCAGTGCTGAGTTCTGAGAGGCGAAGTGTGGATTTAGCCATCTGGAGAGTGTGTTCTGAAGCTGGGGCTGAGCAGTTCAACCCCCCCTCAACCTTGGTTAGGATAAGAAACCCCTGAAAATCCAAGTTGGGAGGAGAAAGAGAAGGGATTTTTTTCATCCACAAAGAAATTGATGTTCTCAGAGAGAGGGAAGCTGCTTGGCAGGGGCCCCACAGGAGCATTTTCTCATGTCCCAAATCATCCACCTTGTGCCAGCTCCTGCAGCTCTTCTCTGGCAAATCCCACCCTCCCAACAGAGGGGGAGATGGAGTTTTGTGCCACCTGGGCAGTAGCTCACCTCCTATGTGGACAAATGGGTGGAAAACATCAAGCTGGGCCCCACACATTCCTGTAACCTATCCACAAATAATTAACCACCCCCTAAAAAGCAAGAGCACTTGGGGGTGTGCTGCACAGTTTGTGTGAGCACGTGGCTTCCAGAAAGGAGAAAAAATACTCCAAGTCTTCAAAAGCAGGAAAAAATATGTCTGTGAACTGATGGTGACTTCTCTCCAACCAAAAGCTGGTGATGATGCTGGAACATTGACCTCACTACAGGCAGTGCAGTGCTGAGCTCTTTGGATGTCTCTTCACTTCTCTGATGGCTGAAGAGGAATTTCGAGGTGTAATTTTAAGTATTGACAGCATAACAGTTGGTAAAGTCTTAGTAAACAACCTGGCAAACCCTCCCTCCTCATTCCAAAAGGGCAGAGATCAAGCTGGCCTGAATCTGGATGGTTCAGTCCAACTTTTTAAAAGAAAGGGCAAATACCATTTTCCTTCCAGTAGCTTGTAAAGTCTTCAAGTCCTTGGGAAAATACAATCCCAGGGGTATGCTGAGAAAGAGTATTTATACACCAGTTCCAAATGTGCTGTAAAACTCTGGATGTACCCAACTACAACAACGTCCTTGTTGATCCTGACAATGTCATCACTTCACAGCATCACTTCAGATTTCCATAGTTTTGTTTTCAGCACTCTTGCCAGTAAAGTTTCCTGATTGGAGATGGAGGAACAAGTTCATCAAAAATCACTGGGCCAATTTGTGGAGTTCCTTCAGAACAAAATAAACATCTAAGAAATTTAAGATGAATGGGTGAAGGTAACCCAGCAGCAGGTTTCTCTGGCATCAGCTCTCTGGATGGGTGCAGTACTTTGGGGTGGTCAGGTCTTGGGAAACCAGGATTCATCTCTCTGAACCAACCTTCCCTTGAGAGCTCAGATGAGTTTCCTGAAGCACATTTATATCTATCCTCCTACCAAACCATGAGCTGAAACCCTGTGTGTGCTGAAAGAACTGAGGCAGGGCTGAAAATGATTTTGGGAGGTCTCCCCCTGACTGACTTGTAGCTGTTGGTGTATTCTGATTTTCAGGCTTTTCCTACTTTGATAAATACCATACACTAACCAAAATGCTTCCATCAAACCCAAAATCACTTGGACAAACCCAGGAAAACCATGTTCTTTCCACTGACAACTGATCCCACTATGGCATCGTCCTTAGAAAACAAATTAAAAAGAAAGGCAAGTTGACCTCAGGGGCAATTCTTCCTTTGGATTGTGCTGCAATGCAATAGGATTTATAAATCTTTAATTGCAGGTGGTTTGTTATAAATGCTTAATGAAAACATGATGTCCAAATGCCTGTTGGAGCAGGCAGAGCTACAGAGCTGCAGTGCCATAGGTGACCTGGCTATGGGCAGGAGCTACAAAGGATTTACATTTATTTCCCTTGCATCCCTTTTTAAAATATGCCAGGGATAAGGAGGGTGTGTGTGTGTGTGTGTGTGTGTGTGTGTGTGTGTGTGTGTGTGTATCCTTGTGTGTGCATGGAATTACACAGCCAGGGTTTGATCTTCCTGCCTGGGAAATGTTGGTTTGTGTGGGAAGGCCACTTGCATCATTTGAAATAGATTTTAATTAAACCTTTAAAGGTTTTTGTTGAGTCAAAGGAGTGCTCAGAGCTCACAGCTCATCCCTCTGCAGAGGACTCAGACTCTGGCTGACTTCACTGGTGCCTTGGACAGCTGAGCTGAAGGGGGATGGATGGGGAGGGGGGGGTCTCCTATCAGCACCCCCTGCTCACCATCTGCACCCTGGCTCTCCAGCTCCCCAGATTCCACCCCAGCCTTTTGCCATTCACCTATTCCCTTTCTCATCTTGCTTCCTTGGAAGTGAAGGGAAAGGCTGGAGAGAGAAGGAAGAGGAGAAGACCCCACCAGGTTTAAGGCGTTGGCCAAGGGTTGGCTCCTGGATGCAGATCAATTAAAAAGAGACTTCACATCATGATTTTATTTTTTTTTTTTTTTCTGAGAAAGGAGGGAAGGGAAAGCAGCACCAGCTCATGGTTGTTCTCACTCCTGTGGCTTCCTGAAGCTTTTACTCTGCACCATTTATCCTGCATAAATCAATTGCCAGAATTATTAGTGCTTTGCTTCCTTGTTTACTCTGAAAGATTACGTCCCATTAGCAGATTTGTCTTGTAATTGAACTGAAGTGTAAAATGCCAATGTCCTGACAACCCCGACGGACAGGATTAACTGCTGCAGACATTTCTGTCCTCTTTTGAAACATTTTGATTGAGCATAATTAATCCAACTCAACTGATAGGATGATGGATGCTTCCATCCAGCCTCCATGGTTTGTGAACTGAAGCAAGGCTGGGCAGAAACATCCCAAAGATGAAGAGGGGATGACAGACAGTGGCTTCTCTTCTTACACTGTCAGTTTTTTTCTCCATATAACTACAGCTGGGTAGCAAAGCAGAAACCTCACCTAGTGCCCAATTTCAGGAGTATCTGCTTGTGTCCGTTTGTATCTGGAGCATCCCAAAAGCACGTGTTTAACTTTGCTCATCTGCCAGCAAGCAGGAGGAGCATGAGGGCTGCCCCTGCCCTGGACACCAAATCAGCTTTTTCACTGCTCCACATTCTCTGTTCAGGGTCACAGAATGCAAGGAAAAGCTTGAGGAGAGTCAGGATGTGTCTTTTGCATCTTGAACTAAGCCAGCAGCAAAAGGATTTTCTGTCCCAGGCTGGATTCCTGAGTCTGAAAAGTCTATCTGCAATGCTGCAGCTTTTTTATAAGAAGAGGTATGAGTTGAGCACTGACCAATGCCATTTAATAAGAAAAAGCTGTGTTCAGACCATTTCCATGCACAGTCCTATCATCTGAAGGACACAGAGTGACCCCAAAAGAGGAACTGGGGCTTAAGGGGGAGTTGTCTGAGTGTTGCAGGACAAACTCAGGGCTCCCAGTCTCCTCTTGCCCAGCCTGTTCTTTGCCATTCCTCTTTTGCTGCTATTTTTATAACACCACCCGCCACATCTGCTCCAAAGGCTCAGGGCCAAAGCAGTGATTGAGGGCTAAAGTGGAGTGGTTATTATTTGTGGGCTAATGAAAAAAGGAGACACTGGTCTAGCAGGTAGCAAGAGACAGGGGAAGAACATGAGAAATGTCCTGGCTCTGTAGTTAGCCTGATTTATTTTGATGTCTTTGCTTTTTTTTTTTTTTTTTTTTTCCCCTGCTATTGCTTTTAACCCCTTTTCTACAAACAAAGCTAAAAGGTTTTGAGAAACAAGGACAAGGAGATGCTTTGCAATGCTACAGAACACAGTCCTCAAAGCTCAGTTCACTGGGGTGACATTGTTCTAGTTTACCAGAAATATTTGTGCTTCTTGTCCCTGACCAAAATTAAGTTAGAAATCTTGTAAAAAATGGTATTATTGTGGTTAGCTCCTCTAACTGATCCTGGAATTACAGAAGCATGAAACAAAGAACACAAGGGGAAAAAAAAATCAGCAGATATGTGCCACCACGTGCCTCTATTTTCAATCAGAGAGCATCACTTACTGTCTCCCATGTGTGCAAACATCACCTCCACCCTTGCACTGGAAATCAAGAGGCAAAATGAAATTATACTTAAGGAAACAAAAGAATTTGCTTGGGTCAGATTTCTGAGCAGAGCATCCCAGCCCTGGGCTGCTGGCTGGGAAGGTCAGGGAGTGAATGGCTCGAGGACTCAGAGTCTGCTCTATTATATAACTCCCATCTCCGGAATTAAAGCTTAATCCCAAACTGTGGCTTGGAGTCCAAATCAGCAAGGACTTGCTTACATTATCAGTAACACAACCACCCTGTTTTCTAACAGTACAGTAACATAAGCATCAGTAACAAGGGTGTTTGTGGGTTTTGTTTTTTTTTTTAATCTGAGCCACCATGCAAGGGAAATGAAGCTGCTGGTTCCCCTTTGCTGCAAGCACAGAGCAGCTGTCCAGAAAATCAAGGTTCTTGCCAGTGCTTTGATGAAACACACAGAGTTTTGTATGGCATCGGGTGCCAAACATGCTGCTGATAGAAGCAATAAATCCCCATCCAAAACCTAAAAATAATATTGGGATTGTTTTAAATTAAGGTTACAGAATATGGATTTCATTAGACCCTGCATGGATTCTGAATAGCAATTATTACATATTTGTTCAGGTTTAAGTATTTTTATAGGATTTTTTTTTTTTTAAATCCTGTTAGGATATTTTTCCTATGGGATGGGGATCATCTTTGTGAGAGGAAGAATGGTCTTGTGGTTAAGGCTGGCCTGAGATATAGGAGATCTGTTGCTGGCTCTGCCACAGACACCCTGTGTGAGCCTGGGCATGGCATTTAACAGCCAGCTTTATTTTCTTAAAATAAAAGCCCAAGGCCCATTTAAGCATCTAAAAGATGAGACTGCTGAGGACTGCTGAGCACTCAGCATTAAAAAGAAGAAGAAAAAGAAGCAGGAGAAGAAAGCTGGCTGCCTATCTAAGAGTTGTCCTCTTTTGGTCCTTTCATGACATGCTGAGAACTTTTGAAGATCTGTTCTATTCCTCATCTGGGAGCAGAAATGGGAACACTCCCCCAGCACACAGGGACTTGGGAAGTCTTAGCAAAGCTGGATGTTCATCATCCTTCCTCCATGTCAAGAGGGATGAATTAATATGAAGATTTTAAGAAAACAAATTAAAAAAAAATAAATTCTCCAGTGGCTTCTGGAAAAACAGAAGGAAAACCTGCTGGAAGTTGGACCCTGCAGTCTGTGCAATACAGGACATAGAGTTTTATTTTCTGACTTGTTGTATCTTCTCGTGAACTGAACTTAGCATTAACTCCACCTTCACTACTTCCATAGATTTAAAAATTGGAAACATTTGTGCTTCTTTTTCTAAAAAAAGCAAGTTTCATAAAACATGGGAAGTTCACCCTGAACAACAGAATTTTGCTGGGGATGTCAGCCCTCTGTAACACTCAAGACATCCTCAAAAGTGGATGAGGACCCCCTGAAAAAGGCCAGAGCAGACGTTTTGCCCTGTCCATTCACTCCTCACTCACTTGTATTCATATTCAGAGAAGGTGCTGGGTGTAGATCCATGGTTATCAGCTGGGCTGAGCACCCACCAGTGGCATTCCTGGGCTTTTCCAGGGGGACAACCATTCACCTTTTCTGCCTGTTCTTGTGGTTGCAAGTTCAGGCTTTGCTTGGTGGATTCCTGCCAGTGCATTCCTGACACCAGAGTCTCCCTTTGCTTTTATGTGAGATGGTTTTGCTCATTCTTTTCCACACCAGCGAGGGGGATTCAAAAAGCACCAGGATTAGAGGTAGCCAGGCAGTACAAAGCATACCACACGAGCCAGACAAAATCACAGGTTCAAGCAATAAGCAGATGGAGACATAGCAAGAGGGCATGAGTGCTGTGGTAATGGATTTAGGAAGCTAATCTTAGTTATTTGTTTGAGGGCGACCACAAAAAAAAAAAAAAAAAGAGTTGAAAGAAGTTTTCTATTCTGTAGCTACACTGTATAAACCATTTCAGAAGGTGACCAAGGTCTATCTTTAAAACTATTTGTCTCTGGGCTCCCAGTGCTTCCAGTAGAGAGGTGGTTCCAGACTCTTCCTGCTCAGGTTACTGGAAGTGATCTGATTTCCAGCCTAATTATACTCATCATCATTTTCCTGCCATTTGTTCTCCTAACGCTTCCTTGAGCTTTCTTACCTCCAGATGTATTTATTGAATTCTTCTTCAGAGCCATCATCTCAAAGATAAATAGGTGGAGGTCTTAAATTTCATCTCATAAAAGTGATCCTGCTCTTAATAGCACAACTTAATAGCACAATTCTTCTCCATCCCAGTTTGCATTTATTGTCCCTGTCCAGGGGTAACAGGGAGTGCACCAGCCCTCCTAATCCCATGGTTTACAAAGACATTGCCACTTCTCTCTCCTGGGGAGATGTCTCCAAACACACCCTCAGAATGATTTGAGCCTTTCACAGATAATTCACCCAGCTACAACTAAATCACTGCAGTCAACTCAGATCTCTGTGCTCAGCTCCTGCTAATGAGGTCTCTGCTCGTATCACCACCCATGAATTTCCATCCAACACAAACCCTTGGTTCATGCACTACATATAAAGCAGCTTGAGAAACAGTAAAACTGCCTGACATTGATACACTGCCCTCCTGAACAGCATCCAATTATTCTGCAAAAACAGACTGTTTCAGCTACACCCTCCCACTGAACTGCAGAGAGCTTCTCCTCTGGAAGACTGCATCTATTAAATGCAGCTACAGCTGACAAGAAGGAATTCACCTTCCCTAGTGGAAAGAGAAATTTCAGGAGGCAGAAGGCACCAGGACTGCAGAGGGACCTTTAATGATGTGCTGCTTCCTGAGGAGAACCTTAGTGATGAGACAGCTGGAGGATGCCAGATGCTGCAGCACAAAACTCCCTCACTGCACACCCCAGTGTTGGTCCTGACTCCAAGGGAGGAGTGTCACCTACTGAGCTCACTACCACCATGTAGTGTCACCTAAAGTGTCACCAACACCACGCCCTGCAACACCTGAGCTTCACACCCCTTACTGGGTGGAGTGGTGAAGCCCATGGGCTTCCAGCTGAGCAGCAGGTGCAGGGGTAGCTGGCTCATTTTGGTGATGTGGAGATGAACCCATGGTGGAGGAACTTCACTTGCTCTGGGGCACTTTGGTGCTACCCTCAGAATGGCCATGCCCATGGTCTCCATCCACATGAAAAGGGGTAGAGGAAGACCAAGAGAACACTGTAATATGTTTTGGCTCCCTCATGGGAGGACAGGTTTCAAGGCAATCATCTCCAAACCCCTTGGAATGCTTATCAAACTGGAAGCTGGACTTCAGTGACCTTTTTTGGCAACAAGTCTGGAAATCTTCACTCTCTTTTCTCTCCCAAACTAGTCAGTTGTATGTGCATCAGTGCTTCCTACAGCTGGTTCTGCTGAGAGGTCCAGCTCTAAGGACAGTATAATAAATATACTATAGATAATCATGAAGGTTTTGCTTTCCATAAGAAATGAAGGACACTATCCCTTTCATCTTACTATTCTTTGGATAATGAGCAAACAGTCTAAAAGTTCTATTATAGCCTACTTAGCTTTGTTATTCTTCTACCTTAAAAGTATCACAAGTCTCTTGTCTTTCTGGTTTTGTTGCTTTTCTTGAGAAATGCCTCAGCCTCAAGTTCTGAGCTCATTAGCTGACAATTAACCCAAACTGGCTCATTCATTTGTAAAGACTAATTTAGCCACCCACAAGTATTTATTTGAGGAGACCATAATTTGTTCAAAATGGAGCAAAATATCTAATCAGGCTATTCCTGGGGTTGACTGAGAGGTAGCAGCTCCTCACTGTTGTAGATGTAGTGGTTAGAGCTGGTTTGAGTATTTTTGGAAGTCTTTTTTTTTTTTCCACACAACCCAAAGCTGTTTCATCTGATGTATCTTGGTTATGTCATGCTTTTGGTGAATCACAGGCTGGCTTCCAATGGACCCATGCCTGGATTCATGATGGGCTTCTGGGGATCTGAGAGCTTCCAGTCCTGGCAATTCCCAGGCAGCTAAGATCATCCCAGGGTGGCAATTTGAAAGCCCCAGGAACATGGTTGGTGGTGGAGAACTGGAGAAGAAAATATAGAAAAGACATAGAAAAGAATTTTAAGTGATCATAATTAAATTTAAGGCATCTCAAATATCAGTTTCCTCCTCCAATAAGATCTCTGACATCACCAGTTTATTTGTTCTCTAGCCATTCATTGTCTCCTGTAGGCACAGGCTGCCAAACTAATAACAAGAGCTCCTCAGACAGAGCCAGGGGGTGGACGTGGCTGTGTCCAAGCTGAGAAGGTGCTGTGGGCCTAGCTGAGGTCCCCAGGGAGGCAGCAGAGGGGCAAGGGTGGCTTTAAGGTTGGGGAAAGGGCTCTCATCCCACAGCTGCTTCCACCAAGCTGCCTCTGAGCAAAGCTTTGGTCTCCCATAGAAGAGTTCTGCAAGACTTTGACAGCCCAAAGGCTTCTGCCTCGTCCAGAAATAAAAACTTTAGGCTTTTAAATTTCCTTATAAGGAACACTGTGAGCATTTCCACCTCTGAAAAATTCCACTTTAAGCCTCAGGACTTGGTTGACACACTCTGGTGTCCGAGCAGTGTCATCAGCCTGTGCTGGAGAGAACCCAACTGCAGCAGCCCCAGACCTCTCCATCAGTTCCATCCCTGGCACCCTCAGTGACACTGGAATAGCTACCTGGGTCACAACACATCCCTTGTAAAGAGCAATCACAGAGATAACCTCTGCCTGACAAATGCAATTTCCCACTCAAAAGGGAGCAACCTCCTGGTATCTGCTGCTCCGAAGGAAATAACAAACCCGATGGATCCACAGAAAGTAATTTGAGAAATCTGGCTCAGAGATGTGGTGCTACTGTTGGATGCAAGGCAGCTCTATAGAGCACTAAGAAAAAAGGATATTCAGCATCAAATTCACTCCATTCCTGGTTAGTTTCCTATTTCCACAGGCATGGAGGAAGGAGTCTCATGTAAAATTCTCAGTAAGGTTTCTCTGTTCTGGGACTCCTATTGCTGCCCCCAGTCCACACACTGTGATAGCTCCTTGGCAGAAATCCACCACTGGCCTCCTGGATTTTATGAGTTTCAACACAAAATTTTGCTCTTTGGGTTCAGTCTGCCTTTTTTCTTTTCTTTCTCCTTAAGATTTTGGTTTCCACAGGTGCTTTTACTCCCTCATTTTTTTCTCTCTTCGTTGTATTGCTCGTTGTCATTCGCATCATTGTCATTCAATGGGGATAATTTCCCTGCTCTGATATCCACAGAAGAGATAGAATTAACCAACAAGAAAAAAATGTAAAGTTTTCCAGCCCATGTTGAGTGGATTTAGGCAGAAGGTCAGTATGACAAAGTTATTCATGTCAGAAGCAGGCACTGGGATAAGCTATATTCATTAAGTTGCTCAGGATTTGATGGAGATGTTTTTTGTGAGAGGAAATAATTAGAAAAGAGAGTTTTGGTCACATCTACCAGACCTTGATACCTCTGCAGTTTGACTGTATAAACAACTTTTTCCATTTGCATTATCTCCACTGTGATTTATACTTTTTCATGAAAGCAAAGCCTTCTAAAAGCTCTCCTAACTGTAGGTGTAGAATACATTTATTATAGGATGGTCTGACAAGAGGAAAGGATGCTTAAAGTGCTTGCAAAGATATGTTTGACTATCTGGCCTTTGCATTCCTTCCTTCTGGAGAGAAGAGTTTGCAAAAGAAATTGCCAGAACATGGACATCACACTCTCAGCTAATGTGAAAAGGAGGATATAGGGGGTAAGAGATATGGAAGAGGAAAAGCACCATTTGGCAAGATGGTGCCAAAGAGGAGAAAATGAGAAGGTACAAATGGATGTAGCAAAACACAGCCCCTTGTGCCATTCACTAAGTTCATTTTGATGAGAGTGAAATTCTCAAAGAAGCGACAGAAGAGAAGAAAAGACAAGCAGACAACTGGCAGCGTTTTTTATCTCCAAATTTAAGAGCAAAAACTAGCTAAATAGTCTTCCATATTTTGGGTGAGAGGCTCACATAGCATTGACTCAAGTGGGCAAAAATCTCCCCACTCATATCAACAAAAGTTATTGTAGGAGGGAAGGAATTCAAGAAAAGGAATGTTATTTCTTGCTAAAAGGTTCCCCTGGAAGGAGTCGTCCGGATAGAGCAGTGAAAAGCTGCTCAATACAAGTAAAACATGAACTGTGGGTGTGGAAAGGGTCAGGTCAGAATTTGGAAAGGAATATTTAATTTGGGAGAGGTCATGATTAATGACAGTGAAGTGAGAGGTCATCCCAGCTAGACAAAGGAGCAGGGATTTGGCCCACCCAGGACTCTGAGAGTTCTTCATTTACTCTGATCTTTGGGCTGCTGTAGAATGAAACCAAATTCCTGATGGAGTCACTGGTTCCCTTCCTCCAGTTTGAGCAAGGTAGAAGTCCAGAAAGGAAATTCTATTTTCCCCCTCCCCTAATCAACCAACTTGCTCCTTGTCTCAGTGCAGTTTGCTGCCTTATTTTGCTTCTTCATGAAGAGAAGTTAATTCTTTTTATCTGATACCAACACTGTATATAGAGCTGGATCTATAATTTATGAGAATGAAAACAGTGGCATTAGAAAGAAAACCTGCCATAAATTAAGTTATTAGGCTTTTAAATGAGTACTGATGGCAGAGGGGAGATGCAGAACATTTATTGCCATGCTAAATATAGGGATAATGCTGAAAGGTTTTCATCAATACATGATAAGAACAAAATACTTAAAGTACTGTGATCTTGGTTTTGTTGTTCTCTGTAAATTGTATTAATATTTTTTTGCCTTTGGTTTTGGTCACTTGAATTCTTCTTTTCTGATTTTAATTTTTTTTAAGGAGGGTTCTTTGCCCTTGGAAATCAAGACCATAACTCTTACACTTGAGAGGGCAGCTGCATTTTGAAACTTGGACCTTTTTCTCTCCAGTTCTCCCTCAGCAGCATCACTCAAGGCAAGAGTTTCAGACAGAGGGTGGAAGGAAGAGGCTGACGCTGCTCCACGGATGCTGCCGGAGATCCTTCACTGGACAAACAAGTTGTTTACATGGAAGTTTCTCAACAAAAATGCCATGGCTCAGAGAGGTGAGAGATGGTGCCAAGAGGCCAACGTAGGGTATGGCTGGTACAGGAACCCTGAAAATTAGTTCCAACCTGATTGGGAAGAAAAATCATCCCAGTGCTTCAACTGGAGGAAAGATCAGCGTTTTAGGCAAGAAAAGGAAGGCGGAAAAGCTATTGCGAGATGAAATATGAAAGGAAAAACAAAGCTGCAGCTTCAGCTTGTGTAAATCACTTGGAGCCTTTCCTGAGGTTTTCTATTTGAAGCTGAATCCGATCATTTTCTGTGGGAGTTGAAAAATACAAAAGTTCTCCTGGGATATTGTAAACATAATTCATGTTCGCTCAGGCAACGGCTGACATCACTTCCGCCACGCCGAGGGGCCAAGGCACTCCGTGTGCTGCAGCCTGGGTAAAAATAGCAGCTTCATAAATCTGCCCATTCCTTTAATTAGGCAACCCTGATGACAGGATTAAGATTGAGTGCTTTCATTTCAGATTGGTTAATGAAGTGAGCTGGAATAGATTTTACGCGGCGCACAATGGGCTGCCCTGGGAGGGATCCTCGCCGCTGAGATGCGCCGTGATTAATGGTGTCAGGTACAGCTGGGCTGGGAAAACTGCCTTATCACAGGCTAAATGGGAAGATCATGTAGTCATTTGATTATCTCCTCTTGTGTTTGTAGACTGCAAACACTTTGCAGACAGAAGAGACTGTGCCACTCTGCTCAATTTCTGTAGCTGGTTACTTAATGAACGTTCGATCAAGATCAAAGAACATTTTTCTCTTCTGTTTTTTCTCCCCTGGCTGATGTCTACTGAAAACTGGGGAAAAAAACCACTCCAAACGATCCCTAAAAGAGTAGTCATCCAAAGTGACCCTTCCTGTGATGCAAGAGGTGAACGTGGTGCATGTGGGGAGAGCCCAGCTAGCTGCAGGCAAGTTTCCAGCCACCCCTCCTGCCAACTCTGCTCAAACCACTCATTGGGACTTCAAGAAATTGAATGGTCCACTCCATCTAAACTGGCATCCAGGGGGTTGCAAGTGCCAGGCAGTTCCTCTGATCTAGAGAAGACACAAGTTTCCTAATGGCCAAGCTGAGATGAGACTGGTGGTTACTGGTGTGGTGAGAGGGATTGCTAAACTCATGATTAAATCCTAGCATTACACTCAGTGGGATGCTTTCCTTAGTCCTGAGGAGTACTTTTCACTGAGGTGTTAACAGTGTTCAAAAACTGCTCTGAAAACAGAGAGGGCAGAAGAGGAGAAAGAAAACCCTGCTCTGCTGAAGGGAGAAGTCAAGGTGGTTGTAGGAAATAACAATGAGCAAAGCCAGGGTAAAGGAGGGAAAATCACTTTTCCTGCTCCCGAGCAAATGCCAGCAGTGGCCAATTTCTGAACATCTGGTCTCCCAGCATGTTTTCTCACATCATGCCAATACCTGACTGGAATAAACAACTTTATCTAGATCCCAGTTTCTTACCATCAGAGAGCGATAAGAAAATTTATTCCTATCAGCGTGAGATTCGAGGAGAGGGAAGAAAGATTTATGCCTGCTTGAAACCAGCCTCCACCCTGCCTAATTGTTTAGTGCTGTGGAGAAATGTGAAGTTTAACCATGCAGATTTTTATTTTCCAGGAGGCTGTAGATCACAGCATCAGTGCTGCTCTTGCCACCCACCAGGCAGTCAGCACACAGCTCCAATTTGTTTTTACATGGCAATGACAGCGTGCTTCCCCTCTGCAATTTACTGTAAGGCTGATATTTTGTACTTTTCTAGCTCCCTTCACGTCTCTGGGCTCTGCCTGCTTGGAAACCCCAAATATATTAAGTACTAAAAGCCACAAGGCACTCCAGAGGTGAGAATAATTTATATTCTGTGGGGCCAACCAGGGGATATTACTATTCTGATGGCATGGTGAGATGTTTCCAGCCCTGTTTGTTGACACCTGTTCAGATTTAGTCTCCATCCACTTGTCTGGATTCAGCTGGCTCTGATTCAGCCTCCCAGCCTGAGAGATGCTCTCCTCCTTCTCCTGGATCAGTCCTCAGATCTGCTTTGGGCTGAAATGGCCACTGCTGCTGATACAAGGTGGAAAAGGAGAGAGAAAAGGAGGAAGGACAGGTTTAAAATGGTCCCCTGAAGAAACTGAAGTAGCTGCACAGGTCCAGCAACCAATGCCACTGGTAGGATAAGAGTCCAGCTATTTTTATTTCTATTCTTGTCTTCTAATCACCTTCAGTCACAGCACCTGCAAACTTCACAGTTTCTTTGTAAGCCTCAGCTGTTTAAACAGATGTACCACCTAGGAATGGGAAATGAATGTGGAAAACCACCTATTTTCAGCAGTTAAGAGTATTCAAGCTGTCAAAAGTCTGTTGTCACATATACAGCTTTCCAAAAATACTTTCCTGTAGGTGTGCAGGTTCTTTCTAAGAGTTTGGGAGCAGGGTTCAATTATTTCTTAGTGTAGGTTCATCATTCAGCTTAGTGCATCTTCCACAACTGCTTGAAAGAAAAAGACACACTGAATAGCACTGCCTTATCAGTATTACAATCCCACATTCAAGGCAAGGTTGAATTAGTCTATCAAATTCATTATATTAATTTCAATCTTCATATTTGAGAGAGCTTTGCTGTGAATTTCTGATCACTGAAGCAGGAGAGGAATATTTGGTGTCTTTTTGCTGGCACTGTGTTGAGGAACTGGCTGGCCAGGCTGTGCCCATCCAGCCCACAAACAGGAGGTGGGGAGGGGGTCCCACATGTGCAGACACACTCAAGAGTTTGCTGTAAGGCATTTTTTTTTTGTGCCCATTAAAAATGTTGGGTTTTTTTCCCCTTTATGTGCAGGCTGGCTCTGAAGCAAGTTCAGTAAAAGGGATGACATTCCCTGTGGTAAACCAACCTCTTTCATATAAAACCAGTTTGATCCAGGGGTCCCAGCTTGAACAAAAGCTGACTTGAGCAGTTGAAAAGTCCAAAAGAAGTGCATTAGGGAGCTCTTTGGGAAGCTGAGTATGACTGATGGGCTCTGCTACAGAGAAGTACAAGAACTGGCACTGAAAAGTTTTTCCCAGTGCAAGCTTTCTCCTTTTATTACTTGCAAGCCAGAAGTTGGGAGATGCCCTGCCCTGTGCCTGGCTAAAGAACTCTCTCATTAACCATCCACACATCCACATCTTCATAAAAAGCAAGAACATCCATTTGTAGGGCTGATTGCAAGGGGGTAGCACATCACCAACTACTCCCACAACCCCCATTACTTTGGCCCAACAGAGCAAAGGCACTCTGAACAAGAAGTACCTACCACCACCTCTGCCTTATCTTTTCAGCATGTCTGAACAGGAGATTAATTTTTCTGATACCTCTATTTCAGGTGAAAATAGAAAGAAAATAGCTACTTGAAGTGTTTTGACATGCCTCTCAGGCTCTCCCTGTATCCATTTCTGAACACCTTTTGACCTTCTAAAAGATGAAAAGTCATTCTTTTTTTTTTTTTTTTTCTTCTTTTTGTCAAATGTTAATTAAAACACCCTCTAAGTGCATGTCAAAAACCCACCTAGAAGCAAGGGCCAGTAGATACTAGTAGGCAGCATTCCTTAAAAATGCTTTCCTAAAGAGCAGGTTTGGTTTCAGTGTCCGTCCCAGTGTTAACCTCTGTTTTGAGGATGAAAAACCTCCTTAAACCTTCTGCAAGAATTCGGAGACACAAAGAGGTTTGAGATCATGTGCTGTCAGCTCTGTCTCCTTCCCCACCTTGGTACTTCCAGACTGTTTGGCAGTGCAATTCTCAAGGATTCAATCAGAGTCCCATGACCTCAGATGATGAGAGAAACCCCCGGTAAGTGCAGGCACAAATCCTGCCAGGATTCAAACAATGCTTTCTGTGGAAGGCCAGTCTTCAAAAGGATTATGGATGACTTCCCAGCCTCAGTCCAGGGGACTGTCAGAGCTCTGCCTTTCTGCTTCCCCTCTTTGTTCCCAAGCTTTTTTCTTGTGACTCCCACCCCGTGCCACCTGCCCTGCACCCCTCTTCTCTCCTGACCTCTGAAGTCCCCCCCATGAGGACACTCAAGGTGTCCAGCACTCATGGAGCTCCACAAAGCCCAAAAACACCTCTGGTGACGTGACCTGACATTTCAAAGAAGAGTCCAGAGAATCTTTTTCTTGGATTTCTTTAAGCAAAGGGCTCCAGGTCACTCTCCTTTACCCCCAGATGATTTGCCAAAGGTTGCCAGTGAAAGCTTCAAGTTCAGACAGCTCATTCCTATCAGTATGGAGTTCTTAAATAATTGGGTTTTTTCATACAAATCCTTCATTAATAAAATATTTCCCATTAATTACAGTCACTGTATCTAGAGGACACAATGGGGTATTTGCAATAATTATTTCTTCTGGTTTTTTTCTATCCATTTCTGATTTTTGTGTAAACTAATACCTTCATCCTCACTTGTTGTGGTATTTTCATTGGAACGAAAGAGATAGATAGTAAATAATCTGATTCTGCTGTGTATTCAGTGATCCAAATTAAGAAAGAAAATTCAATATCCTTTGTCTGCAAGAGTGCTGATGTCATTCTCTTTTCTTTTGCAGATGAGTGAGAGAGCAAGAATGAATCATAGGCTGACTTTGAGCTGGATGGAAGGGACAGAAAAAGCCTACCCCCTAAGCATGAAATGAATTCAAATTTAAAGCCATATGGATTTATCTTGAGAAATACCCTGGGTGGAATGTCATTGTTACAACCAATTGTAACCTGGTCCTAAAGCCCCAAGGTGGTGGATTGTAGAGACAGGCATTCAGAGGAAGCTCATAGCAAAAACAATCAATTTTTTAACAAAAAATTAAAAAAGGTGCCTGGGGCACCTCAGCCCTCAATGCCTGTTACAGTCTCTTAAAGTATAATACCAACTTCCCCCTTAATTTTGAGATATCTTTGTTCTCCTTCTATAGCAAATATTAAGGTAAACACTTGGATTGATCCCTCAGAATATTAATTTTTAATGATGTTTATTAGACAGTCATTTCCAGCAGTCAGTGAAAATAAAGCAGGAGACCTGCTCAGCTTTTCACAGCTGAGAAGTTTGGTTGGTTGGTTTTTTCTCTCTCCTCTTGCAGCCTCCACTGTGGGGCTCCCTATGAATCATGCACTAAATGCTTACTGGGCAGCACTTTACACATCAAAGTTTTGTGGCAAGGAAGAACCAGTTGCCTACCACCCCCTGAAGCTATTTATAACTAATGAAACCACCAGGAGTCTGTATTAATTAACATCACAGAGCACATTAAACAGTGCCATAATCCATTACTTAACATAGATACTCTTAAGACACTTCTTTTTTCCCCCCAGGTAATTAATTTCTCTGAAGAAAAGGAAGGGCTTTTCTAACCTGAAGTGGTTTGTTATTCAAGCACTGATGATGCTTAGAAATTCTCTTTTCAGAACTGCCAGGAGCTATGGAAAAGAGAGAAGGTGTGAATGCAGAACTATTAGGGGGAAAAAAAAATTCCACACAAGCACTGAAGGCTTCAAGAAAGTTGTGAATTCATTAGCATGGTATGAAATGCCACTTTGTCCACATAGCAAGAGAGAAAAGGTGCTGAGCACTGATGGATTGTGGTGTTCAGCTGGCTGAATGTGCCTCAGGCAAAAAGAAGTGTGTTCAGTTCACCAACACTTGAAGCGTCTCCACGTGGGTCTTCTTCAAGTCTCCTTTAAGTCCCCAAAGATCAACAGGTACTTCCAGTTTCTACCTGACTTCATTCACATCAGCTGCCTTGGACAGACAGCAAAATGAGTCTCACCCAGTAATGTAATAAGTATAATAAAAAATTATAATTAAAAAATTAAAAAATAATGAAAATTCAGGATAGGGCAGAATAAGTAAACTTTGGTGTGTGAACGGGTACAAGGCAGCCGAGGACCCCTCCATCGATTTCAGTAGGAAACTGAACACTTATTTTACCCCAAATCCCCAAGGAGCAGCTTCATACAAAGCAGTTGCAATTGCAATCGTGGATCCAGTGCCCTCAGCTTTGCAGTTTTGCCCCAGCTGTAGCAAAATATCTGAGGTTTCCAGCAAGCAAACTACAGCAGGAAAACGTGTGGAGCCTCTCCCTCCTCTGGGAAAGGACTCAGGGAGCAGCTGAACCTACACACCCTCCAGCTCCTCCGGGTTCCAGAGCATTGCAGCCTTTGCCTGTGCCAGATTTTTCCAAGATGTGGGTTCTGAGGAATGAATAACTCAAATTGTTTCATCTATCTGCTGAATGCACTATTTTAAATAAGATGATGTGTGTGTAGTAACGAGGAGGGGGCAGGAACCTTGGTTTCCTTTTGCTTTTAAGGTCAAAGATTGAATCATGTGCTAACTGCCTTTGCAAGCTCTGCCTTTTAAACATGCCCAGAATTATGACCTTCCAATTGTAGTCTAAATACCGGGTTCATTTATAGGATCATCTTAGTGCCCTCTCTTTGATTTATAAGGTCACGTGTCAGGGAGTAGTAAAAGGGATTTACAGCAGATTGTAGGTCAAAAAGGGTTAGGGCACACTGGAAATATTGAAAACAGAAGTAAATTTAGCATAAATGGATGTACTAGATACTGAGGGGGTGCCAAAGCATGTATGGGATTTCAGCCATTGTTTTCTATGGTCCCAAGCCAAGGCACAATGTACAACGGTCCCAGATTGGTGGATTTATGAGTGGATGACTTAAAAAATAGTAATCAAAGCTATTAAAAAGGAGAAAGGGTCTGAATGTCATTGCCCTGATAAGCATTAAAATTAATCTAAACCTAGATCTCGAAAGGAAAGAGCAGTCTTTCAATAGGTAAATTTATACCCTTCAGAGAGTTTCTATTGAGCTATTTACATTCCATTTCTACTCAGAAAAATCCAAATCTCTCTCTGATTTCTACATATTTGGGCTGCATTTTGCATTTGAATTTCATCCTGCCAAATCAGCAAATTATTTAATTCTTTGCAAAGAATAACTGCCCAGAACACAGCAAGTCCAGCCCTTACATATTTTAGTAACAGGTTAATTATACAATTCTGGTCAGAAACCAAAGGCATTTGACTTGTTCTTTATGTCACCTGATTCCCCTCCCCTGCCCCTTTCTAATGAAACAGCTAAAAAAGGAATGAAAACACAGCCAAAAAGATAAAACAAAATCTTAACTAATGTGGCATTCTTGTGTATTTTCTGAATTCCTCACTGTCAGCAAGAAAAGCAGGAAAGCCTCCGAGGCAGAGAAACTTCAGAGCCCAGATACCTGCAGGCACAGGAGATAAAAAGCCTCCATGGCTCATAATAACTTCTCTGTGCTTTTCTCTCGCAGTTCTGCTGCAAAATAACTTTGACTTTCAGGTTTTTATAGCCAAAGATCTCTATTTTCTTCTCTTTTCCCTGGTTCTGCATGCGGATTACACAAAGGGTCTCTGGCCACTTTACCACCTCCCTTCCTTCTGCCCCCTCTTTCATTTGATGCCATCACATCCCTGCTGCTGGGAGGGATTTTCCTGGGTTTTATTTCAGACTGATGTGTTCACCTTTCTTATGCTTTCCTTGTTTTCAATATGCCCTTTCCTGCCCTCCTTGTCCCTCTTTCCTGGTTTGGTGTCACCTCTCCTGGCTTCCAGAGATGCAACTCTTGGACACTGCTCATGTTGTTTATTCACATCCTTCAGTAAATACCAGAAAATTCAGAAAATTCAACTTTTGATGGCACCTAAGGGCATTTCAGTGCCATGTGGAGCCCTGTTGCTTCAGGCTCCTTAAGCTTCAGTGCTTTGCAAGCATCACTGTCCTGGTTTGAGCAGGTTAATGGAGAGCATCTGTCCTCCCTTTAATTGCCAGCCCAGCATCAAATCCTGACAATCACCCTACAGGGTATAAGCATGGCTTCACCCCCAGCCACAGAGAAGCTGATGAAAATCCAGTTACAGCACTATCTCTTATTCTGCTTTCCCAAACTGGAATAAGCTGGACTGGTAACAAGTCTGACACTGGTTCCTGGGAAGGGGAGTAAGTTATCCCCTCCTCATTCCCCCCCTTGGTTGTGTTGGTGCCATTTAAATGATGGAAATCTAAAACCAGGCTGGATTTTCCTTGGGTTTTTCCTGAAAATCCCTTTCTATACTTTCACTCACTGCTTTCCAAAATGCTAAAGGAGCCCACTCAGATTTCAGAAAGAATAATTCCAACTGCAAATAAAGTGCTACAGGGAGGATGGGAGGCAGCATCAGCCCCCAGCTTTGCCAGCTGGAGTGGGAGGAGGTGGCAGGAACTGCTGCCAACCTGCAGAAGTGACAGCAGAGCAGAGACAATGCAAACCGTGCTTTATAACAGGGCTCAAGGATTGCTTTACATCCTTTAAATAACCCAGGCTGACAAAACTTCTGCTCAGGAGTCAATGGCTTCTGAGTCCCACGTTAAATGCACAGCAGCATCAGTGCCCACTGAACAGGCCTGAGCAGGAATAAATTGGTGGTGCAAAGTGGTGTAGTTAGGGAGGTGTTGGACTGGGTTTACATGGTACCTGCTGGTACTGGGGACTGCTGTCTTGCAGGGATAATCTGTCCTGCCTTTTGTGCACAGCAGAGCGAGGTCCCACACAGGTGTCTGTGCCAGTTTGCCCAGGACAGACACTATGACAACAGCTGTGGTTTTACAGAAGAAAATAAAAAACTCATCTCAAAGGTTCCTTCAAGTGAATGAGTCCACCTTAGGAAGGTTCTGCTATCTGCAGGTTACACCCAGAGGACATTTGGGCTGTGCCAGTGCCTGGCATCACCATTCCCTCCAGCAGAATGCACTTCAGCACTGAGTTATCAAGCAGCTGTATACAATAAACACAAACTCTCCTGGTAAGAATATCTCTGCTTTCAGTTATCTGTGTCAGGTGTCCATCTGAAAGGACTTGGAGTCTTTTCCCAGGCAGCTGCTGACCCCACTGATGTGCTATGTGCTTTTATGGACCTAAAGGGAAGGTGGGAGCTGGAGGTTTCTCACCCATTTCATGTTTTCCCCTTGCAGCCTGGGGTGGAAGGGGGCATGGGGGGACCCTGCAGGAAGAGCTGGTGAGACCTTCCTGTATGTTTGCAGCTGTTAAAAGCAGTAAACACCAGAAGCCAGAGCAGGCTGAAAAGTAAATACAGGAAGCTGACTAAAAACTGAAACAACAACAACAACCCTTCCCCCAAGTAAGACAATAACGATGCTTTTTTTTTAATTATTTTTTTTTTTTATATCCTCACCATCAGAACAGAGTCAGGCTGGAAATAACACACACAAAGCAGAACACAACCCCTGGCTCTGCTCTAGCAGGCTTTCTAAATAATTTTTAAGCAAGCAAGAGCTATAGAAAAGTAAGGAACAATAGAGCAGCCTGATGTGTTTGTTTCAAGCCCCAGAAGCTCTTGGGATGGTTGGATGCTGGAGGAGCAGGAGCTTGTGCTGGGGTTGCTGGTGATTTCCCCTTTGTCTATTCAAGGTAAAGCTGCAACAATAACTTCCTGCTTGGGCTGCTGTGAAAATACCCTCTGTTTGTGGGTATGAAAATAGCTCCACGACCCAGAGTGCTGCAGCCTTCAGGATGCTTCATCCTGGGGCATGGAGCTGCTTGCAGACCTTTGGGGGACAGCCAATAAATCAACTTTTAAATGCCAGGTGCCCCCAGGATATATCTATCCAGCTATTTAAAACACGAAGAGCTTAAAAGTCATAGGCTGAATTCTGAAGGATGTTTGACAAATAAGAGAAAATGCCACAAAATACAAACAGGTTGGGGAAGCAGTGTTTTTTGTGGGTTAATCTCAGCAGAGTGAGTTGGGTGGGGTCATTCTGCTACAATTTAATATTTGGAAACTGAATCCCCTTCCTCTAGAGGTTGATGGCTCTTCAGAATGATGATTCTTATCAATTTAGTATCATGAAAACAATAATAAGAACTTGAAAGTAAGATCTAATGAACTCTGCAGTATGTGAGAACAACGTGGAATAAGAGGTCAGAGTTTATATAGAAAGTTGAAATGTTGATGCAAAAAGAGAAAAAAACCAGAGCTCAGCAGCAAAACTTGCTTGAAATTCATCTCTACTCAAGGCAATTTTTCACTTAGGAAAAGTCTCAAGTTTTATTTCAATCTTACTAAAACTATTTTTCTTTAAAAAACCCAGTAGATCACAAAGAAATCATCGCTTCAGTCTGAAAGAACATTTTCCACCTTGGGTCAAAGGGTTTCTTTCTGCTCCAGAATAAATCCTCTTTGCTCTTTCTACCTTGCTGGCAACTTAACAAAACCAGGCTTGCGTGACACAAGGTGAGGAGATTTCCTCCTTCTTCCCCTTTTCCAAGACCAAGCAGGCAAACACGAAGATAATTGCACACCTCCTCTAAGGCTTCAGGAGCACCTAAGGATCTGTCTGCAGCCTTAAGCATTTAAACAGATTTAAATATTGCCCTAACAATGCCATCAGGCTTTCTTTAACCCAGTGTGCTTCTTGACCTAAGATAATCCAGCTGAGAAGAACTGAGGCTTCCTACCTCTTACCTGACACCATTTCCAAAAGACTGGGCTTTAGCTGAGCAAATAAGGAAAATTTAAAGCCCCCTCCAACAATAGTCCCCAGAGTGGCTTTCTGCAGGGAAATGGATTTATTGGACAGTCAGGAAGCAGGGGTTTTTCGTTGCCATCTGGTTTATGAGGTGTCAGCAGAACAAGCCATGCTTGCAGCCCAGTTCAATCCCACCTGGTTACCCAGGAGCCCAGGGAGGCAGAGCACAGGCTGCATCACACCTTGCATTTTACTACTGGATCTGTACAGCCCATTAAAAGAAAATCATCAGCCTCAACCAGCAGCTAAAACTGAGTAATAATATTTGCTAAAAGCTGTCTTTGCATTCAGCTAGAGATATCAGCCAAGGTATCTATCTATAAGAGCTGTGAAAGACTTGCTCAGCTTTTATCTTCACCTTAGAGAACATTTTTCCACCTGCTTCCCAACCCCCTGTTCTTTTGTTACCACCTTGACGTTGGGATCATGTTCTTAAAATGGTTAATGAAAAGCTTCTGTCCTCCCTCAACCTCTGCTTTCAGGAACTTCTATTTTTCCTCTTTCCTGGGTCATTCTTAATAGCATCACCAGCTGCAGAAAGAGCTCTTAAGCCTGTGAGCAGACAGGGCTCTGAGTCACAGGGAAAGGGGCATTTCAAGGTGAACTGAGGACTGAGGATCCTACAAAGAAGGGGCTGTGCCAGCTCTGCCATCACCACGAGCCAGACCTTTACGTGGCACTGGAGCAGCACAGACATTTTCCTGCCAGATTTCTCAGGGTGTTTTGGTGCACAAGTCCTCTTGTGTTGTCCTACATGAACTACTTCTCTCCTATCACCTATTAGTTTTTTGTGAGTTTTTTTTTTTGTTGTTTGTGGGTTTTTTGGGTTTGTTTTTCCTTTGAGCTGGTTATCTTCTTTTTAATGAGAAACCAACTACTCCAAGAAAGCCCCAGATTGCAGCATAAACTTCATGCACAATATGCAGGCAGTTCCTTCATGTCTAAATACCTTCTACCTAATCCTCAATCTTGTCAATATGTATTTACCCTTAATAACTTGGATCTGGGTCATCACTTCGTCTTCCATTTGTTTCAGTGCATCCTAAGCTGTGGCTCTATTTCTGTCAAAGCTAAATGCTCAGTATTCCCCCTAAGACCTGGGCACTTTCCAGCTTCTGTCACACAAAATAAAACAAGCTATAAACACTCTTTCCAGCCAGGCACAACATTGTGGGCACAAAGACTTGACTGAATCTGAAATTTCCCACCCTTAAAACCATGTCAAAGGTATTTTCACAGCTTCTGCCTTGTGTCATTTCTCCAAAATATCTCAAGTTATTTTCCTGTAGGAGAAAAAGGCAGGAAAAAAAGCAAGAAAACCCCAAACAAACCACAAACAACCAGAAAAGACAGCAACCATACACACAAAAAACCCCCAACCCTATAATGCATGTGTCAACAGGTGAGGTCTAAAAATTTCATTAGGAAAATAAAAAAAGGGGGGGAAGCAGTAACAGCTGCAGGAGTGTTCAGAGGAAATCAGAGGGGCACTTTCCATCTGGCATGTGCTCCACAGGCAAGAGAGCTTTTCTAAGACCTGGAACTCAAAGATCACTTATATTTTGGGGAGCAGGCTATTCTTGTGCTGCTCATTGTAGACAGCACAGCAACAGCTTCCATTCAAAGTACTCCACACCAGCCTGCCTGGGAGAGCTCACACTGAAGATGAAAAAAAAGGAAAGAAAAATAAAAATAAAGCCCAGCTCTAAGAGGGAAGATGAATATGGCCAAGGTGAGGATGTCTTGGGTTTGTTCCAGCCAGAACCTGCTGTGAAATGTTGGACTTCATAAGGACTGTGACCACTACAGACTGTGGGCTTGTCCTCTGATTTGATAGTGAAATTCCTGGAAATTTTGACCAACTTCAGTGTGTCACTGTGGAAAAGGTTCAGTGTCAAGAATTCTGACTTCTCTGACAAAACCCAGGGGGTCACACACATAAAAAACCCATCCCTAATCTCAGATCTCTGTATCAGAGCCATGGCCACACTGTGCTAAGCCCTGTGCTGACAGAGAACCAAGCACACAGCTCCTGCTCCAAGGAGTTTACACTCCTTATAAATAAGAAGCTGACAGTTTCCAAAGCACAAGGGAGCAGTTCTCACTTTCAGCTGTCAGGTCTGATTTGCCTCCTCAGCTCTCACATTCACTGCATTTTGCTCAATAAAGCTCATGGTTAAACTTGACCTCATCAGCTGGCTCAGCCTGAGCTGACCACTGAGATGCTCCTGGCTTGAGTGGTGTCAGCAGAACACAGGACAAATTCCATCTCCTCACTCAGGCCCTGACCCAGCAGGACATCTCAAAGTATTTTTAACTTGACTCAAGCAAATCCAGGGAGCCAGAGGCATTCCACTTCTCTCTCTGCAGGGCACTTTTGGGGGACCCAGCACATCACTGTGGCTCAAGTTATTTGTGGGCCATAACCTTTGGCTTATATCTGGGAATCTTAAATGTCCACCTGAAGGTCATGAATACTTGGGGGGGCTCTGTAGAAATCTGTAGCCAACTATTCTGGTGCCAAAGCAGCCTGCTTGATATTCCAGTTTGGGGCAAGCAAATCATAGAATCGACTGGGTTGGAAGGGACCTCAGAGATCATCAAGTCCAACCCTTGATCCACTACTGTTGCAGTTACTAGACCATGGCAAATAATTTTTTTTTTTTAATTTTAAAATCATTTTTAAAAAGAAACACCTGAGCTGCAGTCAGGTTTCCACTTGAAAGTGTGATTATCAATTCATATCAACAATCCTTTGCTGCAAACCAGAGAGCTGAGCAGTGCTGCTCTGCCTGCTCACTGCCCCTTCTCCAATTCTGATGATTGATTTGATGTTTCAGGGTTTATCTTCCCTGTGTCCTCTGAAGCCAAACCTGTTGAGTTAATTGAGCAGAGGTCACCTGGGCCACCTCTGAGCTATGAGAAGGCTGCTACCCACAGGCAGTGTTAGGCTGGGGAAGATAATAAGGTGCCACTCAAAAGCAGAAGCACAAAAAAGAAATCAGAGGAATCAGAAGAGGTTCTGGAGAGGAGAAATAAAAGCTCTGGCAAGATTGCCTATTTCAAAACCATACAAAGAAGTTTTTTCTCAAGTCCAAGATGGAAACAAGCTGATCAGCCAGCCTTGAACCTGGGATATTTGGTGGTTAAAGAGCCTTCTTGGGAACCAACCTGCAGCCAGAGGGCAGAAGAGCAATGGGTGCTCCTTTGGGGAGGTTTGGTGGCTGCTGGTCCAGCCCCAGCTTTTTCCATCAGTTCTTCAAACTGAGGCATGAAAATGGATGCAAATGTTGGGGAAGGGAGCAGAGAGAAGAAACCTTTTCTGCCCTGCTGAATTTCCTAGCAAGTTCAGAAGCAGTTACTAATGGAGCAGGGGGGAATTCTGCATTTGAGCCTGTTTTTATTTGGCTATCTCAATATGATTTTAATTCTCCAGACAGGAGCAACAACTTTACCTGCAGGGGCTGAGCAGACAAGGGCAGCAGCCTGTGTGAGGGGTAACTGGGGGTGTGCTATGAAAGCATCTGTGCCTCTCAGTGGCATTAGTCCTAAAAACAAAATCCCAGTGTTTTTCTTTTCACGCTTTTAAATGTAAATGCTGAAAGTTCAGAGAACACTAATAAAACATGAATGATGAACATTCCTCCCTCCCGGGTTTAAAGAATGGCCCAAGTCATGAGTAACATAAAACCACAGATTTTTCCCAGGAGTAATAGTAGAAACTTCATTACTTGAATCATTTGTAATCAGACTAGACAAAGCAGAGAAGATTGCACTCTAGGGTACAATTCTGAATCACCTCCCTCCCACCCCAAAAACTTTTCCCCAGCTGTTGGCACGTGTCTTTACACACAGACAACTTGCCAAGACAGGTCCTTTGCTTTCCTAAACATACCATTAGTAATGAACAAACTTCCAAATCACTGGAAGCTTCCAAAATACTGCATCTACTTCTAGCTGAATAGTCATTTACGTTCGAGATTACTGGACTAAGTTTTATTCACATGCCTTTAATCTCTGAAATGTATTAGCAGTGTGTGCTATCCCAGTTTTTATTCCTAGCCAGCTCAGAGAAGTCAATTGGCAAAACAGGTACAAAAACCAGAGGGATCTGATCTGTAAAACAAATTGTTTGAAGTTGTCACAGAGGTTAATGTTCCAAAGCTTGATGAATGGCCACAAAGAGCTTCTATTTTCCCAAGGAGCTTGTGTCTGAATGACATGGCAAGCACTAAGCAGGGTTCTGATTTCTAGCCCATGCTTTAGTGCAGCTGAAATGATCTCCCCAAGACAGAGTTTCCTGATATCTCCTTGCACATCATTGCAGAAATGAGTTCTAGAGGCTCTGTTACCCAAACTGTGCTGACAAAGAGCATTCAGTGAGGGTAAACGTGGCTGAGAAGTGTGAGTCCAAGAACTCCAAAAATGCAGAATCCAGACCAGACCCAAAGGCAGAGATCCTGCCAGGTTCAAGTATGGGTCACCCTGGTCACAATGAGCCTCAGCAAGTTCTCCACCTTAGTTTTGTGCTGGATTAGGAACTTCTCTAAACACAGAGCTCTTCCCTTGGAAGACAGCAGTGATTTTTTATCTGACCTGTGCTGGTCCTGCCACCTTCTGTTCAGGAGATCCATAAAATGTGGCTAAAGAAGTGTGAATCTGCAGAGACAGCAACAAAAGCAGCCAAGCCCTCAACTGGACTGACTCTTCAGTGACAAATTCTCCAAGCACTGGTGTCCCTTCATCCCAAAGCTGGAAGGGAACGCAGCTTTCATCTCAAATCCCGCTGAGCACGGTCACGCCTTGCAAGTGCCAATATAATATCTAAAAAAGGGTTTGGATCAGATATCCAGATTAAGTCACCTGGCTCTCTTGTCTCTTTGAAAGACAAATAGACCTTCAGCCCAACTTTTTCTGCTTTGTTTCTGGCAGGGTGCTGCTCTGCAGGCCCCAGCACGTGGTCCCCACAGTCCCTGCCAGCTCTGGGCATGGGATTGAAACCACTTTGAACCCAAAAGTCTTTGTTCAGTTTTGTAGGAATGCATTAATACAATAAAGCCTTAACAATCAAGAAAAAGCATCAAGTCCCCATGAATCACCTTTTCACTCTGTTTTTGCATCCTCTCTGTATGTTTGCCTGCCTTCCCAAGGCTATTCCCAAGCTCTCCCTTTCCCTGGAGCCCTATTAGCCTCTATTCTTTGTATTTACTAACAGGAAGTGTCACAGTTCTGTCCTCACCAGCTTCATTCACAGCTTCTCTTAATTATTAGTATATTATTATTTTTTTTTAAGCTTGATTGGCAAAAATCTCTGTTCCTTTATTCTTCCTGGCTGGCAGGTTGTTTTTTTCTTCCTCAAGGTGCAATCCCATTTCCTTTTGTTGTTAAACTGCCTAATACTGATATTTTCCTGGATATTGTGGGAAAGAGTCCTGGTTGACAACCAATTTCTTTTAATTTCCACCCTGATTAGCAAGCAAATAATAAGTGGAAGCATAATTTATGATTTGATTTAAGCCACCTCATTCACAGTTGGAAGGAAATCTAGGATGACTCAATCTTGAAAGGGAAGGCAGGATAAGCAGTATTATGAAACTGTCAGGGATTGAAATGGCATTAAATGTTGTCTTACTGTCACAGACTTTGGGAATTTTGCACTAACACGAGATGATAACTAGAGAAATCTTTAAATACCTGAAAGCCAGAAAATAAACAAGAAAATCTGGCCATGAAGAGAAAGACATCCTGCATCTCCCTGCCTCTTGAAGAGACCAATGTATTCTTTTCATTAATTTATTGCCTCTGTTCCCCTAAATAATAGATAAGCTGTTATTTTACTGAGGCATTGCTTCACATTTATATTTTAAGCTCTTTTTAGACCAGTAGAACAACTCAAACAAAAATCCCCAAACATTTATAGCTCTATGGTGTCGTTCAAATTCTTGACAAACTTTTCCCCTCTGCTGAGTCCTTGGAGCTGCACTCTGAAGTGTTTGGCAGAGAATCCTCTTCACCCCTTCAAACTTCAAGGCTTTTATTGACTGTATTCCAGTGTAGGTATCAATATCCAGCCTCACAGATGCTCTTTCATCTCATCTCTTCCTCCCCCACTTCCACCTCAGGGTGGGCTTTTCCATTCCTTCCCCTTTCGGCTTCAAAATGAAAAACTCAAAGCCAGATCAGTCATTTGATCTTCACTGAGGACAAGGATCAGCTGAACATCACTAACAGTATTTAGCCCTGCTTTTAAAAAGGTCCCTTCCCACCCAAAATAATCTATGATTGAGGTTAAGTTGTCTTGGAACACCAGGGATGATCCAGCAGAACTTCTCCCTGGGAGATGCTCTCAGGAAAGTCTCTGGCATTGCCTTGAGTTCTCTAATCCCTGTTACTGATCCTGAACAACTGGTTTTTTTGTGTCTTTTCTCCTGAATTTCAGCCACATAAACCCTTATCTTTACAATATTCAAGTTCCTGGATAGTAAAAAAAAAAAAAGAAAAAACCCAAACCCCAGTAATAAATGAAAATATCAGCAAATTATGGTTGGAAAAAGCCACCACCTCCATGACAACTCCAGCTCACTGGTTAGTGCCATTAGCTAAGCCAAAGGACAAAATGTGTCAGATCAGAAGGAAGGAATGTTCAAAGGAAAGCTTAGAGGAGGGAAAAATGCAAACCCTGCACAAATTGCCTGCATGTCCCAGCAAGCTGAGCAAAGGTCTGCCCTGGGAAAACTTACCTTGGGCACATCCAAGGCTCCCCAAAGGCTCCTGAATTACCCATGGCCTCAGCTTAGCCTGATCTAAAAGATGTTTTAATTCAAGAGATGCTTTTAAACTGAGTCAACTGGACATGTTAATTGCTCTTTCAATTAAAGGTAAAATGGAATAATCTTTATTTTGCTTAACATAGTTAAACATAACATATGTTAACAAAACAGATGTTAACATAACAAATGAATTTTCATTTTGAAGAAAAATACAGATAGTAACATTTTATAATTTTTTCCCTGCTTTTTAAAAGGAATGGGGAAAAAACAAAAAAAAAATTGGAAAAAAAAATTTGGATTCTTCATTCAACTAAATCAAACAGGGCCATACAAAGACCTTGTGTAGAAGAGTTGTAATAACTCCCACAGAGCTACACAATCTCTAGTTAACATCAGCTATTGAACACTCTTTTATTTGTACCCCAAACCACCTTTAGGAGTTGAGGATAGCCAGGAAGGTTCCTCAGAATCCTAAGTGGTCCTAAACCTCAAAAAACCCCTTCTCCTTTGAGGCCAGTTTCTTAGCAGGTGTAAACAGACAAACCATCCTTATGCATAAAAATACACCCAGGGAAGTGAAACACAGAAAAATCTGACCTCTGACAGAACTGTTATTAATAGGATATTTGAGAAGTTTTCCATACAGCATCAGCTGCCCTTTAACCCTTGAACTGATGGCATTTTCCATTCATCTCCCCAGGCAGCCCTGGTGTTTGTGTGCACACAAAGCTCCAAATCCACAGAAGAGAAAGAAGGAGCAGGGCCCTGGGGGCTTCCTTGAAGCACCTGAGGTGTGAAGCACCTGGGAAGGGCTGGAGAGGTTCAATAAAGAGCATCAGATGAGCTGTAGGACAGCAAACACATCATAATACATGCCCCAGAACTCCAAGGAATATGCTGAGAGCTAAGAAGCTCCTGCTACTTCTTCCCAAAGCCCATCTACACCTGTAAAATCTGGGAGGGGAGATGTGCCAAAGGGAAGGTGGCATCCAAAAGAACCATGGGGACACCCTAAAGGACTTTTTAAATCTGCCTTAAAGAAAGCCAAGGTACACAGAAGTGCCCTCAAGATGAGGGAGAGGAGGAGGGATGGGCAGGGTTGGAGGACTCTGGTTGCCTGGGTGGAGTTGTGAGCAGGTGAGCACTGTTTGTGCAGGTGAAGATAGACAAGTTCAATAGAATGAAATAATAAAATAGCTGATTTGCTGTCCCTTGGCAACTAGAAGAAAGCTCTCCCCCCACCCCAACTGTTTGTGGGTGTTTGTTGAAGATGGGAGTGTTTCAATTCATGGCTATTTATTACTCACAAATAGCAAAGTTATCACCAAGTGCTGGGCCAATACAGGCAACAGATCTTGAAATGTTGCAAGAATCCTTTGTTCTAGCCCTGGGCTCTTCTGACCAGTTTATAGTGGTGAAACTTATCCCAGTGGAACCTGGGGCTGCAAGTAATGCCTTCAGGAAACTTCACCCTTTTCTATGTCATCTCCATTGGAATTGGCTGGAGAACAACCTGGCATCATTTCTCAAGGATGATAAAAAAGGAGAACTGAAACACTTTTCATACAGCAAGTGCTGAATGAATCAAATTAGGAGAGATAAGAGGATCTCTGGCACACAAACCAGTGGAGTTAACTGTGTTTGTGGTGCCTCTGTGCTTTACAGATGGGATGTCAGCAGAGATTGTGCCTTGGCTGTGGACAGGGATGTGGAATCAGACTGGTTTCAGCAAGAAGATTTTTGCACCCTTTTTGACATAAAGCTCAATCTGGATTTCTTGCCAGCCCTATACATATGCTCCTTAAACAGCTCTTGAGTTCATTCTAGAACGAGCTTGCTTTGGGCAAAAGATCTTAAACCTAAACACAAGGAGAAAAATGTGAGAAAAAACTTTTTTTGTGTGTTTTAAGTATCTCATGTACTTATCTGGGGAGCTGGAGTTTGCTTATACGTGCTATTCCCTCTAAGGTAACATAAATAGCCACTTGTCTCACTGATTTTAACCTCAATTGGTTTATTTCCCCTTTATCTGGGTGTTTATCACTTAAAATATCTATTTGCATACTTTAGGCCACTCTCCAATTGCAATTAATTAAACTTTATCAATTATCAAGCTTTAGCAGCAACAATCTAAAACCTGAAACCTGAAATACCTCTATGGCCTTTGGGAAGCTGCTACTCAGTCCCAGAAATCACCTTTTTAGACCATACTTTGCCTCCTAAAAAGAAGTATTCTAGGGAAAAGTCTGGGGAAACGACTCTGCTTTTAACTTAGGCACCTCCAAGGGCTTTCTAAAAGAGGGTGGGATGAATCCAAGCCTCCCTCTAGTAAGTGAGGAGCCTTCCTTTTGCTTTTCAAATCTGGGATTTACATAGGACCTAAAATAATGAGGTCTCCTAAAGGATCTAACCCTCTAGGGGCTCTTTTGAAAATCCTAAGCTAATTTCAGCTCCTGGTAAGTGTCCAAATGTTTGGATCCCTATGGAAACCTTCCCTGGGAGTCTCTGGTAAGGTAGCAGCATTTGTATTCCCACTCCCCATGTCTTTCCATTGGGATCATTAATAAATGGCAAGAATGCAAGTACTAGGAAAATATGTTCACAGTCCCTGGGCAATTCTTCCAAGATGGTGCTGCTGTAGGAAAAAGGATTACATGAGTTAAAAGTGCCCCGGGCTCAGCAGTCATTAAGAGCTCCAACTGCTCCTAGCAAAAATACTTCTTGCAGCTGCACTTTGGAAAAATGTTTGACGTGTTTTGGGTGGTTTGGTTGCTTGCAGAGATGTCACTGCTCCTCAGCAGGCATCTCCCTCCACCTGCCATTTATTTGGCAGGCACAGCCCAAGGTGGGTGGGTTCTGCTGAACTGAGGAGATCTGGGGCCTTTTGGGGAAAATGGGAGAGAGAGACTGGGCTCAGAGTAAACCCAGAGTAATGAACTGGGATGAACACATTATTTACTCTGCTTTAATCTGCACTTCTCCCTGGAGCCTCGCTGCCAGGGTTTGGATACAAGCTGTGTTCCTGGGATTCCCCAAGCTCCAGGAACAGCCCTTTGCACTTTTCCTGCTGTACACCCAGCCAGTTCTGTGAAAATCCTTGCTTTTTAAACCCAGACACCACTGTAAGTGAGAAGGGAACCTGCACATGGCAGGATTCAAGAGAAGCCCACTGTTAAAGCCACCATCATCCCTGGGATCTCAGGTACAGCCCAGAACCCTGCTTAAAAAATATAATGGAGATGCTTCACCATAGCAACTGGATCTGCAGCTGCCAGGCCAGACTTAGGCTGAGCTGTCTCTGCCTAAATTCTTCTGTTCATCCTTCCCATGAGGACAGGGGAAAGGCATCCCCCTACAACCCAGTCTTCTACCATCACTTGGCAACCACATCTGTTTTAATTCACTTTTTATTAATTTTCCTGACTCAGCTTTTAACTGGAGTTCAGAGACCCCTCTCTGCTACCTGGGTCTCTCATGCCATGGAGGAGCAGAGGGCTGGATGATACAAATGGGTGTCTCACACCAGCATAAGGGACACTGAGCCAAAGAGATGGAGCTGATGTGGAAGGTTTTAAGAGCCAAAACCCATGGGTGCTGCCCTGTGCCATCCCTGCTGAGAGAACAGACAGCAACTGCCTGCAAGGAGAAAATGATGAGGAGCAGAGGCAAGGAGCAAGCCAGATCATCAGCCCAAAGCAGAAATAGAGGTTTGGTTCTGCAGGCCAGGCTGAGCCTCAGAGACAAAACCAAAGAGCTGATGTTTGCAGCCTGAGGTCACGGAAAGGGGTGCAGAGGGAGAAATGGCAGGAGGAGCCTTGCAGGTTTGGAAAAGGCATCTCTGGTGCAGCACTCTCAGCTCTCTGGTTCAGCCAGATATTCCCTGCTGGGTTACAAACGTCACCAATTCCTCCTCCTGCCACAGCTGCTCAGGAGGAGAAAACACAAGACCTGCTGCACCCCTGGCTGCCAACATCCATGCTCTTGAACTGGGCACGACCTCTGTGCAGAAATGGTTGCCAAGTGACAATCTGGAGTACTGAGATTTGTTTTGGCAACATCACAATAAAGCTTTTGCTCAACTGTTTTTGAAACCTAAGTTTCATCTTCATAGAAGATGATAATGCCAGGTGGAAAAGCAAACTTCAAGCATGAAACAAGGTATTAAAGAGATGGTTTATGAGATAATATTTCAGAACTCTCCCTTTACTTGCAATAATTCTGGTTTTTCTTTAACTACATATACTACAGTAACTCCAAAAAACAAGTGCAGAACTTTTTAAAAAAAGATGTCCACTTCCAAAAGCAAAAAAATCTGAAAATTACAGACTGAAAAAGCTTGTGCTAGAGCAGTTTGACATCTCTGAAACACCTGCTTACTGAAAGCTTCAAGGGAAAGTAAATGAAGACAGCTCAGATTGCTGCTATTTGGGAAAAACACATTAAAAACACACTTCCTTTAGAACTAAGGATAGAATTCCAACTGAAGGAGCACCAAAGTCTCTCAGAGATGTTTCCAGTCTTACTGACAACAGTGACAGCACAGATGCACACAAGAAACTTGTTCCTATCCTGTTTTTCCTGATCAGTCAAACCTCTGTCTGTCTGGAGCAAGTCTCTTCATACTCCAAACCTCTTCTGCAGCTCCATTTGTACCAGTGCCACAGAGCAAAGATGCTTTTGTCAAAACTGTGGATGCTCTCAGCACCCTTTGTTCCAAGCCTGGAGTACTGCGGGGTCCAGAAAACACATCAGGTCATCAAATCAACACAGTAAATCTTCCCTTTTACTTAGAAAGACAAAAATAAGCTTGACTTTTTCATGAGCTCACACAACAGCAGAAGACATTTCAGCCTCAGGAAAGGATCTCATTTCTGCTGGTGAAATGCAGCCCAGCAGAAGTTGGCCTGGGCTGTGCTTGGACAGGCTCTGGTGCTCCCCACCAAATCCAACCCCATCACAAAGAGGGAGAAGCTACAGTCACAGAGAGTTGGTCACAAAGTCACCTCCCTTTCAGAATTCAAGCTGGTGCAGAGGCCCCAGGGCGTCTGATGCCAGCTTTGCTATTAAACACAGCAGAAGGACATCACCTGTGCAGCAGGAGAGGATGGACCTCCCGTGCAAGAGATCCCACAGAAAGGGTATAATCACTTTGCATGATCTTCGTTTTTAAAATTGGCCTGATTTGGTTTTTGTTTTGTTTGTTTGTTTTTTTTCATGTGTCCTCACTATTCCTACTGGAAGGGATTTCCAGCGCCTGTCTATTTATACCCATTTCTTCTTGTGCCAACATTGTCTCTTTGCTTAAATAACTTTCCTCTGCCTGCTGCTTGCCTCCTTGATGCACTCACAGGCAGCTGTCAGATCTCTCAGCCCTCTCTCCTAAGGCAAAACAAGGCAATCTTGCTTAATAACCTCAGAGAAAGAGTCCCCATTGCTCAGATTTTTCCTTTCCCTATGCTGAGCTCCTCTCTTTGAACGATGAGGGATCCTCCAAGGCCCTTCCCTCTGGAGAAGTTTCCCATCCAACACATTTTAGGATCATCACAGAATCTGAGGCCTCAGAGGAAAGGTCAGGGCTTCATTTTCCACTTTCACCCTTGCCAGTAAGAAAACAATCACTGGATAATAATGCAGCAATCGATCACACCCATTGTGTCCCATGCAGAGAAAAGAAAATAAATGAAGAGAAGCTGCTGTGTATGGTGTGACAGCAAATTACTGCATTAAGCTTCCCACCTCTTCCATTTGTTCATTAACAACAGAAAAGGACATTGCTTTTTCTTTTGCTGTTTTACAGAAGAGTTAGAGGTTAAAATAAGCAAATATATATGCATATTTATTGGATAAAGAAGAGGTAATGAGAACAGCTTCCCCTTCTTAGCTTGGTAAAAGCAATTAATTTCTTCTATCAGTGTTCCTGCCTCTTTTTTGTTGCCATCATATCTCTTCAGAGCAAAGATAGAGCACAGACAGATGCAAGATCTGTTTCTCTTTGATACAAAGTCAGTGGTAAAACTCCTGTTGACTTCATGTTGTAGCAATGAGCAGCTCAGGGCTCTGGTTTTTGTACCACGGACAAAAATCTGCTGGATTAAAAGGAATTTCAGAGATAACCTAAGCTTAAGAGAGTATTCTCATCCAAGATAGAAAAAAACTGGGAAAGGTTTTCAAAACATGTACATAGAACATGTACAGAGAAGGTGGCTGCAGAACGAAAATTGGGAGTCAATAGTAAAGAGAAAACAGCTGAAAATCCTTGCTGAGGAACAAGGGCTCATCCCCTGCCCAGATTGCCCAAGGTCCCAATAACACAGCAGGTGCAATCTCTATTTACACACATTATTTACACACTCCTTATTTACACATCTCTAGTTGTGCTTTGCTGCTAATGAGCACTCATGGTATTTTCCTAGAAAAAGCTGATTTACACACCTCGGCTTTGGATATACCTCCCTGCAAGAACCCTGCCACCCAGCTAGCATTAAATGTCCCCTTTGCAAACATAAAGTGCAGGAATAACAAGAGTTTGGAGGAAAAGTCTGAAAGAGGGTGTTAGGGTTAGCAAGTACCTGGCATCTGTCAGAACCTCTCCATGATAAGAGGAAAGATGTGTTAATGAAACCCAAGCCTGGCCCTTGCAGATGTGGAAAGAATGCAACAGGAAGGTATTTTCAATTCCCACTTGGCTACACAGGGCAGGTTTTGCAGCCAGGTTATTTAATTCTCTTTTAAATTCCCCCTTGCCCTCTCTGCTACAATTCCTTTGGGCATTGCAGGCTCAGGAACAAACCTGGAGTTACTCCTGTTGGAGGCTGCACGTGTAAACCTGACAAATCCTGCTGCTGATTTGGAGCTGGTGACACTCCACGAGTGGCAGCAACAACACAAATCCATCCACAGGGGCTCAGCTTTTTCCCTAGAAGGGAAAAAAGTCCTTCTCACTTAAACTCCTGCTAAAATCAGGGGGAAATGGAGATTTCACGTTGCTTGGTTTGATTTTTGTTACTTACGTGCCACGTTGTGTGTGGCATTTCTCCCCCCCCCCTCTTTCCTTTTGCTTCTCCAGTGTAGAAAGAAGTTATTTACAAGGGAAATAAAGAATATTTTCTATACAAGAGCTTGTTTGGCCCAACTGCCATGGTTTGATAAGTATCCTACATTAAAGAAAATCAAGATGAAATCTTGAACTGGAGTGAACTATTTTTGTACAGCTGAATTGGATGCTAAACCACTGGTACTTGGTGAGGTGGGGTTAAGGTCCTCAGGCATCTTTATTCAACTTTGAAAACAGATTTATTCCTCACACACATGAAAAGAAAGGAGTCAGTGTTTCACACTAAAGGACACCTTCACCTTTGGATAGTAAAAAAGTTATAATGCAAAATATCAGCTTGTACTTAAAATCCCTGCAAATGTTTTTGGGTGGGAAAATTCTGTGAAAATCTGGGTTGAGTTGGGTTACATTTTTTCCTTACAATGACTTTAGTACAATCCAAATTTCCAGACCAAACAGCTTTTTTTTTTTTCCCCCTCCCAAAGATTTTTCATCATACGGCGACAATTTGCAATGTGTTATTTCAATTAATTGTCAACTATTTCCAGATCTCTGACCAGATTACTGTATATAAAACTGTCACTGCTACTCAATTTGCTTTTTTTTTTCCCCTCTCATTTATTTTCCAAGACAAGAGCTTTCGGGTGACCATCTGCTTCTTATTTCAAACCTGTCTATTTTTGTTAATACCTGACGTCCCACGTCTCATGCAAAAGCTCAGTGAAAGATTGATAAGCAGCTTTTTTCCTTTGACATGTCCCCTATTCTAAGCAGCAATGCTTTACAATTCCAAGTTCCTTTAATAGTGCAGTTTTCCAAGCACTCCTTTAAA
The DNA here is from genome assembly GCF_003957555.1 of Calypte anna. Lineage (NCBI taxonomy): Eukaryota > Metazoa > Chordata > Aves > Apodiformes > Trochilidae > Calypte > Calypte anna. Next base: position 1,963,409 of record NC_044263.1, on the reverse strand, counting down.
CTGTTAGACCCATGTTTGGCAAGCAGTTCCAAGGGCTTTACGCATCTGAGTTATCTTACAAAACGAAGTAGAGAAATTTATGTGCTAAAATGCACTTTGTGGAACTGAGGCCTCAGGAAACATAAAACCAGGGCTCCATCCATTCTTCCCTACTGGTTTCTATTTCAGTTTTCAGATCAAAAGAGCTTGGTTTTCCTAATGCTGGATGCTGCTGGATGGTTGTTAGGACCATGTTGGGTTCTTGCCACTCTTTAAGGCAGCTGCTGTCAGGTGAAAGCTCAGGGCAGGATGCCAGATCCCAGCCTCACCAGCTCTGAAAGGATGTTTATTCCCTGAACTTCATGGGCTTCTTGCTCCTTCTGGTAGGATAAAAGCAGCTTAAAACCCTTCCCAGCAGTTATCTCTTAAGTGGCAATAACTTTGAGAAGGCTTGGAAGTAGAATAGGAAGAAATAACTAATACCCAAGTAGGAAATTCACCCACCACAGCCACCTGGACCTGTTCCCCCAGCCCCACAGGGTGTCAGCACCAATCTGCAGCAATGGGATGCACAAAGCTTGGGTGCTGCCTAACCCCAGCTTTGCTTCCAGATCCCTTTATCTGTCTGTAAAAGATGGGATCTTGCTTTATTTCCCCTGATTTTTGTGACCAAGGTGTGGTGCTGGCACTGAGGACAGGGTCATTTTCAGCTGTCAGGTAGATGGAGGATGAGGGCAACTCAGCCTGCCTAAAATATAAGCTGCTCTTTTTCCTTCTCTCCTCTTTCTGTCTTAATAGCTCAACATCTACTGTTAGGGAAGATGAGCCCACTCTTCAGGTGAGAAGGGGCTCTCATCTCCTTTACTTATTAACAAAAGCAGTTGATTACACTTCATTTCTCCCACCTACACTGGGCAGCCCATCACATGCAAGCAAAGTCCCCAGCTTTTACATGTTTTCCTTTGTTTTCCTTACTCTATTCACATTGTTCTCATAAAGCCTCTCACCACTGGCTACTTTCTTTCCCTCTCTAACAGAAATTCTGGGAATGGTTGGTTGAGAAAAACCCAAATCCTAAATCATTAAGCAATAATTCCAAGAGATTAACTTGCTGAGTAATAAGCAATTTTATAGCAGAATTTTTGACAGGACATATTTCACTTAGAAAAAGCATCATTTTTTCTCCCTTAGGTTAGAAGGTGCTTAAATCATTTTTTGAAGGGAGGAGGAAACAGCTGTGGCTCAAGAACACTTTTTCCATCTGTCATATTTTTTATTATTTTCTCTTTTTGTGCATGCAGCACTCTCCGAGTGAAAGCAGCAGCAGCAGCCTTGCCAACATGAGAAGTTAAAGAATGTAAACTTGAACTTGGATGATTTTGGTCAAGGTCCGAGAGTAGGATTTCTTTTTTTCCCATGTTCTCTGGCTGTGCTGGAGGTCACAGTTGTTCTTCCAAACTCAATGAGAAGAGGCAGGTTCAGCCTGACTTTACACTCAGCCTTTGAGCTAAGCTACAGATAACTCCTTAGACTAAATTAAAGCAGCTAAGAAACTTATCTAGACTCAATTTTTCATGCACCAAAAGGAATGAGAAGCCCTGGTCTGATGGTTCCAATTCCAATCTCCAGTTTATGGGGTGGCTTTAAGCTGAGACCATGCAAAATGTACAAGTTTGGAAGGATATAAGCAAAACCATGTTGATCTGCATTGGGTTGAGATGCACCCAAACTCTTCCCTGCTTATTTAAATGTGAAGTTACTCCAAATAATTGTCTGAAATAAACCAAACTTCAGGTCTGTTTTCATGAATCACTATTTTGGATTAGATCATCCAGTTTGCTGCTCGTGAAGGTGCCTAATTCAGTGTTCTTCACAGGAAGCCTCAGGATGAAAACACAAAAGGTATGGAAAAACAGCTTGGAGATTTATATAGCATCTTCCTCATGACTAGTTATGTATTAATTGAAGTGCCAACATTCATCAGGCAGTAATTTCTAATACGAAGGGAAATATTTTTTATCCTAAGCCCAGTTTTCAGTAGGAGATGTAAAATAAAAATATGACAATATGGAGAGAGAGCTCTCCCTCAGGGTAAGGCATGGGGGAACATTTCTGGAGGTTTTAATTTTCCCTCTGTCTCTACAACCATGGAGCTTGAGCAGAAGGAGAAGTCCTGCTCTTCTGTTGGGGTGAGGAGGGTTAGGAACAACAGAGCAGTAAGAGGAAACACCCCACAGTAATAAATTATGATCATTTGGATGAAAAAAAGGAGCTCATAATCCCAAAGTTATTGTTCATGCTTGTGCCAGCTAAAAGCAGATTGGCCTCTATCCCAAAAAAACCTAGCACATATTTTAATTGTGATTTTCCTCGTCGTCTTCCTTTAAAAACCTGGCCCTGCAAAGTCAGCCAGGATTTAAACAAATACATCTATAGCATGATAATCCTGCCATTAAACTCATAATTAGGAACAGGGCCTGAAATAACTGGCTAAGGACACTTGAAAACGTAAATCAGCCCAAGTATTTTGAATAACAGCGAGGTGATGATGGAGACAAGGTGAGGTGGTCTGCTTGAGAACCAAGAGCTTTGTTTTGATAGAAAGAGCATCAGGTCCCTGTGCTCTGCTGCCTTCTCAGGCCAATCCATCTCTAAGAAAACTGTCAGAAAGGGCAAATGGGCACTATAATTCTTCCATTATTTTGTTTTGGGGGAATAGAGCAGCTTTTCTGACAAAAGACAAATCCAGCATTTGAAATCCAGACCTCTTAGCTATTTTTTCTTTTTTTTTTTTCTTTTCTTTTTTTTTTAATGAAAAACACTGATTTCCTACTGATTTTTTTCTTTTTTTCTTTAAAAGCTTTACAAATGCTATTATTTCACAGGGACTTACACCTCCCCTATAGATCCCTAGAGGCTTTTTTACTGATGGAGATATACTGCCTCATGTTCTATCACTTGCTGTCAAACAAGCCAAAGAGCTTGACTCAAGCACTACATTACAGAGGGCGTTTTTCACTGCCTTTGGATTTAAATCCCCATTTCCATCTTTCTCAAACCATTTAAGTCTTTTCCACATACATTTCCCAGAGGCACAGGAACACAGTGTGTGTGCTGATGTCTCTCTTCTGCTGGAAAGCCAAGGAAAACCTACATTAAGAGGCAGCCCAGAAGGGAAATCGTTGCAGTGTGGGGAAGACACAAGAATCAAACTGACTCCTTCAGCCCTTTGCACCTCTCTGCTCCATCCTCCATCCCAAGTGCTTCTCCTTGCTGGACACACCAGGTTGGGCATGGAAGCAATGACCTTCCCATCCTTCTCCAAGGTTTTCTCCTTCAGTGCACCAAGTCCAAACCCACCTTCCCAAGCCACAATTTACATCCCAGCCTCTTTGCAAAGGCTCTGAGCTGGGTTTCCAGCTCCATCCTTGGGTTCTCCTCTCTCCAGGCTCAGATTCAGCATGGAGGAGGTGGGACAGATCTTTCTCCTTGCTGAGTCACAACCTGTTCCCCCTGCTCAGCAGGAGCTGTGTCTGAGGCAGAACGTTCCTACAGAGCAGAGAGGAGGCAGGGAACAGGAATGAGTCACTGCTGGCAGACCCTGCACTAAGATCTCAATAATAGCTCTGCAAAAAACTCATTACAAACCCCAACTCATTTCACATTTTCATTTCTTTACCCCATTGCTGAGCTCTGGTAGTTACTGTAACAATCAGATAGGGAGTTGAAAAACAGAAAATTAGTTATTGTCCACGTTATCCACCTCTGAAACCTCACTTTTGTTCTCAAGTGTATTCACCAAGATCAAAGAAAGCTCTGAAATTTTTTTTTTTTTCTTTGTTGGTGGAAAATAGGCTGTTAGTAGAACTATTGACATTGGCTCAAAAAAGCCTACATCTTCATCAAGGACAGGGCAAGCTGCTGGTTTTGCTGTCATCAGAAAGGTGGGGAAGTCAGGAGAGATAAGACAAGGCACATTTGGCAACGTGTGGCATGACCACAGATCAATATTTTTCAGACAAAATGTTTTCCTTAGTTGAAAAATGGTCTGGCTTTGCAAATAGAGCACAGCACGTGAAAACAGACTTCTGGAACTATTTCATGTTTTGCACATTCAGTTTTCATGAGCTTCAAATCATTGTGTTTAGGAAGAAAACCATCTTTTCCAAATGTATCCTTGCTTACAAGCTTTAAATGTATGCTTGATTAGAAGCACCAACTACTAAAAATGTTTTGTGTCCAACTTGCAAAACACAAATCCTTTAAAATAATCCAGTTTTCCCTCTTTGATGACTCTCTGGTTCCTGCACTTTCAAAATGCAGAGTGTGCAGGGAGATAAAGCCAGGAAAATGAGCATAGAAAATGACTAAATGATGGGGCCAACACTAGCCAGAACCAGCCACGGATGAGGGTCCTGCTGATGTGAAAGTCTGTGTACTTGTGTCTGAAGATTCTTGGCCTAAAAACATCATCCTCAAACCAAGGTTGAAGGTTTGCAAAGCTGTAAAAAAACCTGAAAATGCGTCTTGGGCTGGAAAACTTTAGTCAGCTTCAGAAACAGTTTTCTTTTATAATGCGTGGAAAATTGCTAATCTTCCCAAGTTTGTCACCAAACCAGTGCTAAAGTCTGAATGGAAAAAGTTTTGCAGTCATTTCTGTGAAATGTCATGTAATTCAGGAGAAGAGAAAAACAAGAGCACGTTATTTCTGGGGTTTTTCCTGCCTGCTCTGGTAGTTGGAGCCTTTGTATCGTGTAATCAGGAGCTTGGACTCCACTGAGCCCTCTCAGGAAAATGCTTCAGGTACCAGGAAAACATTGATGATGGGGAAAGAGCTTTGGGAGGACCCCCCCGGTGACCTTGGAGTCGAGTTCGGAGATGACAGTTTCCTGTACGTAAAATTAATTAGGAATTAAAGGTACTAATTACCAGAGTTCCTCTCAGCACATCTGAATGACCGTGGTAAGTGCATTTTATACTAATTGGATTAACAGAATTTTTTTTTTTTTTTTAATCTCAAAAAATTGCCTTGCATTGTTTTGCTAGTTAACAATTCTATGCTGCAACTTCAGGGCCAAATGTCAATGTAAACCAGAGCACTTCCAGTTAACTAATTTCTGAAAAAAAAGGGGGATAAAACCCTAAATTGCTTACTGCCTTCTGTATTACTACAGGAACAAGAGCAAAGTGAGGATCCCACACCACAGAAATGTAACTAATGCAGAGTAAATACCAGTGTCAAAGGAAATTCATTAGCTCAGCTTATCTCAGGAGCATATCTAAACCTGTCAGGTGATAAAGAGCTCCACCAGCTCAAACTGGCTCTCCAAGACTCCTGCCATGGAAAGAATGAAACCACTCCTGGATCCCATTTCCCTCAGCCCTTCTGCTGGGCATGTTAAGAGTAGAAGCAACAGTTTAGAGATGACAAAACTCTTCCCCACCATGGGGTTGGTGGAACACTACAGTTCCTACTCCCTTTGCTCCCAAAGGTTTCTGGCTAATTGAAAAGCATCTCCTTACAGTAAGAAATACGTTGGAATTCTTTTGATAATAAATACATACACATGGCCCAAGCCATCAGGGTGCACATTTGTCCTTCTTCAGGCCCAGCTGGACAGACTCTACCTGGGCATGGGTACCCACAGGTCCTGCTCCATCCCTGAGCACCTCCTGCACAGCACAAGCTGCCGGAACAGAGGGGCAGAAAAAGAGTTGCCAGTGCTCTGAAGCTTGAAGGTGTCTGGGAATAATGTAGAATACCAGGGGAATATCATCATCATCTTCCTTTTTGACTACTTTTTAAATCAGAAATACCACCTTTCAGGACTGGTTTTGAGAAAGAGCTAAAACAAATTAATATTTCTTGATACAAGTTCTTGAAATCTCCCTGGATATTCCCCTCTGGTCACACCCTTTGTAACCATCTCTCTACGACACCTTAAGACTACCAGTTTCCTGGGAATACTTTCTCCCTGCTGGTACCTACTGTATCCTTAACAAGAAAAGCCAACCCCTTCCCCGTCCCTGAGTTCATAGACAGAACAGCTGTGCATCTTTATTACACATATGCTGCACTCTGGTTTTGCTTCTTAGCCAGCAGACAGGAAAGTTTTATTTTTAGGCAGATGTGAAAGCCTTAATTTGTTGCAGAAGGGAATAGAGAGCCTAATAATAGCATACAATACAGCCAATGCCAAATTAATTAATGGAGACCAAAACAGGTTCAGCTCATGAGCCAAAGCTACTATTTTTCCACTTCCATTGCCTTCCTCCTCACTCCAAAATCACATAGTAGAGCTGGAAGAAGGACACCCTACAACATCCATTCATTGCTGGAGGCCTTTTGCTATGGCTTTGGGTTCCTGCACAGTGAGGTTTCTCTTGGCCTTGCAACAGGCTGATGGCAAAACCCAGGCTGTTCTGTCAGCCACGGATGAGCCCATCCATGGAGCCTCCAAGCTGAGGAGCACATCCCAGCTTGCTCCCAGATGAGGCAGCATGGAGGAGAGGAAACCTCTGGACAAGTTCTTGAGGAAACCTCTTGGAGAAGGTTCTGCTGGGACCAGGTGCCTTCACCTTCTCAGTTGCACCCCCAGAAAGCTGATGGCCAGGAGGGAGGCTGAGAATAGCACCCTGTGTCCCTGCCTCTTCTCGGGTGACCACACGTGTTTGCTGTCAGCTCTTTCCAACTCGAAGCAGGAGCCTATTTTAAGCTCTCCCTTTCCTCACACATACACTGTTGCCATAGCCACAAAACTAATGCACATGGAAAGAAAGGTTCTTACTCTATTGACTCAGCAGTGAGGCATGTTACTGAATCTCTCTCTTTCTTAACTCCTGGAAGTGAAAGACAGTGGGCCAGAGCCTTCCCCAGCTGGTGCTAAAATGGCACAGCTCTGTTGGCTTAGTGAATCCCCAGTAATGTGCAGCAGCTGACATACTATAGCCTGTTGTTTTCCATTGCTACACCTTCCAGAACTGTTCATGAGAGAGCATAATTAACTCAGCTTCCATTTACCTCCCCTTGAAGGCTTTGGTCTCGAAAGAAAGTTGCATTCACACTCCTGCTGTCCCCTCTCTATGTAGCCCTGTGCCCAAGGAGTGACTGGAACAGGAACAGGGTTGTTCTCAGCCTTTAACTTGAAGCAAATTTCCAGGGTCACCACCAGCACTTCTGGCAATATTTAAGGTAGGTTTCAAACACACTGGCAGAGAGGTTTCATCCCAAGCTGTCAGTCTCACACACACTGCCCCACAGGGGCTCGTACTGATTTCTGGGCACATTTGCAATCTCCCAGCCAAGTCCCATTCAAATATTATTGCCACTATTATATTACTAATGCTACTAATATTATTGCTGCTATTTTGGAGGCTACTGTTTGCCAGGGTGCTTCAAGAAATGACCATCAATACACCTGAAACAAGCCCACTGCAGGCTTGGCTAGCATTTTGCAGAGACTTCATTTAAATGTTGGAATTTCCCTACCCATTCCTAATCTTAAACAGAAAAAAAAAACAAAACAGCACATCTTTAATAAGAGGCAATAGGGTCTTCAAGTTAATATGAACTTGCATAATTCCTTTGCCTTCCAAGCTTTAGAGCAAGGAAGACACAAATGGGTGTGATCTGATGAGGCAGTTTCATCTTTTTAAGATGGTTTTGGCATGCAAGTTTGGCAGCTCCTTGACTGAAGGTAGCACCATGAGTGCTGGGGTTCCTTCTGGAAGTGTTTGGGACAGCAGTGAGATGTGAGCCTTGCAGAGATGTGTCCCTGGTGGAGCCAGGAGCTGGGAAGAGATCTGGGGGAAAAAGGGTCAATTGCTCATTTTTGCTGCCAGTCCTCAGCAAGTGATGGGCATGATGGGGTCTGCTGGAATGGAAATTGGTGATCCTTGACAGCCAGAGATAAGGAGAATTAAAACTATCAAGGTCTAATGTAGAATATGATTTCTGAAGATGAGCCTAATCCCAAGAAGGGAGAACAGAAGAGGATGGAGCAAAGAACAACCTTCTGGAAGAAGCTGAAGGAAGCTTCCCTGCATTTTGTCTTTTTTTTTTGTTGTTCTGACCTGCAAGTCTTACAGTCTTTATCAATAAACTAAGAGCAGACGAGTTAATTACCTGCAAACCTAGGACTGACTGACAATCCCTGGCTTGTTGCAGCTAGATGGGAGACACAGATTTTCTCCAGGAGCCAAACAAGATTACAAAATAAACCCCAGGAGCACGTTGTGTTGTGCGTCAATAAGCTGCACCAGGTGACACTTTGCTCACTGCTTGCCAGTACCTTCATTCTGACAGGTCACCTCTTCATTAACCACAATCATGTCCTAAGTGATGACACAGTAGCAATGAAGATGAACTCTGGCAAAAGGAAGAATTGCCATGTAGTTAAAGTCCCATGTGGAAGGTGCACAACAGAGCTGCCCCAGGGAGCCAGGAAAGCTCAGAGCTTTACTCTGGGTCTGGTTTGGCACAATTTGTTTTTTATTTTGGCTGCTGCAGTTAGGCAGAGTCTATAAAAAAAGATATAGGGCAGGTACACTCAGGTATAAAGTGTTCATGGTGACCCAGAAGAGCAATCAGGCCTTGATCTGAATAGAAAAGATTCAGACCCTTACAACTCTTCAGGTACTCCTAAATAAGATGAGTGAGCTGTTTACCTCAATCCTAAATCCATTCCTATAGATGCTCATTTTTCATTTACATTTTTGACTTCAGTGTTTAAGGCTTTGTTGTTTCAGTCAGTTGTTTTTCTGTTTTTGCCAAGAAGAGTTGGGAAGACTTTAGCACCAGTAAAATCCAGCACTACAGCTCAATGTAAAGCTCTCCAGCATCAATCTATAGATATTACCCCAGCTATTATTGTTTATAAAGTGAGCCAGCTCTTTAAAAAGTCAAGCTCCACCATATACTCACGTGGCTTCCTGCAACTGTTAATTCCAAAGGCTGCTTAAACACGTATGATATTTTTCCTTTGACATGCTTTAAATGTATTTGTCATTAATCTTGACCCTTTGACTGTTCCCCGAGGGACAACGAAGTGATCAGACAGCTGTGCCCCTCATAACTTTCAATACTTTAATTAAATCCCCTTTGGACCTTTTCCCCTTCTCTATTCTTTCTTTAGTCAGCCACCAAGAAAAACGACCACAATTTTAACATCTAAACACTGGAAACTATGAAGATATAACAATGCAGAAATAATTTCTTATTTTTCAATTTACTTAATTATTTTTAAATTTCATTTCTGGAATGAGAGTTCTATTTTCTTCTGGAAATTCTTTTTGAAGACACAGTGGTTTGGCCTCGTGTGGATAACCATAAACAGAACTGTACAGCTTTGGACAGATACTTTTAAGAGAGAGTTCAAGTTCTGCTCTTCCATAGTTTAACAAGACAATAGTCTTTATAAAACTTTTACCCACAGAAATAGTTGATCTGTCCTGAGAATGATCCATCTTGTTTCAAGATAACAGGTTTGGCTCACAGATAGAACAATCCCTATCAGTTTCCTACCCTGTTCTCTTGCTTTGCATCCAGTTTTTGTTGTTTGATATTTACTGGCATGTATAGGAATTGCTGAAAATGTCAGTGAATTGGCAAATTATAAATATCACTGACACTAACAACAACAAAAAAAATAATTTCCACTGCCTCAGACTTTCCACTAATACACTGTCAAAAGCAAGAATCACTCCTGACTCTCTAACTTTTCTTGGAAAGACCAAAGAAATCAACCAGGAAATAAAAACATTGCTAAATTACTTTGCATTGTTTATTTTGCATAGTGCAAGTGGGAGCACATTAGCAGAGTTCAGTTTGGTTTACACCTCCCCCCCCTCCTCTGGGGGTTATGGGAACACTGAATTTCAATGACATAACAGAACTGCACTTTATTTATAACAATGCAGGTAAATCTCAGCTCAGCAGAAAGGAATTTTGGCAGTTTCTCTTAAACCCCAGCCCAAGTGATATAAGCTTTTATCTACTTTGGCATTTTGCTGCAAGCTAACAAAAATGTTTACTTGGAAAACATTACAAGAACTGGGTCCAGTTTATGATTTTCCATTACACTGGGATGTACCTGCAGTACCTGGGTGTAGAGGTGTCAAGGTTGTATTTTTATTTTTTTTTCAGGTTTTATTCCTCTTCTTAAGCTTCCCAGAACACAGAAATCAAAGAGAAGCTCAAACCTCTTGAACAAAACCTCTGCAAAAATAATCTGAGTTTTTGGGACATTTTCCTCCCAGCCAGGGCAACACTAAAACCCTTTCCCAATACCCAGAAGAAACTGGAAAACCTCTGACCACAGAATACAACACAACTCTTGCCATGTTCTTTGGACTGCCCCAGTTTTCCTGTTTTGCAAAGAGGGAGATGATTTGGGGGCTCTGTTCTCCAGGACCCCAGAGGTTATCACCTGGGAGTTACACAATTAGGAGACATTTTCTCTGGAACATTTCTACAAAGGAAACTAAATTACCATGAACGAATCTCCTGCTTCAGAACCAGCACCCAGGATGTGCCACAGCAAACCTTTTGCCATGGGGATAGAGAGACTTCTGACCACGTTGCAACCCTCACCATTCAGGACAGGCAGGAAAATCATATTTTTAGACCCACCCCTCCCTCCAGCTGAGCCCTGGAGATAAATTATCCAGCAGTGTCATCACTTCTGCACCCCAGAGAGCCAACCACAGCTTTCACTCATTCAACAGACATTAAATTAAACCTGCCAGGAAAGGTGCCCCTGGGGATCATTCTGGTGCAGTCAGGAGAGCTAATGACCACTTCTGAGATTAATTCCTTTTCTGAGATTAATTCCTTTTACCTTTGGTGCACTGGGAGGGTCATGCCCTGCACTAGAAGATCCACCACCTCCCAAAGCAACATCCTCCAGGCTTGGTCACAGAAATGTTTGGCTGGAACAGCAGTGGATGGAGCAGATTGAGCCTAACAGGGGAGGGAGGAAAAGGGTGTCTTAGATAAAAGTGGCTTATAAACTAACTTGGAATGTCAGCACATGATTATGTTGTTTTCCCCTCAATCTTTAGACAGACTGCTGTGTTGCAAAACACCCTGAAGCCTGAAAAACCACTAATGGGCAACAGCTTATGGAACATCATAAATGCAAAGTTTTACTGGATTGGAAAGGCAACGTATCATACAGTCAGAGTGCAGATGGGGAAATATTTGGACACTTGCAGCTTGTAATAAAAAAAGAGAGAAAGTGGATTAGGAGGTTTTGTAACTCATTAAACAGAGCTGCAAAAGAGATCTGCAGGAATTCTGCACCCACTCCACTGACAGCACCTTGAAATGGCTCCTTTCACCCTTTCTCAGTTATTTACACCTGGACAAAAATAGCCCCACTAACCCCCTAATACCTCATCCAGAATAGCCTCACGACTTTCAAGACAATTTGCTCATGAATCTGAGAGATGAAGGTTCTGAACCTGGAAGACACCAACTGGGGACATGTGAGGCTTTCGCTTTCTGGTTTGGAGGTGTCAGAGAAGCCTCCTTGCCTTTCAGGACACCAAGATCTCCCAAACATCCAGCTCCTGTGAGCACATCCTGAACCCAAACTCAGATGGCTGCAGGTCTGGGTGGCTTTTGGCTTGATCTGCCTTCAATAAATTATGTTGACTTGCCCCAAGACAAATCCTCATGGAATGAAAAAACCTTTAATAAAGCAGAGGGTGATGCCCAAGGTAAATTAGGAAGAGGTGCATCACAAAGAATAAAAATTCCTTTCAAAGGGATAGGAAGGCACTGGAAGGCTATAGGAGACCTCACTGGCAAGCTCCATGCCTACCCTCAGCTTTCTGCTCTCTGCTCAGGAGACAGACACAAAGCAATGATGGTTTTTACTTGCTAAGATCCAAAATTGACCTGTTAGATAAACAGATTTATTTAATGATTACACTTTCCTGTGCCAAATGAAAACACATATAAGTGCAAGATTCAACAGCTTTGTGTATATATATATATTTTTTTTTCCTTGAGCTGCACAATGGAAACTGTTTGTACTCTGTGCCAGAACAGTAAGGCTCTGCAGCTCTGAATTTGGCAGGAACAGAGGCTGGTCCAAATCACTCTCCAGTGATTGCTGAAAGAGAAATGTCAGCAATTTGTTTTTATGCTTACAAGCTGTGTCTTGGGCAGTACAGAGGGATCCTAAACAGTTTGAACCAACCATCTGATGGCTCTTTATTAACAGTGGAGATTCCAAAAAAGCCACCACAACTGGGGCTTCCCCAGGGACATGGTTGGGGTGTGGATTGTAGAGGTTCTACGGGGATGGAGAGATCCCCAGTCAAGCTTGGTGGAAGGAATGCTTGGTCCAGGTTGATACAGCTTGATCACCACCTCTTCCTTAGGTCTTGCCCATGACATCTGCAAACTTTACTGCAAGCCATATTATTGAGTAAATTTTGAGTAAATATTGAGTAAACCAGCACCTTTAGGGTAAGGTACTTGCTAAGGTTCTGGCATTAGGCTGATCTGAAGCTCTTCAGGAGAAACTCATTGCACTTGTCAATGTTTAACTGCTCATTTTATTGGAAACAACTGATCAAGCCTGACTATTTTATCTGCAAGAACATCAGGTTTTCATTTTCTGAGGGTTGACTTTTTTATTCTGACACTGTGACAGTTTACATATTTATTTGCTCAGTCACTCACTTTGTGACTCACCATTGTAGGTATTAATTTTTTACTCATTTCATATGCTTTTTCTACAAACACCACTTGTTACAGCCTCCATAACACAACTTCTGCCTGACTAATGCTTGTTTTTACATGTGTGAAACTAATCAAAATTAAATAGGACAAACATGTCAGGTGCTGAACACTCACTCTTATTAAATGCATTTGTCAAAGTGTCAAATCCATTTCTGCAAGCACAACTGCCACCTGATCATTACAACAGAAAAAGCTCCTTTCCCTATGGAAAATTAAGTAACTTTTAATATGCTGCAAAGCACAGTTGCAGGCTAAATATTGTTTGGGTTTATTTTATCAACAGACAGCTTAGCTCCATAACTTACTGAGCCTTGTAAAGCACTGTATTAGTAACTGTTGATGTGCTTAAGTCTAAAATAGTTTATAGGGGGTATTTTGCTCTGACAAGGCTAACTAAAGTTACCCTTTGGTGTACTGGAAATTCTTAAATAGCACCACCAGCAGCATCCTAATAATAACCTGAGGGACTGGAAGAGACAGCCTGGTGCTGGCAAGGAATTCTATTGGACAAAACTTTTCAGATTTATTTGCTCATCTTCATAATTTCTGCAATTTTTTTTCATCTCTCCAAATTCTGGGGACTTATTTTTGAAAAAAATACAGAATATTAAGACCATGCAAACCTCAAAGGCTCCAGAAGTTGGCACAAGAGGCAAGAAAGGTATAGTCAAAACAGGTTTGTATGGTCCCTTCATGGAGGTGGAAGCCTTCTAAACTTCGAGCTGTTTCTCAGCTTAATTCCCCACAGCAAGGAGAAATATTTCCCCACCACATGGGGAAGCCAAAGTGTTCAACTCCCTCCCCAAACTGGCAGCATTTTTGCTGTTAATTCCTCATTGCCCGTGGCTGGTTTGCTGGGATGCATTTGGAGTGCATCTCCCCATCCTCCCCCTTGGAATAGTAAATATAGTTCTGAACACCTGAATATTTTCCTAGGATAGAAAACCAGCATCATTTCACAATTAGCTCTAATTTTATACCAGGAACAAATTACTTTTGTCCATAAATTTCTAGTAGGAAAAGAATGAACACAGAGTTCCTTACATTAATTGATGCTCTGGGCACAAATTATTACTTATTTTTTGACAGAACAATATGACCATAGGAGCATAAATATGATTCCCACAGGAATGGGTATTTATCTGATGTTATTTAAAACCTACTATAGGTTTAATAAGGATAAACATGAGATTGATAACTTCTAGAAGACCCTAGGAGAGCAATAAAGCTGACTTGGTTGCACATAATCATTCCTACAAATTCATTTGCCTTGAGTTAGAACCACATGTGGGAATATGGAATCATTTTGACCATTTTTACATCTACTTTTTGACAAATATTTTAATACCCAAGCTAAACAGAATAAGCTTAAGAATAGATCCCAACCACAGACAGGTACTGAGATTCAGATTGAAAACCAGATTTTTTAATATTTTTTTTCAGGAAATTTAGGCCACTCCCACTTGCCATCTCTTATTTTAGCCAGAATTTCATATTTTAGTGCAATTTTAGCACACAGCTGAAGTTACTGGCTTCTGAGAAATGGCTACAACTCTAAATGGTGTGATCACTGCTGCATCCCTATTTTACTTTTCAGGCCAGGAGCCTCTCCCTACCCTCCTGTACCAACCACTTTGGCTCCAGCAGCTGGGGGCAATGCTGATCACTGAGTACCACAGCCCTGAGCCTCCCCCATCCCTACAGCTGAGAAGAAGAGAAATCTGGAGAGGCAGAAAGACCAAAGTGGGGTATTTTCAATGACCCAACCTGTCACCCATCCTTTCCATTACCTAACAAGTGCTCCCTGATCTCCACAACCAAAAACAAGGGGTTGTGTTCTGTGGGTTACAACAAGACCTGCCCAACCTTTCCCCATGTGGATATCTATTTTACAGCCCTGTTTTTTTCCACAGTTGCCATTGGGTGTAGCACCACAGCTGCCTTTGCTTGCTGGTGGGGTATTTTTATTCACTTATCTCCAACCTAGCAGTTATTTTTTTTCCATCAGTGCTTAGTTTCCAGTTCCCTGACCCTCTGCAACGAGAGGGTCCTCTGTTCACCTCTGAACTTGGTCCTTTCAGCAGCTTTATCAGGGATGCACTGACTGCTGTGGTTTCATCTGGGGTTTTGGATAATCCAGTTAACCTCCTGCAATAGATTTCTTACTCTCTAAAACATGTCACGACCTCTCTGCTGGTGTAAGACTTCATCATTGACCTTCCAGAGCAAAGTAACAGAGTGCACAGATCCTGGTTTCATCATGTAAGCTGGAAAATGCCAGGCTTTCCCAGTTAGAGGTAGAAGTTTGTTTTACTTGGTTTCAATGTAAAAAAAAAAAATAAATTATTTTTAGCCACTTGCTGGGTCATTTATTTGGCTTCATTCACAAACAGATTATCCAATTCCTAAGTTATTATTCAAGAGAGGCACCAGGAGACTCAGTTTCCCTTTATACAGCAGAACTGACTTGGCAAAAGAAGAAGCCTGGGGGAAAAAAAAAATCCAAAAAACCAAACCAAACCAACAACAAAATGCTCTCAAATATAAAGGTTTCTGTTTAACTGAAGAGTGAACTTCTGAAACAGCCAAGAGGACCAGGAGCAGAGCAGGGATGAACACCTCAGTAGCAACCTCTCCCAGGGAACTGGTGGCCACTCAACCAAAAGGTCCTGAATCAGCAAACTTGGCTTCCAGGGAAAACTAAGAATTTTATTGAGGTTGGAGAGAGACACAGAAGTCAGAGGAAGGTGTTCAGAGGTGACACCCACAAACCCACCTTGTAAATCTGACCAGGCTTTGAGCTGCTGTCTTCTGCACATAACTCTTAATAGAGCACAAGCTGAGTTTTACAACCACCCTTTATGAGCATCTTTTCACATTCTTATTCTACATGTGATGTGGGAAACAGATTTAGGGACCCAATGGTAAGCAGATAGGAAATTTTTAGCCTTGGTTTTAAGAGCCTGGATGGGTTCCAGAAGTAGATCCAGAGCATCTTACCAAAGGGATGGGTACACATATGCCTGGAAAGCACCTGTTAGGAGATTAGCAAATAAATCTTTGAGGAATAGAAGAATAATTCCCCTACTGATGACAATATTGGAAAGAGAAGATGACAGCCATAAAAATAATGTGTAAATACAAAATCCTGGACTTCCAAACTCAAAAGCCTATTTTTAAGTGGTTATTTTTGTGTTCTGTTTTTCCATTTACCATTACTAGCCTCCTCATTTGCAGCTTAATAAAAGGATTGGAAGCCCACTTGTACCCACCTAGATTTCCATACCCAGCCTGCTCCTCAGCTTCATCTTTCTGGCTCAGCACCTTCTTGATTTGCTCATCCCATAAATTGAACCAAACTTTGCCTTCACTCCTGCCACGAGGTGCTCTCACAGAACACTATTTCTCAGCATGCACATTCAGAAATTATGTGAAAATATTACAGTAGCAACCAGCACAGCTTGCCCTTGCTACACTAAGGGAAATCATGTTTAAGACTGTGTTTGTTTTCCAGCTGGATGCACCTTCCCAAGCATGGTTCTGAGTCAGACATCAGTTTCAGAGTTTACATACATCTCAGATGCTCTAAAACAGATCACAAAACACCCATGTATCAGCTTGGAGCAGCTCCAGTTGTTATTTTTATTAAACCAGACATAACTGAGATTCTCACTTTCTATCCAACCTGAAGTTTGATTAGAAAAGAATCTTCAGAAGACAAGAGAACTTCCCTAGGAATTTTTCAACCTGCAGAAACAAGCTGGTGCTGCAAACAGGTCCTTGCAGACTGTTAGGATGGAATATGACTGGGAAGTGCATTTTCCAGCCCTTGCTGCTCAGTGCCCTTGTGCTTTGGGCTGTCCTTAGTGCCTCCAGCTCCTCACTTCACACATGGGGCCCAGGACACAAGCAAGTTTTTTCACATCTAAATGAAGTTGGGTCCCTTCCAGCCTCGGCATGGAGCCCTGCAGTGGAACTTTCCATTTCCCCCCCAAACCAGCTGAATTCTGCTCTGCAACCCAGCTAAAGTCTACAGACATCTCAGCATGGACCTTTCCTCAGCTTCTCCAGCTGGGATTGCTTAGGTTTATTGGAGGCTGATAGGTTACCCTGTTTCTGGGAAAGCTGCTGTAGTACCAGCATTAATCAGCTGGTTTAAAGTGGAAAAT
This sequence comes from Calypte anna, assembly GCF_003957555.1. Taxonomy (NCBI): domain Eukaryota; kingdom Metazoa; phylum Chordata; class Aves; order Apodiformes; family Trochilidae; genus Calypte; species Calypte anna. Next base: position 1,946,507 of record NC_044263.1, on the reverse strand, counting down.
CCACATAGGTCAAGACATGAGAGCTTGAAACAGCAGCCAAAAATCAAACGTTTAGAAGTGTGACAGTCTGAATTTATTGCATTAGGTGGTATCTCAGAAACTGAGTGGTGTCACCCAGTGGCTGTGCTACAAATGAGCAGGAAAAGAGTGCTCCATACCAGAAAACACACGGGCAGGAGTTCATGTCATGAGGACTGAAGCATTTTAACATTTTAGCATAAAGATAGCACTGGCCAGAGCATTCCCCTTAAAACCTTTCCTACATTGCAATAGAGTCCCTAATAATCCAGCCTATTTACAACTCCATTTTTATTTCTCCTCCTTGCCCTTTCCCCCAAAATGGACAGAACAGAGGGGGGGTTGGCTCAAGGCTTCCACACAGCAGCAAAAGTGAATTTTGTCACCTCCAGAGGCAGCAACTGCTGAGCTGCTGCCTGAAAAGAGGTGAGGGATGGCTCAAGAACGTGGGTGGACTCCAAGGTCTGGTCCATATCCCTTCACCATCACCTTCACTCACCAAAGCACTGCTGCAGAGTTTGCCATGCTAAACATCCGCCAACTTCACTCGTTGATCCTCACACAGTTCTTGAAATGACAACCAGAACCTCACAACTGCTCTTTTGTACTTTGCCATCTGCTAAGGCTGGGAGAAGCAATCTGAGACCAAAGACATCTCCAGATTACTCTTAAATGGTGGCCACAAGCTGAGGCTTGTCCATTTTCCATCGACTCTTCCAGAATGCATTTCCAAAAATACAGAGTGAGCTCGGAGGGGTCAGGAGCACTTGAGCAGCCAGGGTGTCTGCTCCTCTCCAGAAGCAAACAAAAACCATGTTGTAACTGATAGCAGCAGTGCCTGTAACTTGGGGAAAGCTGAATTACTGCTTTTCATTCCTTTTAATCCCTTTGAGCCATCACACCCCTCGTGGAGGCTCTAGCAAGGTCGGAAGACTTGAACGTGATACTGAGCTGGGGAGCCAGGTGCTTGGCAATATTCCTTTCATCCAAACCCTATTTTTGCTTACCTGCCATTTTAAGGCCATTTGTAAATATAGACCAGAGGGTTCAGAAGCAATAGGATATGGAACACCTTGCAGGAAAAATTCTAGCAACTAAAAGTTTTCTTTTTTCCTGAGCCTTTCCATTAAGTGTTTAGGTGGAAAAAGATGAAGCTCAAAGACCACAAAACATTTTATACTCTATTTTATACTCCATTTTGCAAAGCAGGGGATGTGAATCCAAGGGGCACAGTAGAGCCAGCTCCTCCAGCAGTGGGTGATGGACCTGCAGCAGACAGGGACTCAGTACAAGCAAGAGTTTCTCCACTCAACATGAATCTCAGTGATTCTCTCAGTCCATGCTTTCAATAATAAATGTCCACAGGGATAGTTTCTCTGCAAAAATAACATTCCTTGCAAATTCACCCTGTATCTTGTGTTAAAACAATAGATTTGCACATCTACATCTGAAAAAGGCCCTTCAAGAGATTGTTTTCTGACTTGGATATGTTTGTTTAAGGTGCAGCAAGTTGCAGAAGTGCACAGAAGATGCTTTTGAAAAGAGATGTGAGCTAAAGGGCTCATCCTCCCATTGAAAAAAGTAAGGAATAAAATCCTAATTGCAGAGGAAAACACTGTGGACACAAGGGCTACTCTGTGAGCAAGTGGAGAGTGATTGTTACAGTATTTTATCTGATCAGCAGTTACTGACAGCTTTGGTGAAATTTGTCAATTTCCCCTCATTTTTTACTCCAATGTCTTAAAAGACTTTAAAAAAAAAATTGAAGCTCAAACCAAGATATAAAGAATTATCTTTCCACTAAAGTTTCCTGCAAGATAATTTTTTTTTTTTTCAGGTCCCAAAATTCCTGTGCAGAAGGTCACAGACAAGGGCATCCATAGAAAAATAGTCCTTGGTTAGCTATAATCTTTGGTATTTCAACAAGATTTCCTAAACATTCATCCATCTCCCTGGCATGAGTGGGGCTGAGCTAACCCCCAGGCACTCTTGAAAATCCCACCTGTAATGATTAATTATTCACAACCTTCCATACAACCCCCGATGGCTCTGACAATCCATTGTAATAAATTAGGCACTGATTGGATTTTCCCTTGCATTTATGCAGCTTAATGTTATTTAGGAACACCTAGCAGCACAGCACATGTTCCCAGAAACTTAACACATGGATTTGGTGTCCAGTCCACAGACACTTCCACGCTGGGCCAGGTTCTTTTCAGGAATCCCTAAAAGCTGCCCAGGGTTACAGAGATAATTTTAGCCCTTAGTTATGACATTTATGGTGACACAGGAGGTGTTCAGGCTCTGCCTATAGATGGGTTTGTGTTCCTCAGCAGACCCCAAAAGCTATAAGAAGACAGAAGTCTTTTTAAGTTCACTTTTATTCATTTTACTTTCTTAGAGAAAGCCCTGAGAAAACAAGAGCCCCACAACCAATACAAAAATCAGAGCATTTCTGCTGAGCATCCACTCCAACATTTGTTCAATCTGTTGACTCTGGTTGACAATGAAGAGCTCAAAGTCCAGTGAGCATCAGGTTCATTTAAACTGAACCATGACCACTTTTAAATCCTGACTGCTAAGAAATGGCCAAGAACCAGGTTGGATGTTTTAAGGAAAAAATAAATAGACTTGATGCAGTTAACTGATGCATTCAGCAGCTGTAATCCCTAACCAATGGATTATGCACAGAGTTCAATGCATAATTCTGATCTGCTCTTTATTTATAAGAGAATGAAAAGGATCAGGTCTATTTTTAACTCCTTGGAAAGTTTAAAAATAAGGAACAGCTTTCAATAATGCATTAAACAGCAGGGTTCAGCCTTCCTAATATCAGCCTGTGGGTATCCAAAGGGTCAAGTTCTGCAGCTTTTCTGCCCACACCACAAGTAAATGAAGAGCATGCAAGGAACAAGGGAAGACTGGGGTAGATATGGTAAATGGATACAGGACAGGGAAAAGCTCAGATTTAGGGAAGTCTTTAAGTGACCTGGAGATTAATTCCCTCAAGAAGCAGTAGACAGAAGGAACAAGAGCACTCAGACATTTCACTTGTGATGGAAACACACAGCACATGGATTTTAAGGTCTCCCTAGTCCAGTTCTGCATCTTTAAGAATCTGGAATCTCACTTAAAGGGATTTTTCCATCTTTTTTTTCTTCCCCTTCCCAAAGCACATTTTTCCAGCTCTTTTGTGCCCGGTGTCTTTTGCTATTTAAAAAACCAATGAGTTTAATTCTTCAGCCTAGGCTGCTTTTACATTTGTGTATTTCCATAGAAAATCTCAGTGCTGAGGAGAAGGTGAGCAGTGGCCACAGCACCAAGTCCCTTGGAAACCTCCCAGCTGGTTCAGGGGACACTTTCCTGCAGAAGGAAGGAGTGGGAAATGACCCCAGTGGGAGTGGTGGTAACATTGCTGCACACCTCTGATGGATTTTATTCCCAGCTCTGGTTGATCCATCACTTGTGGCCCCACTTCAGACACACCAAGTGATTCTTTCCCTCCTCAGAAATAAAACAGAGCTTCCAAAACAAAATGCTTTGAAAAATGTTGCATTTCTTAAGTTGCAAATTTACCCTGTATTTAACCTGTAGATAAATCCTCAGGTTACCAATGCCCCATAAATCCAATATTCAGCCTTGCCCTGAAGGCAGGTTTTCAACCCTTTTATCTCTTCACACTTCAGAAGAATTTTTCCTTTAGGTCAAGAAAATAAGAAACTAATCACGAAGCAACTAATTTCATGGAAACAGGGCAAGAATGAAGGGCAATGAGAAACCCTGCCCTGCCCAGCCATGTAGGGGCTGGCACAGGAGCCCCAGAGCAGGGAACATCTCATGAGCTGCATTTGCACTTGGTCTGAAAGGGAGCAAACAAGTGGATAGTTCACATCTTTATCCAGAAGCACTAAAAAAGCCTCTTTTTTAGAAGTAATTATTTTTAATCAAGTATCAGGTGACATGCAATCAAAACTCTTTTTTTCTAAGTCTTGCCTGTGCATACAGAGCTGTGCCCAGGTACAGAACCTGCCCCAGCTGCTGAGTTTATGCAGCACACTGCTGGGCATGGCTTGAGCAAGTGATTTGAAACCAAACCCAATTTGCACAGCACTGCAAGCAGCCAGGGTGAGAAATCCATCCCCATCCCAGCAGCAGGAGTGGCTTTTTAAAGCAGCCAGGTCAGTTCATAACCTCAATTTCCTCTCCACGGGTTGCATTTAAAGCAAGATTAATATTCAAATGATGCTGCCCTGGTGCAGCGGGCTTGCTCAAGGCTTGTTGCAGCCAGGATCTCCCTCCCACAGCACCCAGCCAGCCCAGCTCTGCCCTCCCAGTGCTTTAATAACACTAGTAGTGAAAGCAGGGCCAAACTGGGCTCCCTGCATTACAGCTGAGAGGACAACACTGATCAGCAATTTAGTTCCAAATCCCTCAAGGTAGCTGGCATGTTCCTTTTTTCCCCCCTGTACTTAAGGATGGGAAATACTCTGCTATGCAAATACTCCAGTAAATTTAGCTGCTGAAAGCTAGCAACAGTCTGGCTTTTCTTGGCACTCCTCTCTATATGCCCTGGCTTCCATTTCCCCATATATTTTAAGCACCAGCTTCCCTACATATTGGTACCTTATGCTTAGGCAGTTGTGCACTGTAAATAGAGAAGACTTTTAGCATGGGGCTCAATCCAGATCTCCCCCTCCCTCCCCAATATTTTTAAGGAGAAAAGGTCAGAGTATTCCAGCAAACTGACGCACTCTCTCTAATTTATACAGCAAGCAGCTTAAAGCCGTGCGTCATTTGACCATTTTCCATTTGTTCATGCCGAGATTAAGAGATGGGCTTATTGTTGAGCTTAGAGTTGAAATTACAACTAAGAGAAAAAAGGGTTATAGGAGATCAGTAGCTGCAGCTGGGCTTTGATTTACTCTTGCCCAGTCATGGCAATGGAAATTAGAAAACTTGAAAAAAGCAGCTCGGAGGGCTTGGGAGATGCCGAGTAATTAACCATTTCTAATGGAAAGGTTTCCAAATAAAACTGGGCAGCCAGGGCTTGCTGTGAGCAGTAACAGCTTGTTTAATTGCCAAGAAGCATCTGTGACAGCACGGTGGTATGCAGCTGGGATTGCAAGGCAGCAAAAACCCAGCATCACCAGCAGAAGTGGTTTGTAAAGCTGAGGAGTCAGCATGTTCTGTAGGACTGCAGCCCAGCTCCCAGGGCAGGCAGGTGGCAAACTGGATGTACCCACCAGCAGACAACTCTTCCCCTAAATACCTTCAGCAGCTCTGCCCATGGATGGGATGTTTGAGCTGCAGGAAGGAGTTTGAGGAGCAAAAAATAATCCTGCAATCCGTATTGAATTCTGCAGCAGAGCTGGTCAGACACTGAGCAGGTGTTTGTGCTCAGCCATTTACACAAATAGGGTTCTGGTGAGCAGCACAGACACTTGCACAAGGGAAATGCCAAACCCTGAGCCAGTGCCTGCTCAAATATTTCATCTGAAGTTGGAGGAGCCATGGAAATTTCTACAAGAACTGCAGATAGTTTAGAAGTTTTCCTTCTTGTAGCACAGATCACAAGCTCATCAGGTTTTAGCAAACTACAAAGTTCATCAGGGGGGTTGCAATGCTCTCCCATTCCTTTCCCTATTCTATTTTACATAAAATACAACACCAAATTAATTAGTATTTACTTGACAAGAAGGGGAACAAATTTGCTGATATTTTCCTGGAAGAACTGATGCTCTCTGTAGCATTTTCCATTCTCATCTGGGATATTTTTATGGTACTGGAGGCAGATGGATTTTCTAGTAAGGTGAAAATAAGAACACTGCCATATAAATGTATTTCCATGTGTGACAAATCACTAATACCCTAAGATTTAGCTCAGACTGAATGTATTTATTTTTCACCACCAAAAAGCCTCCACCACTGGCAGAAACCCAAGAACTATCACCCCCTAACCAGAGCATCCAGCCTGACACGTGCAAAATAAACCAGATCATCAAGGAGATTGCTAAAGCCAAGCATGCAAAACTCTAGTTAAACTTGAGAGAAAAACACAAATTATTGGTTAGAAACCTGTGATGAAAGAGCTTTTTTACGGCCTGCAGCTACCTTCTGCTTTTTGAGCTTCATGTTTTCAACTCTCCTGCTTGCTCCCTTTGGTGCATATGCTCTAGAAATGGGGTGCAAGTGGGACCTTCTCCTGATACCCACATTTCTACTCAAAACGCACAGGTGAAAAACCCAAGGAAATGCAGCTCATTAAAGAAAAAGAAAGCCACCTTCTGCTTAGTTATCTTTTCCAATGACAGCTAGAAGCAGCTAGCAGCATCTCTGTCCTAATGCCATTTCTTTCTATCACCAGGCAGATGTCTGAGCCCCTGGCAGATGAATTTCAGAGCTTTACAGAAAAATGCATTTAGCCATGGATGCAGTCGGGCAAAGCAAATAAAGTTTAGTGTCTAAACTCATGAAGATTTAAATGTCATTCTGACATGAAACACATTGTGCCAATTTTCCAGCTCTAGCAAACACACTAAATGTCATTGTCTTTCTAAGAAAGGATCTATCCTGATTTCCTTTTTTATTGGTTGAGAAAGATTAGGAGTAATCTCACTAAATCCTCAAACACCCCCACATGATAAATATTTTTTTGGACATGGCTGTCAGAATATTACATTCAGTAACAAAGAAAACTCTTGCTGTACTCATGCTTTTTTTTTCTTTATCCCTCAGTGATATTCACCCAGTGCAACCAGCTTAATTTTGGCATTGAAGCCTGGGGTGGCCAGAGTCATCCCATTTTACTTTGGACATATCCAGAAAGGAGAGCAGCCAATTGCAAGACTTTTCCTTCCTCCTTTGGCTGCAAGATAAAGACAAATTGGCCTTGCCAAAGTGAATTCATTTTCCTGCCCTCCTCTCTCTCACCTCCCATTAGAAAAATAAATAAATAAAAATAAAACCCCCTAAGCACAGCAGACAGAAAAAAGCACTACAGAAAAACCCTTCTCAGTTTCATGGCCATGAAGTCTGATCTCGTCAGGATACTTGACCAAGTTTGGATGGGAAAGCTTTGCATTTTACCAGTTTTTCCTCTCAGGTAAGCTCATTTATTTCAAAGCTCAAACTTTACAGACTAAGCCTTCCCTTTCACACTGCTCCAAAACTGACAAGGTGGGAGAAATTCTGGAGAATTAGCACCAGAGAGACTCTTGCAACCTGTGAAATCCCCATTGCTTCCTACAATTATTTTTTATGAAATAAAAAAAGCAATTTTAGAGGCACAAATAGCTGCTAAAGAATAGTCCAAGACAAAGCAAATACTCCAAACCAGAGGGGCCAAATTCCGCCTTCATGTGTTTAACACGTGGATACTCTTACCTGGGAGTTTCAGTTTTGACTTTTCACCCAAGTGTCCAGAAATTGAAGCCTTTATTTTGACAAGTAGGATCTTCCTCTGATGACCACTTTTTATCAGTTCTAATAAAAAATTAATAGAAGAATTCTAATGCAGTGGTAGTGCCAGGGCTTGCTGCTCATTTCTGTTAAGCAGAGCCTGGCACCAAACCAATGCACTTTCCCATCACAAAAGGGCCCAGGACTCTAAAGCCATTTCTAATAATTTCATTCAGCCTGCTATGAATTCTGAAGGTATAATTGGAAGTGATGTTTTTAAATAGGAGGCTGGTTTTGTAATTAGCATTGGAATCAAATGTCCCTTTTGCTTTACCAAAGCTATGCCTTTTGCTAATGGTGTTCTCTTGGATTATTGTCTTTTTATCAGTTGTAGGACCCAATTTGATGTTCCCAGGTATTTCAAATAGAACACATTGTACATTGTTCAAAAGAAATATTATTTGAAATGTGGCTAGATACATTGTGTTGCTTTTTTTATTTTTAAGAGAATTGGAGGAAATTCTCAGAATCCGACTTATTATTCAACAACTTTTTCAAAAGTTTAAAAGGGTGATTTAATGGGAAATAGTTTGGATTCTAAATAGTCCTTGTTGGCTCAAAAAGTCACCAGTTTTCCCCTTCTGAGTTAAATCCCAGAGATATGGACAGCTAGGAAAATTACCTCACATCTCTATGATATCCTGTGCTGACAGGTGCTTTGTTGCACCTTAATTTATGACTCCCCTGGGACCAAAAATCTTCTGTCCCTCCCTGATAAAGCAGCTCCAGCAGCTTTTGCTCTTTGGGCTTCACCTCATCAGAACCACCTCTCCAAATTTAAAGCCAGGGTGAGATCCCTACAGCTCCTACACATGGTCCTGCTCCATCCCCCCAAATTCCAAAGCATGTTCCCCAGGAGCTGGTGCTTCATGGCTCACTCACTACCAAGCCTCTAAGTTCCAGTTTCCATTTCCCACCTCACACAATATTTGCTTTCAGACTCTTTCACCAAGCAGAGGAACAAGTGTCTGTTTGTTTGCCCAAGATTACATTCAGATAGCTGCAGCAGGTTTGGGTTTTCTTGGCTCCTAAGGAATCTATAACTGAAGAGGAGAAAAAAAAAATCCCTTCTGCTAAACGCATCTGAATTTGCTGCAGTTTCTGGCTTGGTACCATTTTGTCTGTTGCTTTTAAAGACCATGTTAGGACTGGCTGTAAGAAGAACAACAGAAATGATGTCCTGCTGCCACATCTGCCACCTTGGCATTATTCTTAGTCCTGAGCTGTTAGGGACAGTCACTGCCTTTTTGCATGGTCAGCAAGGAGAGAGCTGCACTACATTGAGGATCCTGAAGTGGAGGTAAATAAGCAGTCCCACTCCTAATAAAATTAACCATAATTCCATCCATCTCAGGCATTGCATTCTGCTGGCCTCCAGCTGCCTGCTCAGACCCTGCACGGAGCCAGAAGCCTTTGCCATTTAGGAATTAATGCACACAAATCTGCTAAAGTTTGGAACACTTAACTGAAATATCAGCAAGGAAATTGCTTAAGAAGAGAAATGGCTCGATTCCTATTTATCTCTCATTTTTATTAAAAACCCAACTAATAAAATAAAAGGCAGCTACAAGAAGCTGCAGGCAGAGAAAGGGAAGCTGAATGTAAGTCCTGGCCAAAGCCAGAAGCTCTGGGGAAGAAACTCCAATGTGTCAGCAAAAATTACCTTGCCCAAGTGAGAATGCAAGTTTTTGCAGCCTGCAACCAAAACAAACCAAGGATGGCAAGGATGCTCCAAAGAGATGGAAAAGGCAACACAAAGGAGTTAAAAAAAAAGAGATGGGAAGCCCAGCCCAGAGCTCTGGAGAAACAAGAATCTCAACAAACAAAGAAAGCAAGTTCAAAGCAGAGACCAGGAAACACTCGACACAAGCATCAATATTTTATTGAGGCAGAGCTGCTGTTTCATTCAGGAAATTATTTGATACCATCAGAGGCTGAATAAGAGCTGGAAGCAGAGCAGGGGCTGGGCAAGCCAATTGCTCTCATGGGCAGAACCAGTTGACCCCATCCAGATCAGTGGCTGCTGCACAGGACTTTAATTCACTACTACTGTTTTTATTTGCACATTTACTGATTCAGCCCTGAAAAGAGAACTGATAAGCACATCAACTGCAAGGAAAAGAAATTAGATTTTTTTTTTTGTTTTGTTCTGTTTGGTGGGATTTGAGGGTTTTTTGTTTGGTTTTTTGTTGGTTTTTTCTTTCAATTGCAACTGCAACATTTTTGAGTGCTCCCCTGCTATAAAATAAGCAAAAACTGCAAAGCCCCAGTTACAAGACTGCTCACCTGCCAGAGTACACAAGGCAGCAGTGATGCATTCCCTATAGCTAAGCCTTTACTGAAGGGTTTTCTAGATCTCATGCTTAAGCAGTCACATTTATTCTCATTTCACCACCTCCTGACAACAGAACTTTCAGTACATGCATTTTATGATTTTATTCTGGGTTTTTTTTTAGCTGAAAACAGTGCTGAGAAGCCAGGCAGTGACAGTGCTTTCCAGGCTGTGCTTGTCCCTTGGTCACACCTTGCAGAAAATAAAGGAGGTGATAATCCTCACTACCTTACCTCTTCATTACAAGAGAAATTCACAACTGATTCCACACCTTCCCAGCGTTGCAAATCTTCTAACAAGAAGAGAGAGCTTCTTGGCATGCAGTACTCATCATTTTTCATTTCACAGGATGAAGACAATTTTCAGACTAAAATTAAGTCACAAACTGTTCCCCAGCAAATGCTCATGACTATCTTTCCTGGTCCCTTTATCAAAAGTATAAATATACACTTAAACCCCAAACTTGATGGCTCTATAACCATCTCAGATAGAAGGATTTGTCCTCTGGAGGTGCCTCTAACTTGCCAGGGCCTCTGTAAATTAAGCAGCTTTTTGAGAACTAAAAATTGTCATCCTGGATGGGATTGTATCATCACTTCCCCTCTCAGGGGACCACAAGGGTCCCACATTAGCTCTGCAAGGAAGGGACATCCCCAGAGTTGGCCCAGGGAGGACAGGACACCTCTCAGGGCCATGGCCAGGGCTGGCAGCAGTTTCACAATCTGAATCTCTAATCAAACTCTTGCCTACAAGGGGAAAAGGTTAAGAAAACAAACTAGTGTGGAATTTCCTGGTGCCTTTAATCCCTTCCAGCACCAGATGATTCAGCTATCTGTGCACCAGGAGAAATATTGCCCACAGTGACTGGGGAGATGGCAACCAGCTGACTGCCATCACAGCTCCTTCCAGTAAATTAAAAGCAAGTAGTAAAAGGAACACAGAAGCTTTCCCCATTGCCCTGGTTGGAGGAGCAGCCCTGCAGAGCTCAGCATCCCTGCACGATGGACAGGGATGCCTTTGAGTTTCCATAAGCAATTGGTGTTAGTATCAATGTTGCTAAAACAAGGTATTACTCAGGCCTCTAAGTAATCATAATTATGTACAACCAGGCTGGAACTGAAGACTCAGACACGTCCCAGGTGTCACCCTCTTGAAGTTAACCAGTCCCCTTTTCAGACACAAAGGCATTAGCAGAAATGGGAGGTGAAATTCATGGTCTGTATTTATTCTGGAAACATCTCTGCAAGTGTAACATCATGTGCTGGACAGCTTGTAACAGCACTTGCTCAGCAGGTTCCATCCAGAGAGGCATTAGATTTGATTAAGGAGAAGAAGCAGAAGAAATCCCCCCTGTTGCTATTAGCAGAGAGATTTTTCCTTAAGCTCCCATGACAATTCCAGATTGTTGCTTCCATTTTCATCTTTTAGGGAAAGGGAAAAAGCTCTCTTTGTTTTTATTTGAAGAGCTTATCTTAAAATTTATGGTCAGCTTCTTTCACTTTGATTCAGCCTTTTTTACCCTGCTGATTTCCATCAAGTTGCAAAGCTCCCACCAGCTGAAGAGCTGAGTCTCTTGAGTCCTGCTGCTGGGGGGTAAGAAGGGGACAAATTTCTCACAAATTACCAAAAGACAAATATATATATAAGTAGATAAAGTTCAGGGCAAGAGGACTTATTTTCTTATATATATATATAAGAAATGTGTGTGTATATATATACACACACACACGTTTGAGATTGTACCTACATGTGCCAGCCAGTATTCTCACAAGCTATTCCTACTTGGAATTAAACATTCCTCAGTTAAATCTGGCATTGCCTAGACAGCTCCTGCCCCTGCAAAGAGCCAGCAAGTGGCTTTTGGGTGGTTTTTTGTTGGTAACACTTCCCAGGGTGAGAGAAAGCTGGAGAGGGAACACAGCTGGTGCCCTGGCAGAAAGTCAGAGGCATCAAGGGATGTTCTGGGAAACACTCAAGAAAGCAGCATGAAGTGAAGAAATGGCTCCTATTTAGATTTCCCCTGCTCAGAAAGGGTTTGCTGCCAACTGCTGCTGCTTGCATCATAGCAGGTTTTTTGGTTTGTTTTTTTTTTTTTTTTTTTGCTTTTACTGACATTCACATTATCATTATCATTCCCCAAGTGGACGTTTTCAGATGCAATTTATTACATTCTCTATAACCCTACAGAGTTGGAAAGCTTTGGGATATTCCCTGCCATGCAGCTTCCCAATAACTGCCCTGAGGATGGAGAACTGCAACACAGGATTAGAGAAAACAAAGCAGGAGGGAGTAGGATGTGAACTTCTCACCTACAGTATCAGCCTGAGGTCCAGCACTCTTTCCACCTTCACATTTAGAAGCAGAGGGAAAGACAAAAATGTTTGCAAATAGAGTTTCCAAAAGGTTTACAGGAATTTGGGAGCAAGACTTTTGCCTGTTAAGGACCAATAACTGGGCTGCCCCAAGGGTTACTCCTTCCAGTTAAATGTGGGGTTTGGAAAGATCTTTCCATGCTCATCCCACCCTCATTTCCAAATCCATTTCTTATGGTGGGATAGCATCAGGCAGGACTTCACAGACCACAGGGCAGCACCCTGGACCACTGGCTGACAAGATGGCTTTTTGCTTGGACAAAATGTTTTCCAAGCTTAAATGGCCAGATTCCTCTTCCCTCAGCAGAGAACACGGAGTCTACCTTTGATTTCTCCTGCTTTTAATTTGGTATTAAGATAAAGGACAAATGAAGTCTTATAAATTAGTTATTTAGAGCAATCAAGCAGCAGGCAGGAGGCTTTCATCTGCTTTTTGTGTTGGAATTAAAAGGAAAAGCTCCAACAGCATCCCAAAGAGCCACAAACCAGTGCCTTGCAGCCAGAATGCAGCACACAGGAAAAAAATCTAAAGTCACTTTAATTAATCCTGAAGGCAACACTTGCACTTTCCTACTCCAGTGCATCCAGGTTTGCAGAGAAAGCCAGAGTAACAAAGTGGCAGCAAATGATGGAGTTTCCTGCCAAATCAACCCCAGGAAATGCAGGAATCCCAGACCTGACAAATCTACACCCCACCGGATTTCCAGCACAGAGCAGAGAGGGTAAATGTGCTCTGTCCAGGAAAGGCAAATCACCCCATGAATGGAAAGGAACTAGGAACCATCTGTGCTGCTGATTTACCTTCTCTCCAAATTAATGATTTCAGCCTAGAACTGAGTAATTTACAAGAAGAAAAAAAAAAGCAATCACCTTTCAGAAAAATTGGTTTTTATTCAGCTATCAAGTGGAAAAGTTCAGATTTTCATTCTGGAAAGAAGTGAACAGACAACCAAACCTATTAAATAGACAAAGTGAAAAACAAGAAATCCCCAACCCCAGAGGGCTAATTCAGCCAGCCCTTGGCCAGCTTCTGGAGATACCTTGGAGATAAAGGGCCTGAGCTTAAGCCCCTGCTGCTTTAGCAGCATGTGGGAGCTGTTCTGAAGCTCACCCTTGGTGCTGCTCCTGCACAAGCTGCAGCTGAGCATGACTTTACTCATCTCCTCCAAATTCAAACTTTATTATGGGAAAAGTTTGTCCCTGCCTTTTCCTGCTGAAGGGGCACGTTCTGCCCCCACCCTATTTTTATTCCAGAAAGTGTAATGCAGGAGATAGAAGGGGAAAAGGTTCACATCATGGGATTCACAGGGGCTTTGCCTGGAAAGGTTCCACTCTGTTCATGCACATCTGATCACATAGTCCTGGGGTTTATTAATACCCTTTCTGTATTTTTCCAAGAGGAAAGAGGGGTAAAAAAACAAAACAAAATTGTCTTTGGACTGATGGAAAGTGGGGCTAATGATTACCAATAACTAAAAGACCCCCTCAAATGACCAGCTTGTTAATTTGCTGAAACTGATGCATTTAACTGACCTCTCAAGCTGTCCTAAAAATCAAGCCCTTTTCCATAAAATGAAGATTATCACTTGTTAAAAATAATGATCCCATTACATATTTTGTCAAATAAAAATGTCCTGAACAGCCTCTGCTGTACCAATTCCTATAAAAAAATTCAAGGGAATATGACATTAAGTGCACAGCCAGTAATCAGGTTTGATGGGGGAGGAAAGCTTTTGAATCACATCACAGAATGTTCTGCTCATCCCATGTTTGAGTGCAGGCTCCAAATGGGCAGACTGAAAATGAGGGTCAGGCTACCTAAATGGAGGCTTTTCCTACCTCCCCAACTTGTTCAGCTGAGCAATAACTCCTACTTCTAGGATTCCTTAAACAAAACCTTGCTTACAAGTCACCCTGACCCCAAGGAACTGCTGAACATAATGCTGGGATTTTGGGGGGCAAGCAGGTAAGTTATTCCAGGTGCTGTATCAAGAATTCTAATTAACTTTGCTCTCTAGATAGGCAAGAATTCTGTTTCACTTTTATAAGCTGAGGTATTATTAGGATAAAAGTAAAATGCAGGAAGAAAAGGCTGTGCATAAAGATGCCCAAAATCAAGATGGAAAGAAGTGGAATGACCTCTGGCTGAGGACCTGAAGCTGCAGCTGGATTCAGAGCTGACTCCCTGTGCTGGCTTCAAAAAGCAGCAAAAGCCTTGACTGAAAACAGTGTGAAAAGTGCCACTGAAATAAAAAAAAGTCCTTAAAAAACCCACAACATTTATCACCAGCCAGAGATCCATAGGAAATTTAAACTCCAGATAAAGGATTGTGTCCTTGGCCTGACAGCAGCTGACTGAGGCAGAACCTCTGTTTACTGACATCCAGGATTTCCAGCTTGTTTGATATGCTGGGACTTCCCATCTTCCTCTTTCTTAAATCCCACCCATAAAAAGGTACTTCCCTACATATTATACACTTCTGAGAAATAAATGCCCTGACACCAGCCTCACATGCTCCTGTTGGAGGACAAGCCTTGCTTTGCCAATGCAGAGAAATGCCAAATGATTTACAATAAAGAATAATAAAAAATATTTAATGGCAGCAGACATTAGAAATATGTCTGTGCTCAGGAATTTTTCAGGCAGACAAAGGTTTTTGGAAACTGCCCTTAAGCCATGTGTATGGACAGATCTTGGACTTGTTTGTGATTATAGCTGGTTATGAATAATTATATCTGGTTAACACCATCAGAGCAGGGCCAAGTACTGACCATGACTAAGGGAAGCCAGAAAGTTGCCAGTCCAGGACTAACTCAAAGCAGGAGAAAAAATAAAAGGAGAAATAGCTCTAGGAAGCAGCTGCTGCCCAGTTTCTCATCACAGCAACACAATAACCCATGGCAGCATCTGCACCAGAAACACCAAGAACCTGTGGAGCTCAGGTCCCACCAGAGAGATCCTGAGACACTTGGAAGTGACACCAAATGATTCCAAGGGAATCCCAGACCCAGACAGCCAAGGCCATGGACCAGGGAAGCCCCATCTCTACAGAGCTTGGATTCTTATGCAGTGCCCAAGCCCAGGGTCATCACCCCACCCAGAGAAGTGCCTCCAGCATCATCTCTTTGCATGGGAAAATGATATTATTGTAAGGATCACTTTCAGTTCTGTTGCTAAACAGCCCATTTAGTTGTTGATATGCTACAGAGCAAATAATTTCACCATTTGCTCTGTTTAACCACAAACAAAAACCTATGGGGAAGTAATTTTCTGTCCCAATTTACTAGAGGGGAAAAACCTGTCCTTAAAGTGAGAGCAACTTGGCTTCATGGGTCATTCCTAGAAGTTAAGCATGGAATATTCTGCCCCATGCCAAGCTTCAGGATTACCTTCAGGGAGCAAACATAGATCAGGGAGGTGATGAAAATGCAACAGGAGCCCTTCTCACCCTAGGCACCAAATGAGAAATTCTCTGAAATGCCTGGAAGGAAATGATGGGAACCAGCTGGACCAGCACCACCGTGTCCACTCTTTTCCAACCTCTTTTAATTAACAAGATTTTATTTAACACTCTGCAACAGGTCAGGCAGCAGTGGGTGCTGCTCTGGACCAAGAGGGGTTCTTGCTTTGCTTGCAGCTTGGTTTCAAGCCCAGGCTTGGCTGCCTTTCCCCCTCTGTGGGTGAAGGATTTGCTGTGCCCTGGATTGCAGACACATCACTGCCCTTTGTGTGGGGTGTTTTACAGCCAGGATCTCAGCCACAACTGAGCACTTTCAGCAAGTGACATCAGAGCACACTCAGCTTGCTCTTAGTTCAGTAGGAAATTGTGGGGTTTTTTTATTTTCATGCCAAAGAGGAGGGAAAAAAAAAAAAAAAAAGGACTTTTGACTTTATGAACTCTGATATTTCAGGGAAAAAAAAACTGGAGTTCAACTCCCTTCAAAGTACTGAAAAATCCTGAGTGATAAGTTAACAATAAATGTTTCCAGGAAACTGAACAGAATTTAGCCCAGCAAAAAAGTGCCATAAAGACTGTTATCTATCTCTGTTATCACTTAATATTTCAAGTTGTCTTGCACTGAGGCAAAGACACAGTAAGGAATCTGACCCACAATACTTTATGGAAGAGAATCTGCAGATGTCCCTGAGAAATGCTCTAATTGTGACATTTGTTAGAAAAATCAGACACATGAAATATAGTTATTAAAATTAATGATAACTGTGTTCAGTGATTTGGGGATGAAAGAGGAAAATTAAGTGGATTTCAAATCATTACTCAAGGAATTAAGTGCTAATCTTTCCCTAAAGTATCAGAAGAAATTGATATGATAAAGCTGATAGAATTAAATACTCTTTAGCCACAAACCCACTACACCTTATCACATCACACCTGCATTTTAGTACCAAGAATACACAACTTTGATAAAGAGATTTTCTTAGTCCAGCTAAACCTAGTTGTTAAAAGCACTTTTCCATCCTTTGCCTAATCAGTTCATGTGGTCATTTACTTCATGAGCCAGTGAGAGACACTGAGAAAACCCTCCCTCCATCTATGTATTTGCATGAATCCACATCATGTACAAATATTTGTATAAAACCAAGCTACAAGAGGACCAGGGAGAGAAAGACAAGAACTTTCATGTCTGGCAAGGTTGGATCAGGTAATATTTGCTCAGTAATAGCCCCAGAATTTATATTCAGAAAAGCATATTAGAATATTTAATTTTATCTTCTGTGTCCCAGCAGACTGGATTTCAGTCATCCACAGTGCTGAATTACACACTTGTGCTTAGCTGGGGCTCAGCTTAGCAAATACATATTCTACTCTTGGAGTAATAGATTCTTAACCTTTGATTATCTTCATTGCCCTTGGCAATTTGCTCCAGAACATAATCAATAAATTGCATTAAAATTGTGCCCAGCCTCTAATCTCAATTTGTATGGTTTCAGCTCCCAACAAGTGTATTCTCTGGCGTATGAAAGAGACTTTTAAGTACTAGAATTCTCTCTGAAAGGGGAAGTGACTACATTTAAATCATCACTTGCTCCTTTTTGTAAGGCTAAAGAGAAAACGTCAGAACATTTCATCCAATCTCCAGATAATTTTATAAGTCTTACACTCCCCATTTTAAACAGCTCTTCCAAATTAATAACAATTGTGAGCACATTTTCCAAGTGTAGTAAAAAACTCAAGCCCATAGCAGTAAAACTCTGCCTGCTCAATCCCTCCTTAACTCTAAGCATCACTTTGCTAAGTTGCAGTAGTTGTGGGAAATAAGCAGATTTGTTTTACACTGCAATACCAGAATGCTGGGGAGCTCTAAAGGGGAAATAATACACTGTACAAGAGCAGAAATCAGTTCAAAGCAGCAAGAACACTCTGGCACCCACCAGTGCTCAGCTTGCCTTAGTCCTTCACTCAATTTCACAGCCTCTCTGGATTATAAAATGAAAGGGCAACTTGATTGACAGGGTATTAAAAGTCCCTGCAGCCCTCCAATCCAATTTGGATCATTCTCCACCCATCAAGCTCCTGGAAAGTCACTCTGGGTATAACCTCTGGAATTTACCCTTTGCAGGTGACCCTGGTCCCTGGGATGGCAGCCGGGCAGCAGCTTTGGCACAGTTGAGGAAAGCTCCTGGGCACCTGTTTGGCAGCTTTAGTCCTTCTCCTGCTGTAACAAATCCACCCAACTCTATTTTCTATCACAAAAGTTCTGCTTGGACATACAGAAAAAAACCAAACAAACCCAAAACTCAGCTTTTTTTCTTCCCCTTCTGGGGAAAAAGTGAAACTAACCCAGTCTGCCTCCTTCACCCTACTCAGCACTAGGAGCTGCTCTTTCCTGACTCAGCTGCAGCAGCAACATGACTTGTACTTGCTTACAAGTTTTCCCATAGATTCAGCTATTTTGGTTCTGGACTGACCATTCTGGGGCCATAAATCTGACAAGAGAAGATGAACACTGATGCCAGCAAAGTGACCTTTCTCTTCTGTTTCAGAGCTTGCAGAACCCTCCAGAAAAAAGGGAAGAGACCAAAGTTTAAAGCTTCTTAAAATTCCTTTTTATCTACATAGAAATTCTCTGGTCTCTTTCCAGTGTAGCCTTACAGCATTGCTATGGGCTCAGATCCACAAAAGCATCTTACCCTCTTACTACCCTGCCATGGATGGAGAGTGCCTATTCACATACATGACTGGCAAAAATTGGTTTTAAAATGTTCTTTCTAGGAGAAACCCAACAGGCTCTGAAAAGTTTGCACAGGTTCAGGTATCAGACCTTAGGTGGGCAGCTTCCAGCTGGGAGATGCTCAGGGCACAGAACTGAACTTCAGCTTCCCTGTGTTTTCAGGCAGAGCTTTGGGAATCTCACCCAGAGCTGAGGGAATATTATTGGTGACACTGGCAGTTGGATAAAATCTTTTGGGCAGGAAGAATGTAAGATTAATATATTTTCCACCCCTCTGAAACATGAGCTTTCTATACCTAACCCTGCTGATGCATCCTGACCCAAATCACCCCAAGCAATGATATAATCCTGGGCAGTTTGCTAATACAACCAGCTTCAGTTTCACTTTGCAAACATTTAATTTGTCACCTGCTAATTAACTCAGTAACTGGCATGTTTTCCAAGATGTGACAGCCTGCAAAGGAGAGTCCTGGGCCCTTTCAGAGCAGTGTCTATTTTAAATCCAACTATGCAGAGCCTTTGGCTCAGAGTGTTGAGAGAAATACCCCAGCTCACCATGTCCAAAATAAAATCTGTGATTGCAGCTCAGACAAGAATTCTCTTTTATTGCTGCACAATAGTCAGGGGTTGTTATGATCAGAGTTTCAAAAAAAAAACAAACCCAAAACCCTCAGTTATTTCTCTGCCTTTCTCAGCTTTGTTACTTATAGCTATCACTTTACCCTGCTCTTGCAGTAAATACATTTCACGTGGCTTCCATTAGAAGACTCAGTTACAGCCATGGAGCTGAGCAAGGAGGATCAGTTCAGGGGAGGTTATTTTTCACCCAGCTGTCACTGAGTGTCCCACTGTATTTACATGGATCAGGTAAAGGTGTGTAACAAGTCCCACAGGACTGCCTGTTTTAATTGGCCATTTCCACTCCAAAGAATTATTCCTTCTTGCATTCCTGATATTTTTCTCATTTGAGTTCATCTCCAGTTAACTGAATTCATCTACTACACAACCCAAATGAATACAATTTTTTCTTCAACTTGCAGTAACTTTTACCCATTTTGCCCTGACCCATTTTAATCAGCAGGCAGCAGAATCCATTCCTGGCAGCACACTTGTTCTGCCCTCCCAGTTAGCAGAAACACCTGGGAGTGAACTGGGAATGTATTGATTTTTCCACACAGCTGCTGGCTACAAATCCATATTCATAATATACCATGGAATCCCTGGCTTTTATCAAAGTATGAAAGAAAAATGAAAACGAAGCAAAAAGATATATGCAAAAAAATATTAAATTAATGAGCACTTTGTTCAGTGCCTTGGCACATGACCACTTAAAGAAAAGAACATTTGTTACACACCAGCTGGCTCTGCCAAACTCAGCCTGTGCTGCCTTTGTTATTATTACAGCTATCTCTGCTTGGACAGGAATGTTCTCATCATTTTCCAACCTAGCCCTCAAGTGAAGTTGGACAGGCAAGAGCCTGGGGCTTTACAACCTTCTGCTGTCTATGTACCAGCTCCAGCAGAAGTTCTGAACAAGGCATTTTCCCAGCCCTGTCCAGCCCAAAGCCACATCTCAGGGCACAGTCCTAGTCTTCAGGCTGAGGACAACTCCTCCAGATCTTTTTTTCCCTGGAATAAAACCCATCCTGAATGCCAGGATGGGGGAGCCCAACAGGATTCAGAAGCCAAGAACAAAAACTATGAAACCCAGACTTATCCTGAGTTCAGTATTTACATTCAGGTCCTAAGGAAATATTCCTGCAAGGGGATTACAAGAAGAAGAGTAGGAAATGATGCTGCCAAGCTTTCCTAACATTACTTTTGAGTCCCTGCATCCCTTTGCAGACCAAGGTGGAAGAATATCCCACCATACATGTACAGAAAGGACCCAGAGTAGTTTGTGACTAACTCAGAATAGTCCTACAAGATTTTATATTAATGTAACAAGCACATTGAAAAAGAAACTAATTCATCAGGGAATGCCAACCCTTACCTGGCTCAGCTACCTGTTGAAACAGCCAAGTTGGGCTTTGGAGAGGGCCAGCAATTTTTAGAATATTTTTGCTAGCCCTTTTTTTCCTCTCTAGATAAATGCAGGAGTTGAGGGAGCTTAAAAATAACCCTGAGCCCCAAAATGCAGCTTGCACTGTAAGAAACATAGACAGCAAATACAAGTTACATACAAGTACCCTGAGCCAAGTGAGCTGTTGTCACCTTCCCATCCCTTCTTCAGGGTTTCTTTTCCACTCCTGTCAGTGCTGGGCATTGATAATTAAATAGTCATCAGCACATTACCATGCTTTGCTTCTGAAAATATGGAGAGATCTGCTCAGTTCACACTCTTGGACTTCAGAGGGTCATTCCTATAAAAGAGAAACGTGTGCTGTCCTGGCCTTATCACTGAATACTGAGCTTAAAAGTTTAAATGAATACACCAAGTCCTGATGGCTGCAGGGAAACAGCCCCTGCCCTGCTCCAGGAGTATGAATCCATTGCAGTAACACAAGACAAGCAGGTGGAGAGGTTGGGGTCAAAGAGGCCAATCTGCAATCACCAGATGTTGCTGGAAGGCATCTTCAATCATGCTCAAGCTCCATTTACAAAACAACTTTTCTGCCAGCCAGCCTAGTTTTACCCATTCCATTCTGCAGCCAGAGGAGGGCTGCATCTTATCCCCAGGCTCATCTGGACCTCCATGAGCTCCTGTGCTGCAGGCAGTTAACAGCTGAACACATTCTGCTATTTTACCATAAGTAATGGACCTGAAATCCCCTCCTGTTGGCCTCCTACTCTGAGACAGACTGGGAAAAACAAAAGCAGAACCCAAAGGCTCAGCCTCTCCCCAGCTGGAGAGTGTCACCCTGGGCAAAGCCAACTCCACAGATATAAATTGGTTTGAGGGGTTCATTAACTGAGGAGTAGCAATAACCTATTCTTTTAGTTGCATTAAAGCAAGATAAATCCTCCTTCTCTGAACAACTTGTAATGCAGTTCAGACAGTGCTGTTACTAATGAGGTCTTAGGTTCAGTTCCAGATGTTAGAGAGTAACAAGCTCTACAATACTGTTAATGCTGGAAAAGACCAAGGAAAGAAGTTTTCTGCTGAGCTTAACAAAACTGAGACCTTGTATTATGAAATAAAATTATTTTTCTCCACACATGACTTGTCTGCAGCAGAGGTAAAGTGACATTACTCTTGGCACTCAGTTCTTTCAGAACTCCTAAAACAAAGATCTCACAACTGAAGTCACCAGACTCAATCTGCAGCTAACTACTTGTGGGGTCATAAGCAAATATTTTTGAAGATAACCATTAGCACAGGTTGTTTTGAGAAATTCTCTTTACAGGTGAGAGATGAAAACAAATGCTCCTGGTGCTTCTACAGCTCTGCTTCACACAGGAATGGAAAACAAAGGTGCCACACTCAGAGAACTCTCTTTTTCTAAGCTTCTTCTCAGAGGACAGTTAAATAAAGATAGAAAACCACCTTGAGCTCCTACCAGCACTTCCCATGGGCAACTATATCTCTGCCTAGAAAAATATTTGGGGAGATTTCCCTCACTCACTTGAGTCTTCAAAGCATATTCCTAGTTTATAATTTCATAAATAGCAATGTGATCACCAGTTTCTAAAGCTAAACATTCCTGCCTTCTAGACATTCAGGATGAGTACCTGGTGATGGGATGTAGCTTTCCTTTCCAGACCCAGCCATGTCCCAGCTCTCCATCCCAACAGCTTCCTCAGGACCAACTCAGCAAGATCCCTTAGTCCCAGACTGACCT
Source organism: Calypte anna (assembly GCF_003957555.1). NCBI lineage: Eukaryota > Metazoa > Chordata > Aves > Apodiformes > Trochilidae > Calypte > Calypte anna. Next base: position 1,924,353 of record NC_044263.1, on the reverse strand, counting down.
CTTCTGACCTAGTGAAGAAAATAATTTTTAAAAATAAGTACCTTGTTTGCATTGTCTATTTGAAAGGTGGAGAGCTGTGTTGCTACTGCCTTTATTTAACTCAAAATTGAAGATGACATTTTCACTGCCACTTTGCAGATAAATTAACTGGCAGCATTAAGCTGAATGCTGCTTTAGCTTCACCAGAGAACAAAAATATGTTCTGGAGCTGGCTGTGCTCAAGACAAGAATTCTCAATGCAATATTGTTTGGCAGCACTGAACCCAGTACAATGGGAGGAACTCCTCAATTGATATCCCTTTAAAACAAAAATCCACAAAGTGAATTCTTCCTGGCAAACTTGCACTCATATTGAGATGAAGACAAAAGTCCAGCTGGGTCTGCAGTACATGGGGAAGGACACCTTAAATTGGATTGTTTCCCCTCTTGTCAAACACATTTTGGCTTCCAGGAAAATAAATCCATCTGATTTCATATTTCCAGGCCAGTTATTGCAAACCACAATAGATTAGGATTAGCCCCAATCCCCAGTTTTCAGGCCCTCTTCCATACCAGACTTGCACCAACCCAGCAAAGCACATTTCACACCAGGAGTTAAAAGTTTCTGGAGGAGAAATTGTCCTGAGGTAAGGATGGAGGCAACAGGACAGACATCTGCATGACTGATCCAAACTGATAACAAGGTTCTAAAATCTTTAAATACCTGCTCAGCCCATGCATCTCCCCTTTAATAGTTATTCTCATGACATTATTTCCACCTTTGTCTTAAACCAATTTTCTCCACAGTATGCCCTGGCTGCCCTTCCAACAATAACTGCCAGGAGCACAAACTGATACCAGACTCACATCTAGATCTTTTCAACCTCTGAAGAGACCAGACCTGGCTGGGAATTGACCACAAAACAGCCTGGACAGGACCTTAAAAACATTCAGATACTCTTCAGCTGTTTTACAACCTCCGGGCACTTTGAACAGAGCCATGAAGAAATCGTAGGGGGTGAAGTGTTGCCATTTAATAGCAATGTTTTAATGAAAGCTGGTTGTGTTCCCCACATTAAATGGATAAAAGCTTTCCTTTAGCCTGCTGTAGAATTTCCTCCAGTGAAACCCCACCTGTAACACTATACACTGCTAATCACCACTGAGCACCATGTTCTCTCCACAGAGCATGAAATGCTCTTTAAATACACCAGCAAGCTGTACAGGGTGTTCTTTTACACTGACCCAGAAAGCAAATCTCACATTTAACACCTTTTTTTTTTGAGCAAGCATTGGATGAGCCTGTAAAGGGTTAAAGGAAAATAAATATTTCTTTTTAACAGCAGCATGAGATTATCTGGGCATCAGTCATAGCCAATGCTGCAAAATCAATAGAGCCATATGCAAAATATCTTGTGGTGGCTTTGAGGGAGAGCTGGGACTGAACATGCTGTAGGAGTGATGGTGGCTGAAAAGGAAAATAGGGAGAAAACCAACAAATTAAAAACTTCTCACTGTTTCCAGAAAGCACAAAGAAACTGGACAGAATTGAACAGGACTGCAAAATGCTTGTACAAAACCTAATGCATGAAGTAATTGGACATTGAGACATTTTGGGTGCATTTTAGAAAGTTGCTTCATCCCCGAGCTGCCAGGTAATATTCTTTATAAAAGGGAGGAGAACTATCTGACCTCAGCAATGCAGCTTCCCTGGGTTCTGAAAGAGTAGAAACCAACATCTGTCCCCTCAGCAAGTGACCAAGCTCCCCAGAGCCAAGAGCTGTCCCTGTCCAGCCCATCCCAGTGTCCTGCTTGGGGTGCATACTCCAGGTGCTGCCCTGCCAGGGTTCTATTCCAACCAGGTCCTGAGCTTCCATGCAGGGAGCAGAGCACTAGACAGGGGGGCCAGGCCATCTGTGCTGGTTAAAAATAGATGTCACCTCCATCCAAGTCTGACCTTCAATCTATTTCTCTGCAGAGTGGGATCTATATAATGATTGGAGGTAAACCAAACAACTCTGCCCAGAGCAGGTCATGAGGACTCTTATGGCCCTGTACGTGCTCCCATGTCCACCTGATCCCATCCTCCTTCCCTTGCTGGGCAGCAGCAGCACTTCTGTTCTGAGAGAACCTGCCCTGGCTTGGTAACATCTTCCTAGGATTCTGGAAGGAAAAAGATTTGGAAGCCTGATACTGAAAAGTGTTTAAACCTCATTTGCTCCCAATTGGACAGGCTCTAGATTTAGGGCTAAGAGCTTTTAACAAAGCTCCTTGATGCAACTTTTGATTATTTGTGCTTTTGTTACCAACACCTATTTCACTGCTGTGCAGTCATCCTGCCAACAGGCACTTCTAGTCTATGACATCCAGGTATCTGAAACTGTAAATATCTACACACAGAACCCACACAGATTTCTAAAAGCTGGGGGACAAGTCCAGCACACCACTGAGAATTCAAGGGGATGCACAGGTGAAGTTTAGATCTGCTTCTGGAACAGTTTCATTTACCTAAACTGACTGCTCTGCTTCACCTGAGGTTTACCCAGAGTCTCCACACAATTACATCAAACCCTTTGAGCTCTAGAAATGGAATTGAGACAAATCATCCATGAGTTCATACACTCAGAGTGAGCCTATTCTATGTCAAAAGACTGAAACAAGCCCACAGAATAGCTGGAATAAAAGCCAACCATTTTAAAAGCCTTTATTATTTTTAAGAGAATGAGTGGTTTTAATTTAACAAAAGGATGCTCTTCTTTTCCAAATATTCTCTACCTTCTGCCTATGCTTGCTAAGGCTCCAATTCTACTATTCATTAGGTGCTCTTATGCTCAGCACTGAATATCATAGCCAAAGGCCACCATTATCAATAGGATGGAAGTTTTTGTCCAAACTTGACCCCTAAAGAAACAGAACATCCATCAGCAAAACCTGACCACCCAAATCCAGCCTTTAACACAAACCTCTCACCAACTGCACAGGTTGCACAGAATTTATGAGTATTGTAGATTTCTGATGACAAAATTCCACTGGTTGCCTCTCTAGGCATTAGAATTTGACTTTCTGGAGCATCTATGAAAGCCCAGGAGTTTGGCACAGGGATGAGCTGAGAACAGAGCCCACTCTTCAACAGAAGAGCTGTACAATTAATTACCTGCCTTTCTGCTACAAAGTGGAACTCCAGACTCTGGTTTCTAACAGGAAGGTTTTACTAGCAAAAAAAGAAAAAAAAAGATCACCAGCCCCCAGCAGAGCACTGCTCTGTATCATTAACTTATCTTCATTTATTTATTTCCCTGCCTCAAGTGTGCCAGTGGTGCCATTAGAGCACAATTATTTCAAAACAGTTTCATGGAGCTGTTCATTTATCATTGTCATTTAGATGATAAACATTTTAAGACCACTCTGCAGGTCTGATGCCTTTTGGGAAAGAGGTTTTTACTTATTGCAGTGGTCTGCAATCTGTATTTGAAGATGCTGAGGGTTTTAAGTACATAAAATCAGCCTTATGGTTTTCACACTACTGTTGTAGGCTCAGCTTTTTGATTATTAAAAATAATCAGTGTAAAATAAAATAATAAAAATAAAAATAATAAGAGTGGGGTCTTCCATACCCCACTCTGAACACAGTTACATTTGTTAATTTGCTCTGAAATAGAAATTGGTCAGAGTTACACCAGAGTAACTAGAGACTGGATACAGCTTCTGGCCATGACATGGATGTGTTGCTACTTCAGATATCACAACGTGGAAGAGGAAAACCTCAGAGCTGGAGAAGCAGCTCGTCAATGTTTTCCATGCTGAGCTGAGGTGTCCCCATGGCAGACAACAAAAACCACTGCAGTTCTTTTATGCAATTGGGAAAAAGCCAAATTGATGGCAAGTCACATTAATTCATCCTTCCTGCAAATCATATGAAGCTTTATTCACTCCTCAGCATTTTCTACAAGTGGTCAAAACAGAAAAAAATCACAGTGAGAAGCAGTGGTGTTCCAGGAACATTAAGTTCTTATTGTCTTGGCATGGGCTATATAAATTCACAAAATGCCAAAACTTTCTAAAGCAGGTAGTAAAAAATTGGGGTGAGCATGAGGTTATTTGGACAGATTCCTTGTTTGGGGAAATAACAGCAGAGAACACCTCGAATAAGAGAGAAGCCTCAAATCTCTAGATAGGAAAATGTGGCAGAGCTCCAGGTTTCTTTGCTCCAGATTTCTTTGCACAAAATAAAAGGAAGAGCTCTTGCAATGCCAGTTTGATCCCAGGAAACAGACAGAAGCAGTTTCTACTCAACTTCTCCAGTAATACACCTCTAAAAGCTGCCCCTTGTTTGTGAGAGCAGTTCACCGAACCCTGAGCAAACATTCAATCTGGATCCTGAACCCATTCTGATCACCTGGATCATTTCCAAATGGAACCATCCAGCCCTGGAGATGGATTCCCTGTGCTGTCAATGCACAATTTCAATTAAATCAACTTGATGAAATTGCTGTCACTCACTGCATTGCCTTAGCTACAGCCACGTACCCTCCTGACACTGCAGTTTCTCTCCCAAACAGAGCTGCCCCTCCTCAAGCCAAGATAGTTGAAACAAGCACCAAGCTTCAAGTCCACCAAAGGCCCATTCTAATTGCTCATTTGCACTGATTTTCATCTCGTACTACAATGCTCCACAAAAAAGCCAAGAATTAACATTTCTTCTCACTGTTCTACGAGGGTTTTTAATCTCAGTTACAGTAACCAAGTGCCCAGAAGTAGCAGGGACCCAGAGCTGCAGCAATAAAGACAATTTAAAAGGTTAGAAAGAAAAGAGCCTCAGGGTAGGGATGACCCAAGCAATCCAAAGGGATCCTGTGCCCAGGGGCAGAGCCAGGCTATCCCAAGGAAGGGAAGCTGAGTTTTCAGCTTGGACACCAGCATCTTGTTTCTCAGGGCTTTGTCCTGCCTCAAATAAAGTTCCACCTGCAGAGCTGCTGCTGCCTCCTCTTTGCCATCTGCAGGAGTTCCCCACATCGCGTGCCTCTGCCCCATGGCCTGACAATGGCTATTGAATTCCAGGAGGGAAAGAGCAAAAAACAAGCAGGTGAGGAGGTTCTGCTTTGTTGATCTCTGGGAAAGGGAGGAAGTCCCCAACAACTGACCCACTGGGGACCTATTTCTATTCTGCTCACCCTCCCCCTTGGGTCTGAGCCAGAGCCCACTGCAAGCAGTGGAAATAACCCCATTGAGAGCTCCACTCTTCAAGCCAAGTTTTATATGGCAAAGGGGGAAAGAGAAGAAAGACAAAGGTCAGGTTAAAAAATACCCTGAGATGATGGCTGGAAGCAAGCCCTAAACGGATACAAGCCCACATGGTTTACTATCATTACAGTCACTGTATTGAAAATAGCCTGTCTATATATAAATATACATCCTTAAAATTATCATTAGCTGCTTGGTTATACATGGTACCCCTCAACTTATATACCCTCAAGCAAGGAAAACAAAATACTTTATATTACAGACTATCACGTTACTAAAATCTGCTCATCCAAACCCCACTGCCCAGCTGGTAAGTGGCTTCAGAACTAAAATACTGCTGTCACATCAAGAGCACAGAGACACACACACACTTCTCTCTCCTTGTCATTTATAGAGGTTGCTACCTCAGTTTTGGGATATTGCAACTCTTCAGGGCACTACCAGCCTCACACCAGTATCTCCAGTCAGGGCGGATAACTTGAAGGACTTTGCAGGCTTTAGAATATGTTATCAATATAAACTCACAGGACTCAATATAAACTCACAACTGCCTTCAGAGACACTATTCCAGCCTTTATTACTTTTTTAATGGAAAACTGTAGAGAGAAACCCCACTTCAGAGCTGAAACAACCCAGGGTTGCAGCAGGACTGCCCCATGCTGCTGCTCCAGCACCCACCTCCTTCTTCAATAAAAACAGTAAACACAGCAAATAAATCAAAAACTTCATTGGTAACAGAGGTAAAAAAGGCAAAATATTGCTAGGCCAAATGCACTCCAATCCACACCAAATCCCAACAGCCACAGCAATTGCAGTCAGTGTCTCTGACCCTCCAAAATCCCCAGCAAACCCCACAAAAAAACCCCATAAATTTACTTTTTGGGTGGTTCAGACACCTTCCTCCATAACAAACACTAACGAAAAAAACAAACTTTTTTTTCCAGTTGACACAAACCCCAAACCTCCAGGCCCAGGAGCTGACCCACACAATACAGAAGTGAGTGAACACCCAAAAATCAAGGTTCAAGACTTTAGGAAAAGATAAAAACTCCAAGGACCTACTCTGTGCAGGGATCTCCTCTTCTAGCAGAAGACAAGCACACCCCAGGAACTTTCTCTCTTCTCCCCAGATCTTTCTGGAAGGCAAAGTCAGCCCTGCCCTGGCCCAACTGATTTAATCCTACAGGCAGCTGGGTGCCATCTGCATTCTCATTGCCAACACCTGGGAATGGCCCCTCAGGTGTGGGGTGAGGGGGCTGTAAGGTTTTTTTCTTCCTTTAGCATGGCTAAAACAGACCAGGTGATGGCTGGTCATGATAATTATCATCATAACCAGATGATGGTTATGGGGGATACAAGCACGAGCAGAAAGCTTAATTGGGTCCCCTGGTTGTTTCTTCTCCTAGTGGGAGCCAGCTAAAAAAATCAATTTTTTTTTTGCCTTTGCTTTAGGGAAAATGAGCAGAAAAGACTCTCTGTAAAATGGGCTTTTCTAGTAGCAGAAGAGGGGAATTTGGCTGTCACAGGACTCTGCTCCAGACAGCAGAAAACGAAGCGTGTCCAGAGGGAAAGCAAAATCCTGAGCACAACATGTGTGGAGAGGAACAGAAGGAAGATTATAATCCTGTCAGCCTCTGATCCTTGGAAATACTCTCTCAGAGCCAAGAAAAATCATGAGACTGACACAGAAAAAACACACGGCATTTCAAAAGTGATACATTTGGGCTCTTCTTGTTTGACTTCTGGTTTCTGAGCCTCTTGGTTCATATTTGAGATTATTTTCATTCAAAAACCACAATGGCCAGAAACGTATGTGTCGTGTTGATGGCTCTGCTTCCTTCTCAGTTTGACTTTCTTATGCACCAGTAGATACTGGGAGCTGGCTGTAGAAACAAACCACAGAGCAGGAGGCTTCTGCTAAAATCATGAGAGCTGGAAAAAACTGTTTATTTCAAGCAAAAAAAAAAAATAATTTCAGGACAGCTTTTGCTGGTGGAGTGGGTTGGTCCCCTCTGCCTTGTGGGCTCTGACAGGTAGAGGTGGCCCAGTGACATCCTGGGCTGCAACTTCTCTCTGCAGGAGATGGCAGAAAGAGCCTTGGAAATGGTTTCAACTCAGAAGAAAAGATGTTAAAAACAAAATGCAAACAGCTCTGGAAAAAGAAGATTCCCCAACATGGTTAATCAGAAACACTGGAACGTTTTGCTTCAATAATAAGGAAGCATTATACTAAAGATTAATATTCTACTCTGACAGGAAAATGGAGGCAAAATGTTTACAGTGTTGAAGTTAAATATTTTACTGTTACAGAGAAGAAGAAATCGAAACAATCCAGCAAAACATTTCAGTTTTGACAAAACTGCATTTTCTCATTGGACTTTTCTGTCAAAACATTATGACCAGCTCTAATAAACATATGCATAATGAGTATAAACATATGTTCACTCTAAAGATGCTGGTTTAAACATCACTGCAAAATTAAATCTTTGTTTATCCACAGAATAGACTGAACATGGGCAACAGCTGTTCAGCTTTTCACCACCTCAACCCCAGCCCTCTGTGGGGAGAATCTGCTCAGGACCTGCAACCAAAGAATCATAGAATCATAGAATGGGCTGGGTTGGAAGGGACCTCAGAGATCATCGAGTCCAACCCTTGAACCACCGTTGCGGTTGCTAGACCATGGCACTGAGTGCCACATCCAGGCTCTTTTGAAATATCTCCAGACACGGAGAATCCACTACTTCCCTGGGCAGCCCATTCCAATGCCTGATCACCCTCTCCAGAAAGAAATTCTTTCTAATCTCCAACCTAAACCTCCCCTGGCACAACTTGAGACCCTGCCCTCTTGTCTTGCTGAGAGTTGCCTGGGAAAAGAGCCCAACCCCCCCCTGGCTCCAACCTCCTTTCAGGGAGTTGGAGAGAGTGATGAGGTCTCCCCTGAGCCTCCTCTTCTCCAGCCTCAACATCCCCAGCTCCCTCAGCCTCTCCTCATAGGGTCTGTGCTCGAGTCCCTTCCCCAGCCCAGTTGCCTCCTTTGGACCTGCTCCAGCTCCTCAATCTCCTTCCTGAGCTGAGGCGCCCAGAAATGGACACAGGACTCAAGCTGTGGCCTCACCAGAGCTGAGCACAGGGGCAGAATCCCTTCCCTGGACCTGCTGGCCACGCTGTTCCTGAGCCAGCCCAGGATGCCATTGGCCTTCTTGGCCACCTGGGCACACTGCTGGCTCATGTTCAGCTTCCTAAAGGACATGTGAGGGCTGGGGAGGTTCACACCTTCCTGCTGGGGGCATCCACATCCCCAGATTTAAGTCTGAATTAAGGATAAAGTTTCTGATCTGCAAAAACATACAGTGAGTGCCCATCCATTGGGTTCTGTACTCCCAAACTGGAGGATCCCCTGCATTGCATGTGAAATTGATTATTTTGGCTGCGGCTCTTTCAAACACCCAGAAAATGGAAAACTTGGGAAAAATGATACCTCAGCAGTGCTCTCCAGACAAGCCCTTGTCGGCAAAAACTTTCCATCCCTAGCGATGCAATCAGTAGCTGTAAAACAAATGTTTGCCAATATATACGCTGCATTTATTCAGGACAAATAAAGAATAAATCAGTCAGTTTGTTGTGAATAACTTCCATGGCTGATGGTTGCACACTGCTTTACTACAGCTCTGGAAACCTTGTCAGGATCCCTCTCCCCTCTTAGGGGACACTGGCTCCTTTTCTAATTTTAGATCAAGTCCTGAGTTAGGTTTTAATCCAGCATGGGGGGTGGGGGGGAACACAACATTCAAGCTTAGCATCCTTCACCTGATTTTTTTCTGCATCAAGAACTCTCTGCAAACAGGCAAATATCTGAATAAAATGGAGCAACAGAAGCCTGGTGCCTCTTAACAGAGCTGGAACTTTGGGAATGACACAGGATGGTTTTGCCTCATTGCCAAACTCCTCATCTGATGTGTCTGATTTGACCCCATCTCATTGCTGCCTTCTTCACTTCTCCTCAGCCCATTTATTAGAGTTATTAACTTAATAGAAGTGTAAATGAACACTGTGCTGGGGTTTGTGCACTTCTCATTCACCAATAAACATGATAAAAAGCAGGCTCCATCTTCAGTTTTTTATATTATATTGAAACATTTGCTTGAGCTACCTTTCTACCCCAGCAAAAGTCTCTTATTGAAAATTCTAGCAATTTTTAGCAATCAATTGCATTTTAAATAGCAGTAGCTGAAGGGGAGAAACTCTTGTGCTTTAAGATATTCACGTGGAGAGCTGTTTCCAGCATACAGCTTGATGGGAAATGCACAAACAATGTGGCTTTCAAAAGTACAAATTCTGCTTCTCATTTTTAACTCTACCCACTCCCTGCCCACCTCTGCACATGGCAGAAATAGCTGTGAATTCCTCCATTAACTGGCACCTAATTCTGCACAACAGGCCTCAAAGTTAAAGTTTAGGTGCAGAACATTTAAACCAGATGGGATTTAGTTGATTCTTTTTTTTTTTTCTTTTGTTCTAAAATTACATTTTCCTGTGTTTTATTATCCTATGGGAAGCCAGCTTTACCATTGCAAACATTCAGGCCATCAACACCTTACTCGTGTCAAGCCACTTATTCTTCTGATCTGTAAGTTTGGGTGAGGCAAATTATGGTGCCATCTGGGATTATTTGTCCACGTGGCTGTTTGTGGAGGGGCCATCCCTGCGTGGACATCTGGGGGCTTCTGCTGGTGGCCTGCACAGGGTAAATGTGACAAGGAGGAGAGAACAGGAGAGTAAATGGCTCCAGGGTCCAAACTCTGGCCCTGACAGTCTCCAAGATGTTAATTTCTCTACAGAAATCACTTTCTCTGCAGACAAGATGCAAGGATACTCATTTTCCTTTTCTTTTAAAGTGCTTGTGTTGATTTGGTTGCATGAATGTTTCCATTTCCATATCCCAGTGTAGCATATAAATTTCTGAACTGTTAATCTATAACTTGACAGTAATCTTTTCCTGTCATTTACAACATAACCTCAGTAAAACAGACTTATTCCTACCATAATTCATAACATATCCATACTCCAGACAATTCAGAGTTGTTTCATCTAGAAAGGATTAAAACACTTGCAAATATTAAATTTAATCCACTCCGAGGGAGGGAATAAATTTATCATAATTAAGCAGCTGTAATTCTTAGCATAATGTATTATCTGATGGGGATTCTTGCTGAAGACTAAGTATGAGTCATGGGCATCCTATTTCTTCTGTAAGCTCGTGCTGCAAATCAATACATTTAATAAAGTAATCAAACAAGAATATTAAATGAACAATTCTTTTATTCAAAAATCAATACAAGGAAATTGATACCTTGCCTGCACAGATTTTATGGCACATTTCTCTTTCTGCAGGACAATAAAAGGCTGAGAGTAGTGTGTTTACAAGAAGAACACCTTTTATTAAGGGGTGTGAGCACAAAAGCTGGAAAGCACTTGGCAATTTTTTTTTTTTTAACTGAGCAAAACTGCAGGAACCAAGAGTTCTGATCCCACAGCCAACACCAAGCCAAGCCCAGCCTGTCTGCAGCTCAGCTAATTACAAGGAGTGCTGGATATAGTCCAGAGCTAATAGGGCTTGGACTTGAACTTCAGAGGAATAACAAATTGTTTGGGGCTGAGGTATTTGTTCTGGACCACCAGCAACATCTCAATCCATCCTCTGTTTGATTGGCAGCCCTTCTGATTCATTCATTATGCCATTAATTATCACCTGTGTGAGGTTCATTTCTATTTATTCCACTCCCTGAGAACACACTTGCTCTGCTGGAGACCTCCAAAGATGTGATCCTTCTTCCAGTGCTCAAAAAGAAGGAGCCTAATAAGTTGGTCTTCACAAAAGATCTTGGTTTAGTTGACTTGGGGAAATGGAGAAGCCCTCTAGAATGTTTGGGAAGTCCTTGACTGTCCCTTGGAAAAGTGCAGAACGTGCTGAGAGCTGCTCTATCCATGATTTCTGGAAATTCCATGCCCTGTTATCACTTAAAGACCTGGTTATTGGTGGCCTGGAAAACCATCCAGCTGCCACGAAGCACCAAAAAATTCCTTCCTGCCCCATTTCATCAGCTCTTGCCTTGTGCTGAGGCAAATATTGAGCATGTTTCATCATCTATAGGTACTTCAGGAGGAAGCTTTGGGAAAAAGGCCCTCAAACAAGACAAGACAAAACATAAAAACCAGCCATGAAAGTAATAGAATAAGTCATAGACCTTGTTAAAACAATGTGATAATGTAAGAAAGAAGTAGTTTGGATTGACTGGTGTTGTTTACTTGTTTGTTTTCCTCTGAAGTAATCTTTACCCTCATTTCCCTATTTTCTTCCATAAATACACAAAATATTAGCTGGCACTTTTAGTCAGTTATAGCTAAATTTGGCTTTTTAATTTCAGATGGATCTTTCCACTGCCCTAAATGGTAATACATGCAAAGGGACATGCTTACCCAGGACTAACAGATGTTGTGCCTGAAATACTCCTGTAAACAAGGTCTTTAAATCCAAGGGTTTTGAGGCTCATACTATATTTAAAAATAAATAAATAATCAGTTCAGTTGGGTCAGTATTGGGATAATTATTTTTAGTGTGATAAATCTGAAATAATCAAGTGCTAGGAACGGTTTAGAACAGAAGCTCATGCCATGGCTATTTGTACTTGATGCTAACATGAGCTTGGCTTTCATTTGTTCCTTACACTTAATAAAATCTCATCCATTTTGTGGAATTTGGGACCAAAGAGCCAAGCACTGCTGCCTGCACTGAGATTCTTCACCTTCAGCTGGCACCTCCCAACCCGTTGCCTGCATCAGAGGAAGTCAGACAAAGGCACAGAAGGTGTTGGGACAAAAATTAAATCTGTCTGGCTCTTGGTTGTCCTTTCTGTGAGCTAATGAGTGCATTAATCAGAGCTGGGTTTCTGGTTTGCTCATTTCCATGAAGTAACTGGGAGGTACGTGGATCTGTCTTCCTCATTTAGTGAGCTGCTGCCACCTCCAGTGGGTGGCACTCAGCCAGCCCTCATTATGAGAGCTTCAAGGAGGGCTTTGGGAGCAGATTCCTGAGCTGAAACAGGCATGTACTCATTAACCTTCAGCAAGGGGGTTGTGAAATGTTCCTGACATGCTGCCTGATTTGCACTCCCATCTCCAGTCATCTGCCACCTGCCTGGCTCATCAGGGCACCACGAGGAGCTGAGGTGCAACCCAGGCTTTGGGTAACCCAACTCCTTAAGGACTGGAGGAGCAGATGCCAAAGCTCTGACTTCCAAAAGGTGCCTGAGCTGTGTCCTGGAAACAGCACAGAAAAACATATTTATCAAGTGACCTTTTGCTGGGGCTGCCTCGAGCTGTGACAGCTGACAGGAGCACAGCACCTAGGACTGAGGATGTTGTGGCACCGTGGAGGTCAGGCAGGAGATGGGCTTGGGTTTTTGGGGGCTGAAAGAGCTGTTGAGAGAGGGGGGGGCTGTGGAAGAGGACTTGGAGCCCTCAGTCCCACACTGAGCCAAAGGAATCTTCTGTATTTGCTATGCCCATGGGTCTTCTGTATCACATCACCTTCCTGGCCCATCTCCTGTCCTTAAACCTCCATTTCCAGAGGCTGTATCTCCTTTGGATCCACCCTGGGTAACCACACAAGTGCTGCTCCCTGCCCTGGGACACTCTAAATGAGCTGGGCTGGCTTAAACCATTTAAATCACAGGTTAATAATGAGCTATCAACTTAATTGGGAAACGTGGGAGATGGATTATGCATGTGGCTGAGCTTTGGGCTGCAGCGTGGTTACTGCCCGTGGGGTCAGGAGTGTGGGCTGAACATACCTAACATGAACCTCATCTTCACCTTTCTACCTGGTTTTTTTTTTTTTTTTTTTTTTCCTAAATCTTGCTCAAACCTCAGCAGTTCTGGTCATGATGTTATGGAGATACCTGAAATGGATGCCAGTCTGAGCAGCCCAGCACAGAAATACCACCAGCAGTCCCCGTGGTACCCTTCAGGCTCCAGTCCAATACTGCTGTTTCTTTGGCTGGCCTTATAAAGCAGAAGATTTATGCTTCTCAGCCAACTGGAATAATTTGTTAATCATTGGAAGGGCCCTAATGTGCAGTTGGTGATCTTGGAAAGAAACATGTCCATATCCTGCTGGACTGGGGAAGATGCATAGGGAAGAAAACTCTTGAATAAAATGGGGATTTTTCCCTCTGTCACCAGGCATGTGGGGGTTAGGTGAATATACAGAGTGGGGATATAAATAAGGCAGGACTGGTGAAAGGGGAAATAAGTGGAGTATAAGTTGCAGAAAAGACAGTCATTTAAAATGCATTCGTTTTAAATTAGCAATTATAGAAGGAGGTGACTTATTCTCATAAAATACTGATTAAAGCTGACATAGGCTGAAATTGGAATGGGAATGAACCTACTGTACAGGCTTTAGAGCATGACGTGCAGGGATTGACTTAACTGATTGACTCCTCTGATCCCTTCTGCAATAATAGGTTAAAGGAATTAACTATTTATGGATAAACACCAGGCTGGAGTATCAAAGGAAAAGAGCCTGGCTGGAACCTCAGACAGAGGAGAGCAGAGAGAATCTCCCTGTCACCACGCTGGATTCTGAGGTGCCATCTCCTGGCATGGATTTGCTGTCCTTCCATGGGACCATCCTTCCCTTGGCATCATCTCCTGCTTTTTTCTGGAGCTAGGGAGTCTGAGCAGGTACAAAGTGGTACCCAGCCTGGTGATTGGGGTGGTGGTGATGCAAAAGATGAAGGCTTCCTAGAACACATCTAAAACTTCCTGAGTTAAATAGTTTTCTGCCCTTTCATGGCTTAAGCCTTTGGCAAAGAGAAAACACAGGAGCTGTCTCAGGGCTGAGTTTACAGCACTGGGGTTACTCAGGTGAGTCTGAAAACACCATTTCACCCAAGGACTGAGAGTGAGCAGGGAAGGGAGCAGCTGGTCCCACAGAGCAGGGACATTGCTGGGATGCCATTCTTTAGAGTCACATCTCGGGACAGAACATCTTTGCTCCACGATCTCTTATGTAAAGAGTTGGAAAACTTCTTTTTTTCTTCCCCCCCCTGCCTTACAGGAAGGCTCCCGTGTCCTTGTGATGAGAGCAGGGCTGTCCCGAGCTGTCCCAAGCCTTCCAGTGCCAGTCCCTTGCTGCCACCATGTGTTGAGCTGGGACTCAGCACACCTGGCTCCTCCCAAGTGCCTTTTGCCCCCAGAGTTTGCAAGAAAATTCCTGATTGTCCTCAGAGCCCCTGGAAGAGGTAGGAATAGGTGCAATGACTGTAGAACTTTCAGTTTTCTCTCTGCTCCTGGATTCAAACTGTCTTTGCCATTATTTTTTGTTTATTATTCTCATTTTTTACTCTGGTTCCCCTGCCCTCCTGGGGATAGGCTCCAAATCCAGGCAAAAACGCAGTGATGAATGCCTCCCTATATTGCTTGTTTTAGAGCAACCTGATATTTGCTAATAAAATGGCATCGTATTGCCATGAAAACTGCCCCTCAAGGATCAAATGTTTAGGAGCATCCCTGCTAGAAGAGCTTCCACAAGATACCGAGGGCTCAGGGAGCTGGAAGGGGGGCAGCCAGGGGTTTGCTTCACCCACGAGAGGGAGCTCCGAGCTCGTTCATAGAAATAGAAACATCCCAAAAGAGATCCCTGAACTTCGGGCTGAAACAAATCCGAAGGAACACAATGGGAAGCACCACAACAAGCTCACATTTTAATGCCATGCAAGCTTAAATTCCCAGCACTTCCCTCGGTAGCCTTGATGCCAAAGGGATGACGAAATTAAGTCTATGGAAAACAAGTCACAACGTGGCCAAAGCTGGGATGATCTAAGAGGCAGAAAGCAAAGCTGCCAGGTTTGCAGGAGGAAATGCACCAAGTAATACAGATCTAGAGGGGAGAAAAAAGCTTCTTGGGGTGGATAAGGCCTTGTACATATCTTTAAAGCTGCTGCTTCTTTTGCTGTGGACCGTGAAAATATTTTTTGCTTCCACCTCTTATCAGTAGGGTACAATAAAAGCTACGAATATCTGTTATCTTCATATGCCAGATGAGACAATATTTGTGAGAACTAATAAAGAGAAGCTGCAGAGACCCTTTGGCAAGTCCTTGTTGCTGTTACTAGAAACCAGGTTTCTTCTTCAAGACTATTTTCCCAGCTTATTGGGTTATTTATTCACTCAGAGCAGTAAGTAAGCAAAATAACCATGCAATACCTCTCATTCTCTCAAACAGCTGACAAATAACAAACCCAAACAAACCACCAAACCATAGAATTTTGTATTAAACTGAATCCTGAGAGAGGAAGAAACCAGCAGCATCAGATCTCAGAGGAAGAGGAGCCACTTACAGCCTGGTACTCAGTAGTTGACACACCTGTATTTTTCTTTTCTCTAGTTTAGTCTCCCTCTCTCCTCAGCCATAACTAGAAGCAGAATTGAGGCAAGGAGAGTCCCTTTCTGACAGCATCCTCCAAGTTCCTGCAAAGCAAAAGCTCATTTCTAGACCAAATGTCCAAAGAAACCCCAGATATCTGAAAGCCATGGGATACTCAATGCACCCCTGGGTGGGAGAAGCCAGGTGAGGCTCCATGGAAACATCAGTGAGATAAAATGCCCTGAGAATGGGTGCCCTGATGTGCCAGGATCACACTTCAGGATTTCAGCAGGACATTTAGAGCCTCTCTCCCCATCCCCAAAGCCCCAGCTGGCACAGAAGCTCCCCACATCTCCCCAGCCAGGCGTGAAGAAGCCCTGTTCATCCCTGCTCTCAGCCAGGGTGGTCGTCTGCCTTAAAGCAAACACAGACAAGCTGCAGCCAGATGTTGGGAGGCTTTCAGGTTCACTTAGTGTTCCCGGGGTAAGCAGAACATCCCTGCCTGTGCTCCCCACTCGGATGGATCAGCCCAAGCTGATCCCTTTGTGGTGGAACCTCTGGTTAACTTTCCAGAACCATCTGAGCAAACAGGGACCTGGAGGACAACGTCAGCAGCTCCCCAGCCATCCCAGCCAAACAATTTACAGCTTGACCTCATGTTGTGCCTGCAAATGGATTCTGGGAAACCCTTTCCCTGGGTTAGTTACCTTTTCATGGTGTATTCACCGGGCTAAATTAACCAGTTCAACAGCTCCCCAAATCCCCCTGGGTTTTGCTTTTTACCAAGGAGAGGGATTTCAGAAGGGGCTTCTTGTGAATCCCTGAAGCTCTGCTCTGTCTCTGAGCCCAGAGCAAGAAATTCTGCTTGTTTGTGAAACAAGAAGCAAGAATTTTGCATTACCTTTCTTTTTTGGGGGTTTGTTGTGTATCTTTGATCAATACTCTTGAGAATAACTTTTCCCCAATGAATAACAAGCAGCTGCTGAAAGCAAATCAACATATTTACAAGTCTCAGGTGATGAATTTGGAACAATTCTTCAAGTAACATGTTTTAAAAGTCACCCTAATATCTACATGAAAGAACTTGCTGGTCTCAACAAGTCCTGTGCAAGGGGGAAAATCAGTTCCTGTGACTACAGCCTGATGCATGTAAGATTTCCCTAATATGATATTTCAAAACCTGAAGCCTTGATAAACAGCCCAGGACCTACCTCAATGCATCAGCTCAAGGAAAAATTTACACCAGGTCTAAAACAATAGCACATATCCAAACACATTGAGATTATTATGGGATACCATTCCAGTTTCTAAATTAATTTTCCCAATAAAAGATATATTTACATTACAAAGGGGAAAGAAGATGCTGCTTTTCCTGCAAATGGATCATGAGCTTGGTCTCACAATATTTCATGCCTGGATTGCATTAAAATAAAGCCATTAATTTCAAAGGCTTTCCTGAAATGTAGTTTAGGCTTCTTACACTCCAGGCTAACCAGCTAATAAGCATGAATATGACAGATTTAAAGATAGGATTAAGTGGAGTATTTCTTGGGAGGTCCTCAGAGCTGAATCATTTTATGCTGCTTCCAGATCTGGTTCATGAACTACAATTCGATGCCAGCGAGATGACATCCAGTGAAACATGGAAATGGGTATCCTGGCCAGACAACTGGTGTTTTGCAGGCAAGATATTAATCTAGATTCATGCTCATGGCCCCTGGAAAGAGTTTATTATTCAAAAATCTGTAAATTATATGAATGTTCACACCTGAGGAAGTACTTAAGTGGCAAGAAATACGTCTTCAGAATGAAGCCCGGATGGCAGGTAGCAATGAAGACACAGAGTTTTCCTGTACATTAGCACATACTTTTTCTAGTGTGCATTTTTTTTCCCTGTGTTCTCAAGTCTGCCTCCCCAAAAGCAGGATGAAAGGTCCAGCAGAGAGCAGGGGGAAGGACACAGCTGTGGGACAGCACCGGACTGAGAGCTGCGGGAGAGCCACAATTCTCACGATCCCCGGCCTGAACTTTGTAAATAGACTTGGCAAGGAGTCTTGCCTGGAGAAAACAGGCTTGGAGAGGTTATAAATAAATAAACAACCAACCTTCCTTCCTTTCCTTCTCCTGGAGCTCCCTCGCTGCCTGAAATCAGGGTGACTGGTCCATGGCAAATTGGTATCTTTTTATTTTGATGCTGAGAAATGCAAACTGTTGGCATCTCTTTATTAAAGTCCTGTCCCTGAGCTGTCAGGGGTTGTAGTCAGGAGTTATACAAAAGGGAAAAGACATTTATTCCATCATAAACTTCTGGTTTAAAGCCTCAGGAATAAGCTGCAAAGCTTGGGTGTGAATGAGAACATCGTCTCTTTGGACTGGTTAATGGTTAATCTTTTATTTTAGAGACAAGAGCTGATTTTAGAGTCCAGCAGCACCTTGTACCCCAAATCTACCCCTTGCATCTCCCCCCTGTCTGCATGTGCAGCTAAATATGATGGAGTATGAGCAGTTGGGGACACAATCTTCTGCAAGCCTGTCTTCACTACAGTGTTAGAGAGCTCTCTCTTCCATGATCTCCATGATTGCTGGGAATCCTCCTGAAAAATCAGCAAAATATTTTTACAGCTGATGTATCTTAAAGCAGAACCCCAGGAAACTCAATTCCATACAGCTACAGCACTGACACAGCAGTCAGTGAGTACGTGGAGGATGTCAAGTGTGTTTCTGTGTCCAGTGACTGAATATTCTTCACCTGAGGCTGATTTCTTGGTCCAAGACAAGTAGAGATGACAAGAAAAGTCTTTTCCCAGTTCCTGAAGGAGGGGTAGGTCCATCTAGCAAGTTATACTCCATGTTGACTGTAAGATGTGTTGGGATGCTGCCTGGAAACATGAACCATGAAAACCTCATCCTTGGTGGCAAAGCTGTGTCCTGCATACAAACAGGGGAGCTCAGGCCTTCTGTTTGCCACTGATTTGCATCACAGAGGGAGCCACATCATTCAGGGGAAAGCAAAAGCAAATCAGCCCTTTTAATAAGCTGGGGAGCCACCAAGGAGCTGCCCACCTTTTATTTACTGTAAGGCTTGGAGTCTCTATGGAAAGCACAGTTGTGTATCTCCACAAAATTCCAACATTGCCTCTCCTTGGGACAAAGCTGGGAAGCCTTTCCCTGGCTGCTGCTGGAAAGCTGGTGGGGAAACCATTCCTACATCTGCTTGTACCATCCAATCCCTGACACTTCCCCCAAAGGCTGAAGATTCAGACATTGTCATTCCAGCACAAGAAGCTCAATGCATTTATTAATCAACCTTTTAATAATCAACATTTTCTTCCACTCTTTCTTACAGAAATGGGAAGACATGAATGCATTTTTTCATTAATTTTTTTTCCCCCCGGGTCTTCTTTTGACTGACTGGGATTTTTCATGGCTCTATCAGAAAGTTGGACATTCCCTTTTGTTTTGGAAGCCTTGGGTGATGGATCACATTTTAATTGGCGTTGAGGTTTACAGAAAAAGGCAGCACCACAGGAAGTTATTAGAATAACAACACTGTGCATCTGCAGAGGAATTAAAACTGCACATGGAGGTGGCATATTAATTGTTACCAAATGCTTTGTTTCTCTCCCCCTCAAAAAGCCCATCTCAACTAAAAGTGGTTTTGATGTGAATTTCTCTCTGTTCCAGTAAAAGTGTAAGGGATTAGATTTGTGGGATTTTAGTCCTGTGTATAAAATGTATTCTGGAGCATGTTTCAAAGAACTGCAAAAGAGATAAAGACATCTGGTGGGACAAGGAGGACACTGATGGCTACAGGCAGATATGGCTTGGCCATGACTCTTCCCACAGCAGGAATCTGAGCGTGGTTGATACACAAGCTCATTCCAAAGATGGTCAAATATCCATTAAAAATTTCAGCTGATTGAAACCAAATTTTTTTTCTTCCAAGAAAGGAGAAGGTTAGAAAGACTTTGGACAGCCAGTGACAATGGTACAGTGAACCACTTCGTGTCTGCCTTTATTTTGACTTGAATTTATTCCAGCACATTCCTGTTCTCTGTTCCTCACTGATATCACTACAGGAATTTTCCTTTTTGCTTCTTCTTAAAGGCAGTGTCCCATCATCAGTGACTGGAAAAGGACATGCCTAGAAGTGAGGACATTTCTGGCAACTATTATAATAAACAGTGCAGCTCTAGTGAAGTATTAGGTACATAGGTAGTGAATAATTTACATTGGAACACCCATTACATGTTTGTAGCTGCCCTAGGAGCAAACTAAAAATTAAAGGGAGAAAAAACAGATCATGTCAACCTGTTTAATGCACTTGTTTTGCATTTCTTCTTCCACAGTACAACAAGGCTGTTAAAGGCCACTAGAGCATGGGTGCTATTCATTAAAGCCTGGTAATTTGCAGCTAACAGCCACTTCCTTGAGAAAGAAAAACTCTTGGATATCTCCTTGGCCTTGGTGATGCTTCACCAGAAATTTGTCCAGAAGGAGAATTCTGGCCACTAAAGACAGGAAAAAAGTTCACGTTTCTTGATCCCAACTTGCTGTGCAATCTCTTGCTTTCTTTCCCATCCTAAAACTGGGAAATCCTGATAATTGTCTACTTTGGAAAGGACACAGGTGTATTGTTTTGACATCTGCAGAAACTCCATCTATCAGCAGCTGAAAATCAGCAGTTTATTTAGCTCTTCATGTGCATTTCACGTATCTAAATATTTGCTCAGTTTCACCCCTGAGAGATAAGGTCTGCAGGCTCTGAGCTGATTTGAGATGGAACAGGGCCATGATACAAGCCCTGAGAGGATGCAAGATGCCATGTGAGAAAGCACATCCCTGCTGTCAATGTTTTATCATTGTAGTCCCCCCTTCAGCCTCTCTTTGCTTCCTCCACAGACCTCTTCCACTACACATCAGTTCCAAATATCTTGTGACTGTCTCATGCAGAAGATCAGGGGGAAAAAAATAGGAAAAGGAAACAAATGCTTTGGTTTCTCTCAAGCTGCAATTACAGGAGAGCTCTTGGAAGGTGTAAAAGCTTACACAGCTCTCCTCAGCCTTTTGCCTTCCTCCCAGCTGGTCTTGGCTGAAAAATCTCCAGTGCACAGGTGGGGTTTTAGTGAAATAAACAGCACCGTGGGGATGTCAAGTGCTTGTTGATAAATTCAAGTGCAAGTTTCGCCATGTCCTGGTCTTCCTCTCCCATCTTGCACATCTGTGACTTTGGCATCAGGCCTAGAGGAAGGACACACAGCTGAAATCAAGAGATCTGAGCCAAAGAGGCAGGCAAG
The DNA here is from genome assembly GCF_003957555.1 of Calypte anna. Classification (NCBI taxonomy): domain Eukaryota; kingdom Metazoa; phylum Chordata; class Aves; order Apodiformes; family Trochilidae; genus Calypte; species Calypte anna. The sequence goes on along the minus strand of NC_044263.1, from coordinate 1,903,404 downwards.
AAAAATTCCTATCAGATGGGATACAGGCAAAGACTCTACAGGGAAAAAGAAAGCCAAGACCTGGAACTCTTCACACTCAGGAAGGCATTGCAAGGAGTGCTCAGCTGACCATTGCTCCTGCCCACACTTCAAGTGACAGTTCTGTCCTTTCAGGCCAAAAAAGACAAAGGATTTCTGAAGTGCTCTGCCTGCAACCTCCCAGTTTTACAGGACCACTGGTGTTCCATGCCTGGTGGCCCAGCAGCAAAGCATGGGAGCGTCAGCAAAGCTTTGTCACTTCAACAAACCCTTCAAAGAAGAATCCTGCCTTGCAAGCATGTTTCCAGGCATTACCTCATAACAGTTGTTTCCAAATCTCCAGTGTTTCCCCTGCTCAGAAGGGTTTGCTTTTAGTTTGAGAGAATATAAAGCCCATAGTGTGATGGGCTGGGTGCTGTGCTCAGTGTCACTGCAGGATTCTTCTGGCTGGGGTGGGGGCAAGAGGCAAAGGGCTGACTCAGGCATCCTCCCCCCAGGCTCCCCAAATTGCCATCAGACATCTGGTTCAGGACAGGCAGGGAATTTCAGAGGCAAAGCTTCCTGCTGGGAAATGCTGAGTCATCAAAACAGAAGCAGCACATGGGAAGGGGAGGGTTTCAAGAGCCTGGCAAGTGAGAAAAAAATTGTAGGCTGCAGGCTGCAAATGTGTTTGGTTCATTGAGATGGAGACTGGGAACTGAGAAGACTCAATGGACATGGGAAGTGAGAGACCAAAGTGTTCAGACCAGTCTAGGTGGGCTGGCAGGAGAGTTGTCTTCTGCTCCCCAGTAAAGGACAGGGCTGAATGGAGCTGCAGAACCAGAGCTGGGGGGTTGGGAAAAGGCACAGGGGAATTTTCATCTGAGATTTTGGGTTGAATTCAGCAATATCTTATGGATCTGAGTTCACAGGCTGGGAAGCTGGCTCATTCTGACCATATCCATTAACCTTTCAGAGTCAGCCAGTCATACCTTACACTCTGCAAAGATTTTTAAATTCTTGGCAGGAAGATGATTCAGTCACTGCTACCTGGAAGGCACTGGGATGCAACTGATGTTACACTCCCCCTCTCATCAAATGGCTTCTTAGATCATTGCTTTCTAGGGTAACTCTTTTCCTTCCTAAGGTAATATATCAGCCAGCAGGGAGAATCAAGCCCAGACCTTTCAAAGGTTAACAGATGTGGTCCAAATTTTACCCTCAATCCTGTGGGTGGGGAGCCCAGTGCAGGGACTCCTGGGGAGGAGCAAGGATGGAGGAGCTTTGAGATGCTCCACGAGAAGGTTTCCCAGTGAGCTGGAAGCCCAGGAGCTACCTCAGCTCTTGCCCTGGTGCCTTCTGCTGAAGGAGATGCCAGCCCCATTAGCATCTTTAGAACCAGAGGATAATCAAAAAGGAAAACAAAAAGGGGAATGTGATCATTCAGAGCACTTTGTCCTGTGCTGGGCTGGGTGCCAAGGTTTCCCCCACACACACACCATGGTGCACAAGCCTCCTGTGCCCTCCTCCCAGCCCCCCAGCACCCACCCTCATTTCAGGACTACAAAGCCATCCCAGGGAAAAACCAACACCACTCCAGAAAAACAAAACAAAACAAAAGCCCCCCTCACAACAATAGTCTGTCAGGGGTGATTTACTGTGCCTGCACCCCCTGGGCAAGCTCCACTGCACAAGCTCAGCCCGCCAGGTTCCCACACTGGTTTGCTTTCCTGCAACTCAACGGGACACAAAGACACAAGGAGATGGGCAGTAAATAAAACTGATGGCTTTTGTGTCATTGTGTGGGGGCCTTTCTCTGGGGGAGGCAAAAGAAATGAAGTGTGAAATCTGATATGAAATCAATTTCTTCTCCCGAGGGGCTACGTCGGGAGGGATGGGCTCAGGGATACCCAGCAATACCTTTTTTTTTTTTTCATCAGTTTGTTGAGCTGGTTAGAGCAAACCACACTTCTCTCCTGCACTTGCCCAAGTTAACACTTTTTTTACTTCTTTGTATTAAAGATATTCCTAAGCATGAGGAACTGGCAGCCCTCTTAATCTGCTTCAGTATATACAACAGCTGTTCTACCAAAGCACAGCTCCCCAAGAACAGAGGGATATATCTGGGGGTGAGGGTGCTGCAGTCTTACACATCCCTTTGCCCTTAGCACTGGCCATACCACCACCTCACTATTCCATCACTCTCAAAACCACTCCACCCTGGGCTATCAGAAAGGGTTTTGGTGGAGAAACCAACAGAGCACCCCACACAGCATGTCCTCACTTCAAATAAATGTGGGTGTCAGCAGAGAGGGGAACTTGTCCATGTCTGAAGATGTGGCCTCCAAGCATGGTTGTTTTCCTTTTGTTCTGTGGATTTTTGTATTCAAGCTGCTTCAGATGTGAAGTGGGGGATCTGTGCAGTTATGCAAAACCAATAAAGACCAGAAATCAAACATGATACTCTGAACCTGCTGGGGAAAATGAGTAACAACATTTATATGCTGTGTCTCTAGATGAGATATTCCAGGAACAAACTGCCAAACAAGATTAGGAATTAAATAATACCAAACATACCTCCAGCAGACAGTCAGGAGACACAGTGCTTACACCCCCACTCACCCCACTATTCCTGGGCTGCTTTGTACCTCTCAGGAAACAGAAAGCAACTTCGAGGCTAATTGAATGGGTGGTTTGACAGCTGCTTTGTGTCACTGACACTGCAAATCAGGCAGAGTCCCCTCGGGTGGGTGGCTGGGTGGGCTCAGCTGGGCATCCTGTCTGTCCTGACATGCACCCAACCTCTGCTGCACCTGCCAGGGGCTGCTGAGGGAATGGATACTTGGGCACCTTCCTTTTCATACAGGGGAGGTAGCCAAGAGGGGTCTGGACATTTTATTTTGAGGTGAATCTCAAAGTGCAGAGGGATTTTTTTCTGCTGCTGCATTGAGCATCCCTGGCTGGCACGCTGAAGATGCTGCAGTGACTGTTAAACATTAACTCTCACACCTCTTAGTCTGCTCAGGATGATTTCTTTGACTTCAAAAATTGTAATAGAAGATGTAAACATGCCACCACAGCTCTTCACACCAGCTTTAGGAAAGCTGCATTTATTATTTTTTTTTCTTGTGGGACTTTCTTCTCCCTCCCTGCAATTACTCTTACACTGATAGATGTTTTCAACCTGTGAATTTTGTCTGAAGCTTTTGAACACCTGCAACTGCAGAGTGGTGACTGCTGGCAGCAAAGGAGGCAGTGAACACAGTAGGTGAGACTGCAGTTCCTCCTGTGGAATCCTTCAGGGTGTGAGATTGCTGCTGCAGACTGCCTCAGCCTGATAAAGGCAGTTGTTTCTGGGCTCAGCACATTGTTCTCTCCCTCACCAGATGGAACAGATTAGCTGGGCCCTGAAATGTTGTTAAATAAAATACGCAAAAAGAAAATACAATTATTGCTAAAGTGAAAACATACCGCATGGGATTATTAAAAGACCAAGATGTTTTACATTTTAAGGATGTTCTTCAGGTTTTTTTTCCATCCTTCATACACCCAAACCTTGCAGGGGCAGTGTTAAACTTTTCCATCTGATCTCATGGAGCAATGTCACCCTGCTGCCCCCTCCTCCTCAGCCCAGCACTCAGGCACCATCTGGGATCTCCAGGGCTCCCACTTGGAGCTCCCTCCTCTGTCAACCAGAGCCTTGGCAGAGCTTCTCCCAACTTTGTAAAGCACAAGTTTCTTCTGCCACTTCTCCCTGTGCCCAGGTGGAGGGAAAAACTTTTGTCAGGAACCTTCTCTGCTGTAAGAAAAAGTTCTCTGCCTGATTTCTCAGCAGATCCCTTTGGGTTGGAGTTGTTTACCAGCTGTTGCAGGGGTATGAGTAAGGAGATGGGAGGTGGGTGAGTGAGGATTGCTACAGAAAATAGAGAAGGGTTTAAAAAAGCATGGGTGATTGGTTAATGAGTCCCCTGCTCCTCCAGTTAGGCAGAGCTGGGTTAATGAGTTTATTTGAGCCTGTGCTTAATGGCTTTTCTGGATCTGGCTGCAGGAATCCATGGCCTCGTGGATGTTCTCGGGTGTGTGATGATAATAAATCACTTTTTAAATGGCCTTAGAAAGGGAGTTTTGAATTAAGTTGCATCCATTAATGTTCGAGGTCTCTCCTGAGCATCTCCTTAATGTTCCTCAACCTACATCATCTCATTAATGATGTATGAAAAAATATATTCAGCTCCTTGAAACCGTTCTCTTCCATTTGGTATTTAATGACTGGGGGGATCCTGGTGACTCCGACTGGTGACAGAACTTCTCTCCAGGAACTCAGAGTGGCTTTTCACCATCCTGTCACTCACTGCTGTCTGGCCACTGGAAATGAGCTCCTCTGGGAGGGTGCCTGCAGGAGATGTTCAGCTCAAGACATCTGTGCTGCAGTGAGCAGAGCTGGGGAAGTGAGGGCCATAGCCTGTGACTACCATAGTAATTAATTTGCCAGCACCCTTATTAGACAGCAATTGGTAAACACAAAGCAATAAGTCTAGAAATCCCCACTTCAAATAGATTTTCTTTCAGCCACATGGAAAATTCCACCCACATGAACTGCAAAAGGTCAGTGAAGCTCTATTATAGAAAATTGCAGAAATTAGTGGGAACCCCCCTAAGACTGTTCTAGTTCAAGTGGCAATGTTTGCTGGTGAGTTACCAAAACCATTCTGAAATGATGCAAACATCTTTAAAACAGAACACAAAATACACTCCAACTGACTTGTATAAAGTGAGCCATGTGCCTTCAAAAGAACTGTGACTTTTTAACAGAAAACTGATGGAAACACCTAAGTGTTTTTTTCCTATCACGGTTCCTTGAAAATGCATCTATGTGTGTGTGTGTCCAGAAAGAGCTGATGAAAATGTTGACATTTCCTGTTCTGTGGTGTGTCCAATGTCCTGAATTTTTAATATGCTGAAATATTTCTTTGGTGGAAAATTTTTCAGAAAACTAAATATTATGGAAAGTGTTTTGGAATGTATTTGCTGTGGCAATAATGAGCTACATGAAACTGCTGACCAATACTTTGCATTTGAAAAACATCCTGCAGGTTGATGAAAAAGTGGGAGCCCAGTGGAACTCAGTGAAGCTACATCTGATGAGAAACTTCTTTCCTTTAAAAAACAACTTGCTTATAGCAGACTCCAGTTGAAATGGTAAACGAAGTAGAAGTACAAAAGTAGAAGTAGAAACGAAGTAGAATTTTGTTTCATAATGTTGTAACTACATGGGAAGTGTGCCCAGGCTTTACCTTGCAGAATCAGGGGTTCCATCCATATAGAAAGCCCAAAGACAGCACAGCCTGGGGGTGACCATTCCTGCTGGGGACCCTGCCAGTGTTGGGCACTGTCCCCAGGATGGAAGGACACCAACCACTGCTGGTGTGAGAGGTTGTGTTAATGCAGAACTGGGCACCTGTCCTGTGAAACATCAGCCTGTGGACAAGCCAGCCTTACCACTGCCAAGAGTTTTCACCTATTTTACACTATCATGGCCGTGTCACTCAAGATCAGATCTCAGTGATCAGCTAGACTGTCTCTGCGCTCTGGTTTCAGTGCATTGGCTTCCTAAATTCCTGTGTGACCCAGACAAAATCTTTTCCTGTTAATTAAATGCCCTTCCACAAGCTTAGACCATCAAATCCTCTCCCAACCCCACAATTAGATGTGACGACCACTGATTGGAAGATAGAGACTCATCCTTGCATTGGCTTCAACCCAGCACTTAGAAATAATAAATTGGTAAATATAACAACAGGCTGGATTTAAACCTAAACTTCACCAAAGCCACCCCAGGTAATTTTATCAGGTCATTTAATCCCTCAATGTCTCTGATTCCCCAAAGAGCATTCAGGAAGAAAAGCATTTTCCTACATCACATGAAGTGTTCAAGTGTTTTGCAGAGAGGCCTCTGTGATGTACTTAGGGATTTCCTATATGGAAGCTTAAACACCTAAAATCCTGTCAGAACCCCTCAAAATGTTCCAGTCCAATAAAGTTCAAATGGGGAATAACACATTTGTTAAAACAGGCAAAATTTTATATTAAGAGGATGACATGGCCAAGAGACCATACATACCTCAAAAGAAAATGAAGACAACATTATCCAGCCAATGTAAACTGCCCTGGCGTGGTCAGGGTTTTGAAGATTTTAGAGACACTTGGAATGAAAGAGGGGAAAAAAAACCCAGCCAAGTCTCAAGCGTTGCACAGTCTGTGTACACTGCAGGAGGAAACTTGGGTTATGAGCAAATATTTTAGTACAAATCAAATGCCTTCCAGGGATAAGCAGCTGGGAAGGCGGGAAGAAATTAATATTGGAAGCTTTAGAACTTCCCAGAACTATTCCCTACCTCCTTGATTGAAGGAATTAACTTTTATTTTATTAACTTTTTAATGCCCTCCTCCCATCCAGGGTGCTCTCTCTGAATTGCTTCTCCCCTCCTCCAAAAGGGCTGCCCTGGGGATGTTGCTCTTCTTAGGCTCTAAGTAGCAGCTGGCTGTGATTAAGTGGATTGGGAGGATCAGGGCTTGATTAACTTTCTGCTGCTCTTGGTTTGCCCAGGTTCCTGCAAGAGAATTAATCTCTTGGTTCAGCAGAATGGTGGGCTCTAATGGATACCAGATATTCCAAGCCCACCCAGAGGATGCAGTGCCAGAGTCCTTGTTTTAACACATTCAGCCTTCATGCTCCTGTTTTACCAGAAGTAAAAGTCATATGGGCACTGATGGGAATTTTTCTACTCTGTTTTTCAGTCTAGCTGCTCATAACCTTACCACCAATTTCTGCCCAGTTCTGCATCTTACTTCCTATTTTTTTTCACTTACTGCTGCTTTCCCTGGCAGTCTGTACTTCTTAACCAGAAGAAATGTCCAGGTCAGCCAGTAGCAGGGATTGAAGCATGTGTGCAAGAGTTTTCCTGTATGAAATGTTCTCATCCAAGGAGATGCAAGTGCTTTTTGAAGAGGAAACTCTCAGCTGGCTCCTTGGACAGCCTTTGGAAAGCAAGGGGGAGGTAGGGTGTCCAGGAGGCAGAGGACCATGGCTTTGATTTGATGACAGGACAGGAGAGCTTGTTGATCCTCTGTGAGCAGTTAGGCTTTGGGACTAAAAAAAAGTTTCCCTAAGGGACAAAACCTTGGACAGGTTTTATGATGTTCCTTTCCTTCTCGCAACTGAACCACAGAAAGGTGAGAAGAAACTGAGATGTGCACAAAGTAAAGGAAAATATTTCTATTAGCATGCATCATTAAGTGATCAAGAGTAATTTTAATATTGCCATCATTTCCTGCTCCAGAGAAATGCTACAACATTAGCAACTCACTAGGCATCAATAATTGAGCAGAAGAAGCAGCTTTTTCAAGAATTACTACTTAATTTAAACCATAAGGTAAAAACAGCAATAATTTAAAAAAAATAAATCCAAGAGAACAAGAATGGAAGCTTGGCTGTGCTTCTGCACTAAATTATGTCTTCATGGAAACAAATAAAGCTCAAATGAAGTTCACAGGCATCTCCTAATTATATCACGAGGTTTTATTCCACTTAGTTTTTCATGAAAGAGTTCTGATTTCATTATTCCCCATGCAAATATAACATACTGGTTAACCAGGAGAAAGGAAGCAAAAAAGATGAAACTCTTGATCTCTCCTGTCTGTGTTTGTCAGGACAGACCAATTGTGAAGTTTAAACTGGGTATGGAAATTCACTGCTTGCAATATGTTTAGAAAGAAAGAGCATGGGTGATTTAACAATTTACATAACCTGGGAGATTCAGCTGCAAATTGAATGAATAGACTTCTTTGTTTCTTGAAACTGAAATAAAGAGAGGGGGAGGAGAAAGGAAAAAAAAAAGTTTCTTAGATAATTGTCTCTGTGACTGGCACGACAGGAAGTTTGATGTCTATTGGTGGAATTAAGACTGGGACATAGGAGAAAACACAAAGCAGTGCAGGGGCAGTGAGGCAGTTTAGGTCCCCACTAATAGAGAGTGACAGTCCCAGCCTGGCTGCACAAGCTCCTGAGATGCTCTCATTCTTGTCCTGATTAGATTGGGCTCCTCTCCCCAGCAGGCAGCCTGGGACAGGTTAGAGCCCATCCCAGGAGCATGGAGACACCATGAGCCACCTCAACTCATGAAGAAAGCAAAGCTGCTGAGGGTTGAAGATCCACTTGTGGTTTTACAGGGAGCACAAGAGGGATTTTGTGCAGTCAGTGTTCTCCAGCTGCCAGAGCCTGAACAAATCCTGTTTCTGTAGAAGCCAAGGGGTTAAAGTGTTTGGCCTGGGTCTCACAGGCTCAACTCCATTAACACCATCACCCCTCTGGCCTTGCCATGAAAAAAAAAACCTCAGAATGTGGAAATGTTTTTCCATTTTTCTTATGTGAGCACGGGTACTGTTGAGTGCAAATACCTGCAAGCAAAGGCAGGCAAGAACCCCCAGTCAGCCACCCCCTGCTCTCCCAGTAGTGACCAGCTCAAGGTGCCCAGGGACAGCAGCTTCTGCTGGGCTTGCTGCCTGGACTGGGAGCCTTTCATTTGAAGGCTTGTTCATCCAGCACGTTTTCACCAGCCTGCAAGTCACATTCAAATAAACAGCTGGAAGAGAAAGTGGGGAGGGAAAGGCCAAGCTCACCAGAGTCCAGAGCTCTGGCAAACATCTTGTTACAGCTCTGTCTGCAGAGGCAACTGGTGGCATATGGTGCGTATCTCCTGCAGAGCTGCTCCAAGAGGAGAAAACAAACTTCACCTTTTGGAATGTATCAGCAGATGAAAACAAATTGACTTCTTTTTTGTTGTTGTTGTTGTCTATTTTAACCCAATGCCTGTTTTAATGTCCTGCCTTTTAATGATAAATCCCAGTCTGAGTCAAAGCTTTCTCCCTTGCTGCCAGCCAGGAGATGCTGTGGTCAATGCTGAACCCCAGATCTCTGCTCACTGCCCCTCTCATTGCACCAAACCCTCTGGAGAACACATTTGCTTTTCATTTGTTTTTTCCACCAAGTGGTGGTGGCCTTTAATGTGCATGTAACTTCATTCTTCCCCATTTTTTTTAAAGGATGGACTTAAATTTTAATAAAGATTAGTGTCATCCTGGATAATATAAGCTACCAGCTAGACATCATTTATTTCAGAGTAGGTTGTGGCCATGGAACCCACACAGGCTTTGTAAAACTGAAGCTTCAGTCATGGTAATACTGATGTAAGCAGAATGTGATATTCTCCCACCCCTAAGGAACATCACCACTCTCTGAGTCTATAAAACTTTAAAAACTAAAACCCAGCCTGTATGCAGCACATCAACAGACATATGCTGATGAATACTGGTCTGCTTTAGCTTTCATTCTCAAAAATCTGACATTGCAATGGAGGTTTTTTTACCCACAGTCTGCTCCCAGAAATAATCAAGTATTTTGAGGTCATCTTTTAGGGTACATTTTTTTCCTCATAAAAAATAATAAATATCAGTATCTGAACCACATTTAGGTGTTTTATTTGATCTTTGGACTGCCAACTAAAACAATCATTTGTGTCTTATACGAAGGCACTTCAGCATTTAAAAATAAATATTTAAATACTACTTCACAGGAAAAAATATTCATGTGGTTAGATGAGATATCCTGGAAAAATTAAGACTGGTCCTCAAAGGCATGTCATGTTGTTACACTTTCCTGTTCTTAATTTGGTAAATCCATCTTCAAACTAAAAAATTCAGATCAGAGGAAAAAATGGAGGTATTTTTAAAAGAGCTTTGATGTTCACAGCAGATTTCTTAATTAATTTTAATTTAACAATTGGCTGCAAAAAATAGGTATGAAATAACAACTCTAATCTATATAATTTATCTGTTTTCTTCTTGATTGTGTTACAGAAAGTCTGCATGTCTGCCCAGCAAAGGGCTCTCAAGCAAAAATTGGAGTAAGAAAGAGATTCAAAAGAGCAAGTGATATTTTTCTGCTGTTTGTAATCAAATAGCTTCCACTTCCATGGGTATTAGATTCCCATTTTTCCTCTAGAAACCTAGGAAAAAATGATGAAAGGAAAGGAACTGAAAAACATCCTGACACCAACCCATGCTGTAAGTTCATGGGGAACACGAAGATTTTTTCCTTAAGTAGCAGTCACAGCAGAAAAAGACTGGTAAGTATTTGAACCCCACAAAATAGTGATGAAAAATGAGTGAAACAAATCCTGGCCTTCTGCCTGAAAAAGTATTAAAAAGATTTGATGGGAACAATAGTCTAAAATTCCTCATCTTCTGGTAGCAGTTCTTCCAGTTGTGTTTTACCTGCTTGCTGGGTTGAACTGGCCAAGAATTCCTTCAGTTATAGGGCCACGTTGGGAGTAAGGTTCAGGCTGGACTTGTGGATTAAAAAACCCTCCTGTAGCCCGTGGAAAGACTTCAGTGACCTTGGATCAAGGCCATGTAGGACTGGAGAGAAATCTCCACTTTCCAAGCACCATCATTTTGCTCTTGATTGATTTTGCTCTTGACTCTTGAGCCTCACCCTGTCTTTCCTAATTAGCTCCTCCTGCTTCAAAAATCCCAATCACTGCCTTCCTTTCCCATTATCTTCACCCAGGAGAAAGATCTGGCTTCGAATGGGATCTGGCTCTTTTAAGCAGTCAAGTATCAGCTTTCAGGTCTGCAATCCCCTGTGCTGCAGCACAGGGAAAGGATAACTCATATCTCTGCTTGGTAGGAAAACCCAATATTTTCCCTCGGGCACCAAGGCAAGTGTGAGGTAGCAAATCACACGTTACTGGATTTCCAAACCATATCCCTTTGGTCCACCTTTTAATACTGTTTTCCCCCTCCCCATGAATTGCATATCCGTTATTTTACCACCCAGTTTATTTGATCATCAGGGAAGATAAATGGCTTCTGGTGAAATATTAAACAAAGGGAAAATTAAAGTACTGGGAAGAGTAAACAATGGAGTAAAGCACAATTTCCTTTCTGCTCCAGGAACAAAACCTGTCTCTTTCTTGCTGAGCACCAGCACACATGCTCAGATTCTGCCCATTCACACACATGTAACATTCTCACCAAAGTTGAGGGGATTTATGTGTCTGAGTTGAATGCAAATGACTAAGGGCTTTCTAAATAAGATTAATCCCCAAATAAAATATATCAAGAAATCCAGCATATGAAGCATTTCAATTTCCCTAATTATTTTTTTTTAGATGCTCCTTGCTTTCTTAGCATCATTTTAACCAAAGATAAAATGAAAAATGTTATTTTAGTTTGGCTTTTGTACAGTTCTTAATAAAAGAAGGTGCTGATTTGCCTGGACAAGAGCCCAGCTTGGTGTAAGCACCTGCAGACAGGAGCAAGCACCAGCCCATCCCTCCAAAACCCCAACCCTGGCCAGGGATCTCTTGTCCTTCCAGGAATGTACCATGGGAAGAGCCTCAAAGAACTCTGTTTAAGACAGCAAGAAGGACCAATATATTTTGGGGGGAGCTGATTTCTCTGACTGAGGTCAGGTTCCTCCCAAGGCAGGCAACTCCTTGCATTGCATCACTGCTGGTGCCAAGGCTGCCCTGGCCCTGGCAGGGATGGGCAGTGGCCACCTTGGGCAGCCCAGGATGAAGTTTGGTTTTGAAAACTCCCAGGTGAAAACATGAAGTCATGGCCAGGACTGACAAATTTCAGGTAGTTTATCCCACCTGCTGCTTTGGAAGGAGACACTTTTATTTCTGCTGTCTGCTGCTGTTTTGTTCAGAATTTTACAAAGAAGTTTCTCACAGTATTCCAGCAGCTCAGGACTGCAATTCTGAAATAATTTAGTTTGACAGTTGATTGATGGGAAGGAAGGACTCATTTCATATGGACTTGCCACTATTCCATAGGAAACATCTGAGGATCACATTGATTTTTCTCATTCTCATGCCATTACCACCCAGCTTTTGAGTTTGGGTTGACTAATTTCCCAAGCACGAGTTGTGATGGAAAAATGACAAACGACAGCTGCCCAGGATTTGCTCCAAGGATTCTGATTCTCCTCTAAGTTTTGTCAGTTTAACTTTGATATATTTTTTTTCAGCAAAGCTACCTGTGCATAGAAAAAAATGATACTCACTGTAGTCAAGGCATTCTTAGCTGCAGTGAGACAAGGCACCAGTTTATTATTCCTGCTTTATTTCTGGAATCCGATGTGGGTTTCCAGGCAGACTCAACAGCTGAGGGGTGCAAATGGACAGCAGGAATATGAAGGACCAGGGACAACAGGATGGTTCTACCATGAGGGTTTCCAGAAAAGGCACAAAACTTGGATAATTGCAAAGACATTGTTGAAGGTGAAGCTGAACTCTCTTTTTGGGAGGCAGCAGTCTGTGCTGGGGCTCTGATGCTGCCCTGGCAGTGACCTCCATCCCACCCGAGAGCCCCTGTTTCTCCAGGGTGAAGGTAATTCAGATTCCATGCTCACTGAGCCCTGACCTTCCCCTTGACAGAGATGGATGCCCAGCTCTGCTAATGGTCTGTGGCAGCTTTGGGCTCTGGCTTTGCACCTCAAGCACTAACCTGGGATGAGGAAACTCTCTGCCTGCTCCGATTCTCTGGTACCTGATACACCAAGCACACCTCTTGCTCTCCCTGCCCTCTCAAAGACCAGATTTCCCTGAGCTGTAACACCCATGGCTCTGCACACACCACCTCCACTGTTATAACCACAGAGAACACTTGGAAGTTGCAATGGTTTTGCAGATATTGATTTCCAGCTTTATCAGAACCTGCATCTCCTCTGATGCTCTGCACTTATGTACAGAGTGAGAAAACCACCAACTGCATTAGTATGGAGATATCTTATGGAAAAAAATAAGGGGGGGGAGGGCAAATAACTGGAACTGATGTTGGTGTTCTACCCCAGCAAGTGGTCTGCAGAGTTTGGAAAAATTAAGGAACCACTTCCTCTGGATCCAGGGTTGCTGCACACCCCTGTGATGGACTCGTGCCCTTTTCTTAGTGATGCACAAGAGAAAGAAATGAATTAATTGATTAAAAAAAAATAAAAATAAAAAAAGAAACAGGAAGAAAAAATACTTAAAAAAAAATATTCTCCTGGACAACTGGGAGGAGTGCTGGGCACCCTCTTTTTGGACATAGCTCTAATTTAACAAGGCATGAATTTAAATATATTAAGAGCTAAACAAAACACGGAGAAAATCAGAGAGGTGAAAAGTCACTGCCCCTCCTTGTCCTGCTGTCTTCTTTTTGTTGGCTGCTGGGCTGGGAGACACAAAATAAAACTGAGCAACATAACTTGTCTGAGTTTTATTCAAATAAGCCAATTAAAACATCAAGTTGAAATGTCAACGAACATGTTATGGCCACTCAGGAATTAAAGCAGGAAAGCATCTGTCTGTCTTCACCACAAAGAATTGAAGATTTTTAATTCCACTTCTGCAAAAGCTATGACATTAGATTACAGCCATGAAAAACACCATCTGCAATGTGCCCTGACTGCCTGGCTGTCATCAACTGTTGCTTTTACTCAAAATTAGATTAAGTTAAACACCTTCATTTTTTTTTTTTTAAATTCTCAGGAACTATTTATCATGCAGGGTTCTTTTCTCAAGGTGTGCACCGGATGCCTTCTGACAGTGGCAGAACTTATTCAGCTCATTTGTACTTTTGCTTACTGCTCAAATGCTGAGCTGAATCAGAGGAAGAGATGGTGGCCTGGTTTGTGATAAGAACAGCCAGGCTGAAACTCCTCTAGTTTTAGATTTTTTCCAATATTTAATCTTTAGGATCTCAGGGTGAATTTTAAGGGTTCTTTCTATATGACACAGGACTTTGGGTAGGACACAGCCACAGTTTATTGTGCCCACATCTTCCCAAGTTACATCTTTCTGAGAGCAACTTGAGGTCAATAATCCCATACACTGCAAGAGATCACCAGCTCTCCAGGCTGCTCAGCCAATCTCTTCCTAGCTGTGCACAAGAAATTGTTGCAAAATAATAAAAAAAAGTTACCTCAGAGTTAATCTCTTTCCCTAAAACTGTGTGGTTTCAACAAGTCATCTTTCTTCTTAATGCAAGTATGTTGTGTTGAAGAATTCCCATTTGCAAAGTAACCAGATATTGGGCTGAGAGCTGCAGAAGTGTGTAAGGTAGACAGATCCATTAGAGCATTTCTTCTGTGTTATTAGAAGGGCACTAGATACAGAAGTGTTATTTCCCAGATGAATGTAATCCACACTGGGTCTGGCCACTCAGAGCAGCTCCAAGGGCTCCATCAGGATCCTATAGACACACACATGCAAATGGAAACCAAGCCTCCAACATTCCTTACACTAAAGAAACCCCAAAACAAACAAATAAAAATGTCTCCATAATCCAGAGATCCAGCCTGCAAATGTATGTCTCCAGTTGCAGTAACTGGCAGGATAGCTCCTCATCCATGTTGGGTGCCTTGCTGCTAGAGGCTGTGTAAGTAATATTCTTGTCCCTAGGCCAGATCAGGATCCCAAATAACCATTTGGAACTGCTCCTGGGACACAGTATTTGATATTTAGGTAAAGCTTGCTTGAGAAAAGGGACTGCTTTCATTTTTATCTTGACTTCAATTCTCATTGCTCTACAGCCATAAATGCTCAGCTGGTAGAAGTGATGTGTCTGGTCTTAAATAACAAGATTTGGGCTTGTGTCCAACAGTGACATGAATGCACAAGCTTTGGGTTGGGGTGATTGCAGTCTTGGCAAAAGCAGCTGCTATTGGATGAGGCAAAAAGAGGAGACACACACAGGGATTGGGAGAGCTGCCTGTGCTCTGCAGAAGGGAAAGAGCCCAGGACAGAAGGTTGTGGTGAGGTGGGATGGTTATGCTGCAGAGTGATTGCAGCTCATTGGACTGCTGGTAGCCTTGGGTTTTCCTTCTCTTTCCCCTTCCTTGTGTAGATTCTGGGGGATGGAGAACTAGACAAAAAATATTTCATTGCACAGCTTGACCAAGTCCTCCTCTGCCTGCCCAGTGGCAGAGGGGTAGGATGAGCACACCAGAGCTGTAGAGCACAAAGTGATGGTGGGCACAATGTCTGTCCTGTCCTACTTTTTACCTTTGCAAAAATACTGCACTAAGTGGTGGAGAACCAAGTGCTCAGTGCTGGAATTTGAGTGGCAAAATGTTCAGTAGTGCTGCATAAAACTGTGATCCCTGAGTAGCTCCTACTGTCACCAAGTACACCACTAATTACAGGCATTTGGCACAGTCACAAAATAACCACAGGAGGATTTGGAGTTTAAGTGTACTGATGCTCCCTTTCCCCCATACAAACCTGTGACTTTCTGCTGGTTCTCTGCTGATACCTAAGGGGCAGCAGGAATGACTGCAAATACATTCTTAGTTTGAGAAGAATGCTAGAAACATTTTGAAAGACAAAATGAAGATATTCCTGGATAACTTCTGTAGCCAGCACAGATATAGGAACAACGTCTAGACCAAAACCCAATGTTTCACACAACTTACAAATTAGACAAGTAAAACCAGGTATTTTCTGATGTTTCAAAGAGATTGAGTTACGAGCAAGAACGGATGAAATCCAGGGCGTTCCCTGCAAGCCAGAATTTCCTGTGCAAACACTATTGACCATATTTTTGGAGAAGTGCATGAAAACAGTTGATGTGTGCAGTAATTATAGTGTGTCAGAAAAATTAACATTTGCAATTCCCCATATCCTGAGCAAAAAAGTAGCACCAATCATACAGGCGGTACGGTTAAAATAAACACAGCCCATCCAAGAGGAAACTTTTCCTTCTGCTAAGTTTGAGTTTTCTGAACTTAATAGCTATTTGGATTTTGAGTCTCAGCTAAAATATGTTCAGATAGAGAGCTGCAAGTTTGGGTTCTCTATAAAGAGTCTGTGCTGATAAAGGGTCCCAAGTCTGTGCTGATAAAGGGTCCCAAGTCTGAAGGGATTCTGCAGATCATTGCTATTTACATTTGAAAATTTAGACCCACTACATATCAGGTCACATCTGGCTGGAAATCCTGGCCCAAAGAGGGCTTTTTGTTTGTTTTGTTTTGCTAAAGACACAAAATGTAGGACTGATTTCAGAGTCAAGAAGCAGAAACTATGGATGGGGGCACTTGACCTGGATCCAGCCCCTGTTTCACTGAGCCCCCTTGGCCTCCAAAGATCTGAATAAATGCAAATGCATTGAACCAAATCCAGAAATAAAACAGAGTCATAATTTTTAATAACATCAAAGGATGTGCACTGCACATGCCTGTTTTACTAATCCTGCTCCACCACAAGAGGTTTATTTCCTCTATAAATTACCTCATGCATCTTTGCTAATAGGAGTCCAAACCCTGCACCAGTCATGTCCCAGCAAGTAAACATGTTGACACAGGAACAAGTAAAGCTTGAAAAGTTTGAAACTGCTGGTTTAGTTTTGGCTGAGCACCCAAAAACCTTGTGCCCCAACTGCCTCATGCCCTGAGGTCTGAGAGATTGTTCCTTTCCCTGCCAGTGCCTCAATGTCTCCTTCTGAAAGGCCAACACCCACTGGGATGGGGAGATGCCCAACACATTGCAGACACTGTAGGACTCCTGAAATTTGGATAAAAGTTGTCATTTTCCCAGCAGAGGGTACTGCCCCCAGCCCCTGGTTTTGGGGCTGGGACAGAGGGGTTGTGTCACTTCAACCCAGGTCTCTTGGTCCTGATCTGGGCACATTGAGGCCAAGCAGGACCCTGATCTCACAGCATGAAGGTTTTCTAATCAAGGAAATAGTTGCTGATCCTGATGCATAGCAAGTCCAAGTGGGGACCATCTGATAAACTGTCATTTCAGAGAGCCTCTCAAATTAACCCCATTCATTTCAGCTGGAAGCTTCAAAAAGGTTTGAAATATTACAGAATAATTCATTGTCCTTATATCTCTTAGGTCAGATCTTTGCTCTGCTGAGTTCAGAGCAGTACTAAATTTTCCCAGTTAAAGTTCTGACCCAGAAAAGCTAAATCTTTCTGAGATGGGTTCCACACCAATCATATTCTCTACTATAAATTATCCTGGACAGCTTTAGATTACCTATAGCAATTTAGTTTTCTTTTTTAAAAAAAAAAAAAAAAAAAAAAATCAGGACAGGGAGAAGGAATTCCACTGTACAAATATCCCAGAGAACAGCTTGGTTATTGTTCAAGAGCATCGTCTGTAATAGCATTACCAGAGTGGCCCATGAAATCACTAGAAAGATGGGCTGATTTTCCTCCCCAGGCTGGCAGCTGGGAGGTGTGCAGGACAGGGCACAGCAGGACTCTTGCAGGGGAATAAATTCATGTACAGTTAAAGACTCAACTACTCAGTGAATAAGGAGGCAGGAGATTTCATTCTGCTCCTGGCCCTGCTGTTCTGGTGCCCTTTAGCAAATCTCTTCCTATTTTATGAGCTTCCAGGACAGCCTCATCTGTCCTGTGGCAGTTTCCAATCTGAGTTGATTTGGTTGAAAAGTTCCATCCAGGAAAGTTTCCCACCAGGAAATGCCCTTTCATGTTAACCAGAATGGTTCACAGGCACTTATTGCTCCTGTCAAATCATTCATGGCAAATCTCTTTATTGCTATCATTTCTATTTTGATGTGTAGCTTGAAATCATAAAGGCTAAACCATTACTGAAATAA
The DNA here is from genome assembly GCF_003957555.1 of Calypte anna. NCBI lineage: Eukaryota > Metazoa > Chordata > Aves > Apodiformes > Trochilidae > Calypte > Calypte anna. Next base: position 1,885,731 of record NC_044263.1, on the reverse strand, counting down.
AAATACTACTCAGAGTCAAACATTTCTGTAAAGTCACAATAAATATTTCTTGGATATCTGAATGATGAATTAATGATGCTGTTTGCATTTTTCACCTGTATCCCAGACCAAAACCAAGTTCTGAGCTCTGGAGCATCTCCTGGAGAGGATTTCTGCATTTACACCAACACCCTCCATTAGATTTATTCCAACACTATCTCTGGTCAGCACTAATCTGTTTTTACAATAGGATCCCAAGCTCTGCTGAGGTTTTCAGGTTGGTACTATAACAGAAGGAATAAGCAAAATGATGATCATAAAGACATTTTATTTTTAGGGAATTGGGACCACAACTTCCTGAAAACTACTAGACCAGATAATGTCTTTTTCCCTTCTCTCTCTCTTTTATGGCAGGCACTTGTTCTAAAAAAGTTACACAACTTTCTCTAAAATGGACTTTTAAAATCCATCATTTAATGCAACTCTGGAAAGTTAGCTCCTGTGCTATTTCCTTTCCTTCCTTCCTTTACCTCTCTTTTTCTTTCTTAAATCCATCCCTGCATTTTAAATTAGTTACAAGAAATAAAGAAAAAGGAGGTTTACAGGGCTGAAATTGCTTCAGTGTGACAGGGTGATGTTTTTTTTGTGTATGAGTCTAAATGAGGCTTTAGAAAATGATATGGTATCCCTTAAATGGATCTGCTATGGTCAGAGACCATTAGGCAGTGGAGGAAGATTCCTCAGGGAGAGCTGAGAGCAGACGTCTGAATCCCAGAGGACGGAGATCACTATTTACTTTTCTGCATGGAGAATTAATATATGTCTCCATCTTCTACCAGCAGCCCTGAACCAGTGAACATAAAGGAAACAGAATGAGTGGGGGAAAAAAATGGCATGTGTGTTTTTCCCTTTCTCCTTTGGTGCAGATTCATTTTTTTTTCATTCCGTATTTGCACATTATTCTTTGCTTTCTCCCTGTAGGATTTTCTTCCCTGACTTGGAGGCAATTCATCTGTCCTGAGAAGGTACCTAAAGATAATGAAGAGGCACATAATTTAGTAATCTTGGCCATCTTTTACTTAGAAGATTAATTTTGGCCTTTAAGTGTCAAGGTTGGTTAAACAGAGTCGGCAGCAAGAAAAAGCAATGGCCAGGAGCTGAGACAGGAACCTGGGCTGGGGCAAACTGCAGAAAATAAATGAATCATGGAGGCATTTCACTATCTGCAAAACAACAGACTAATGATTATTAAACCAGAAATCCTCCCTGGTTCATCTAACCCAAGTCGAGAGCTCTCAGTTTCTGCTTTCATTTTCTTTCCTTTTCTTACGTTTGCCACAGAAGCTGATGGGATGTCCCTCTGTGTCCTGGAACTCCCCACTTCCCAGCTGCCCTGCAAACGTTTTGCTGGGATGTTGGCAGCACAGCAGGATGGCTTGGATGGGCTTCGTGTCCACTGCCTCCAAGAAGAAATAATGAATCTAGAGATGGGATGGGGTGTAAAGTAACTTTCTACTGGGCTCACAGTGCTAATACATGAAAACTCCAATAATGAGATGTGGTCTTGTATGATTGCAAGCTCTCCTCCCAGTTTCCCTGTATCTTACAGATTGTAGAAGGTTTCTGTAGTAGCAGTGTAAGAGCTGGAGGAGAAAAGAGGAATAAGCCATCCAGCATTATTCACCCCAAAAGAGAAGCTGGAAAAAACCCAAAGCTGAGCATGAGTTAAGCTTCTAGACAATACTAATTGTTAAAAATTTTACCTTTCTACCATCACCTTCCATCCTGAATTTATCTATCATTTTTGCAGCCTGTAGTAGCTGTCTGCCTGTGGCTGGGTTCCATTCATGCAGCACACAGCAAGGTTAGCTTGGAGCCAGATGCTCTTGTGGTGTGAAATCAGCTTCTTACCCAGCAGATCAATCATGCAAAATAGCAAATATGTTTATATTTCAGGAGCTGGATGGAAAGTAAGGAGCACTGCCATGAGGAATGCACCTCTGGTTCTGTAAGAGTCTGTTTAAGCAGGGTGGGTATGTGAAATGAATAAAGAACAGAAACATGGAAATGCTGAATTTATGGGGTAGAAAACTAACCTGACGTGTCTGCCCTCCCAGTCATCTCTCTTCTCAAATGGCTCTGGATTCACTGTTTGCTTTCATGGTGCATGGGAAGTAACAGAAATAGAAACTCTGCATATCATGTAAAAGATGGGAAAGTGATTCCACATCTACTCAAAACACACAGATGTGTCTGTCATAGGTTTTGTTGTTTCTAATCTGCTTTAATTGGTACTTGCTATGCATCTAAGATCCCTTGAAATACTTCACAGCTGGATTAAACTTGTCTTCTGTGAGATTTTCCTTTTCTATCAGTAAGTGAAGACAAGGCTCCAGCCTAATCCTATTTTATTGTCATCAGCTACTCTACACTTGTATCCTCTCTCATAATTTCTGTGTGCATGTGTGTGTGTGTGTGGCATAAAGCCCTCAATGGGAACAGCTTAAGTTCCTGCACAACACACAAAAGCACACACTGAGCCAGCTCACAACTGGAAATATCCTGAATTTTAGAGCTTCCCTGTGGCCGAGCCTCTGAGCTTGCAGCATTTAACAGGATGGATTTTAATTTTTTTTTTCCAGGAGTTTGCCCAACCTTAGTTAAACAGAGGTGCTGTCCAAGGCAGGACACTTGAAGGTGTTAGTGGCTGATTTTATTGGTCAGTTGAGTGCCCACCAGCATCCCCCTCACTCCTCAGACCTCACACCCACACTCCTGCCCTACAAGCAGGAGGTCCTGGAGGATTCACTCAGAGCTGAGGAGCACATGGGGCTTCCCATGAACTATTTCTTCAGGTTTTTGCTCATTTTGAGTTCAGGTTTTTTGCACCCTGGGTTATAAGGGAGTTTGAGGGAGTAGTAGAGCATTTGCTGTTGCTGGATGCTCTTCCCTTCCTTCCCCTTGCACAGCAAAACCTGGGACACCTTTTCCCTCAGGAAGGAATATCCTCCCCCCATGGTAGGACAGGCTCCATCTGAAAGGATGAGAAGTTTTTACTGATTTTTTGTTTTTTCTTTTTCCTACCAGCATTAAAATTGTTTCCACTGATTTAATTTATATCAACCTGGAAAGTTTCAAATGAAAATGTGTAATGTTCTAAAACCACATGTCTGGAAAAAAATCACGTGGTTTTCTTCCACTTTATAATTTCAGTTTTTCATTTCACCTGGAGTTTGGACCAGGCTGTGCTTCTGAATAAGGATGAGATTATTCATTTTTCTGCTTCTTGATTTTTGATTGTAGGAATGACTCCCCTGTCCCTTATGTTTCCAATAAAAAGTTCTTAATTAAAGAAAGTGAAAAAGTGAGAAAACATGAAAAATATTCCCTTGTTTCTACTTTTTACACAAAGTAAAGATTTTATCAACATTATGCTAACCAGAAAAAAAAACGAACCTGGTTGAAAAAAATTTCTACCATATTTTTGCTAATTTTGGGGGGTTTCTGCCTTTTTCCAGCATAGACAAGAATTAGTAGAAGAGGAAGAAAGAGGAGAGTCAGCAATGAGGGAAATAAGTGACGTGATAAAACTTTCAAAATGAAACACAGGTTTTAATTTCAAACTGCTACTTCATACCTGCACACACACCAAATCAAAGTATATTTTGAAATGAAAACACTACAGGGAGAATGACCCTTTCCATTGATTTTTCATTTTTGCCCCCTCCACTCTCTCTCCTCCCAATAAATAAATAATTTGGTTTCCCAGGAAACTCTTAAAGTAAGAACAGAAGGTGAAACATTGAGAAACAAAAGGGTTGATGGCCATCCTGAGCTGAAAAAGAATATGTGCATTGCCATGGTTTATTACTGGTGTGTTAATTCATCTGTTAAGAAAGGATCTGCTCAGAAACACATGGGCATCATTTACTGGCTGTAAATAGAAGGTTTGTTATGATTTAGGTTTTTAACAGTTCCCCAGGTCATGGAGCTCCTGATGAAGTAATAGCTCAGCTCCTATCTGTTAACTTTTCCTACATAGGATATTTTGAAGACATTGGCTGTAGTAATGGAGCAATAAAAAGGCAATGTTTCCACCATTAGCAAAAGGGAGATGTAATTGGAAAACCCTCTTGCTACCCACTGCTCCAGTTTCCATAGGGACTGGGTGAAGCAGGGTGGGCAGTGGCAGGGAGCACCCCTGAGCACCATCCCCAGCTTCCAGCAAAGCCTTCAAGGAACACTCACCTTGTTCCTCTGTTTTTATCTATTCCATGATCCAGAGACCCATCTGCAGCTTGGATAAATCTGTGCACCAGGGCTAATTAAGAAGTGACTTGGGTCAAGCTGGAGCATGACCAACACTAACCCACTTTGGGCAAACACGAGGTGCCTGAAATCCATCTTCAAGTCCAGGCTGTTTTTTGTGGCTGCTTTGTCCACTGAAACCTGGGGCTCAGATCTCCAGGTTGTGGTGCTGAGATAGCCTGAAGGACAGAGCAGCAAGATTAAAAAAGGCTGTGACAGTTCATGGCCCCATGGTGAAAAGCCTGGGTGGAAGGTCAGCAGATGTGGGCTGTATTTCCAGGACACATGTGGAAGCTGCTCCTGGGTGGGAAGCTGTGCAGCTGTCCGTAGGGCAAAGCTAAATACACAAAACCTGGCTCTGTGGTTAAAGGCAAGCCACCTAAGAAGAGATGGTGTGTTTGCTACAGAAGAATGTGGCTGAAAGGCTGGGGGAGATGCTGTTAGAGCTGTGGCCAGGTTCAGTCTGTAATCCCAGCTCCCAACACGGGTATGTCCCGATTTGCACTGATCTCAGAGCTTTAGCAGCCTTTTTAGGGCTTTTACATCTTTGGGCATGGAAACTGCCAGATAAGGTTGGTCAAGATGCCTTCATTTTTATTTTCTAAAGCAGCACAGGGGTCCATTGCACTTTGTGTAAATCACTCACAGTAAATGCACGAGGCTGGAAGGTAATTTGGGGCTTTCAAGACTTTTCCACGAGTTATCCACAATCAGAGGCAGTTGGCTAGAAGCAGAAGAGATGAAGTGTTGGTGCACAGGGAGGAAAACTGTGCCTTCTGTTTCTCTTTTTGGTGTATAAACCACACGCTGCATAGCTGGGTTGGAAATGAAAAAAAAAAAGCTTCTAGTTCTCCAGCTGCACAGACTGTACTTTTCAGCATTCTGCTACGTAAAGAGCATGCAAAAATATTAGCAAGAAAAAAGCTGAATTTGCCCATTAAGGCATGTGATTAATGCAGTGCTGAAAGCTCCTTTAAAGGACTGTACATTGCAGCTCACTGGAGTAACAGAGAGAACAGGAATACAAAAAGTGAGCTGAGTGTTCAGGGTATTGAGTGAGTTCTGGGTGGCTGTAGAGGGCACCAAAGATCTTTGCAATTTCTCAGAAAGAGGAGAAAGCTGCAAGCTGCTTTTTACACTTTGCTATTAAATAAATAAATAAAAAAAAATTAACCCTCTTTAGGAGCAAGTGGGACCACATCAGACTCAAATCTTACAGCTTCTCCCCTTTTAACCACTTATAACGGGCTGAGCTCATTTTGGTTCTGATTTGGGGTTTCTTTCTTCCATTTCTAAGAAGCAGTGAGCTGTGAGGCACCGACTGCAGCAAGACAGAGTCTGTTCAGCACAAAGGAATCCCATTCCTTCGGAGAAGAAATCTGCCTGAACTGCTAAGAAATGGCAATTTAGCAGCCAGGTTGTCGTGGCTGAAATGGAGAGGGACCGCAGCGGGATCTGGTCACATTAACATGAATCCTAAAATAACTTCTGGGTGTCTCAAAACACTCGAGGTGTTTCACTTGTTTGGTTTTGCACGTCTCTGAAATGTCTGGGTTTGGCTAGAATAATGCAAGGCTTTTCTTGTGGTATTTTCTGCCATCGGGAGCTGGAAATCTCACAAGAAATCCTGCTCTGATGAGATTCCCAGCCTCATATATGGCTTACGAGAGAAACTGCAGATTAAATGTTGGATTTCAGTGCTTCATATGAGACAGGTCAAATTCTCCAAGAAATAAAGATATGAAATGCTCTGCTGTAGCCTGAGAATTGCTTTCAGCTCGCAGGCCACCAACCTGAGTCCAATATTAAAGACACAGTCTGTATATTCAATCAGCCAGGGGGAACTTTGACTGCAGATTTCTGAGGAGCCTTGGTGGTTTTTACGTGCAGCTCTGCAGCTGATCCTACAGCCTGAGCTCTCCAGAAATCTGCACAGTCATCTTGTTTTTCCTGGATATTCTGTCAGCTTTGCATCAGACCCATATAAGAAAATGTAGCATGACTAAGAAGTCTGTCTGCTGCCTAATTATATTCCTGTAGTTAGAGTGGTGTAGCTTTCTCTGTAGTTTCTATTCTGGAAGAAGTGTGCCTAATAATAACTTTATAATTACACTGCTATGATTTCACTGCTAACCTTCCCCCTTGTGCTTGAGCCTGAAGTGCAATACCCAAAAAATTCTGACACACAGACTCAGCAGAGCCATGCACACCCTCAGGAACATAGAGATTTGCAAATTAAAATCATTTGATTTCCCTCAGCTGATACCCAGGCCACACACAACTGACCCAGATCCCTCCCCAGGCTCTGTACTGCTGAGGGCATTTTGCTTTTCAAGAGCTGCACCTCTCATTTTGGAACTGAATTGCAGATGGAGAAGTTGAAGCCATCAAGATATCCTGGAGAAGTGCTTTAACTGAACGAGTAGAAGCCTTGCCAGCTCCTGACCATCCAAAATGAATTTTGTCAACTATTGCCAAGTGCTTTGTGAGCTGAGTATTTCCCTTTAAAAAAGGAACTGGCTACTTTGGCTTTCCTCCTTTTGGAGAGAAATCAGAATGCTGAGTTTTAATTATGGTATGAGGACAGGTTTAAATCAGGCTTACAGTTCAGTCTCCATGATTATATATAACATTGATATTATAAATAACATTGATATTATATATAACATTGATATTATAAAAGGCATTTTCAGCTTTTGGTCCAAAGTACAGGGGAGAACTGGTGGTTGTTTGTTGGAAGGGATAACCCTGGTGCTACTCTCACATGGTGAGCAGGAACAGGCTGAGGCCAACCAGCAAGGGGGACAGAGCTTGACTCATACTGAGATCTGGTGGAATGTGATGTTTAGGTTCTGGTTTTAGTCCATTTGTAAATAAAACCAACTAAGGGGCTGTAACAAAGCATTCACATCCCCCAGCAGCTTGTTGTGGGGTTAGATGGTTACCTGAGCATCAATCAATCAATCAATCAATCACACCAGTACACGTGGGCTTGTTCCTCCAAGCACAATCCCCAGCCCAGAGCTGAGGTTTGGGTGCTGAGGACATGTGCTGCCCTAAAAACTACACCAGACAAGTGTGGGGTTTCACTATTAAACAGTCAAGAGTGGTTTGCTAGCTCTGTCTGGCCAGACAGGTCTCACTGTATTGTTTCTTTTCCTTCCCTGGCAGAATTCCCATGCTCTTTGGCATGAATAACTGCACCTTCAATCAGAGCATTTGGTTTCCCCATGCACGTGCAACCTCCAGATTCACTTCCACAAACACTGGTGTCAGTGGGGGTTAATGGTGCATGAGTGGCACAAAATGAAAAGAGAACTTACTGGGAGATGTCTGTTAGAGAAGCAGTTCTGCACTTGAAGGCAGCTAAGCTATATGGGACACTACTTGTCTCAGTGAATTCAGGGATCAGTCAGATATCTCAGCATTAGTGGCAATCAGCCAGCTGGAAAAGGTAATTTAATATCCACTTCTACTTGAAACAGGGTGCTGGTGACAAGACCAGGATGGTTTTATCTGGATTTAGGCTACAAGAAAAACCTTTTTGAAAAGCAATTGGAAAGGGAAAATAGAAATCTATTTCAAACATGGAAACAGAATAAAAAATTGAAATCTGGAATGCAAGCTCTCCCTAGGAACCACAGCTACTCTAAGTTAGCAAAAAAATGATGTAGCTTAACTTATAAAAATAGTAAAACAGTAAAAAGGTACCACATGTTCCTCCCAGACTGCAAGTCAAACAATTGTTATAACATTTAAATCCTGTTCTGACATAATTCTATAGAAACCCTGGAAAAAATGGAGCCCACATTGTGGAAGGACACTGTGCAGAGCAAGTGCTGCTTGTTTGGAGCACTGCATCCCACTTGCTCTGACAATTTAGTACCCACTTTAATGAGAAAACAAAATATTCAGCTCCCCTCATATCTGAGTTTAAAATAAATGACACCTCAACTCGACAGAGTTGGCAGCCTGAGTGCTCTGGGATTCAGCCAGGAGCCTTGGTGGCTGCTGCAGGTCCTGGTGTGGAGGTGCTGAGGGCCATGCCAGAGCTTGGACAGCCCCAGAATACTGAGCAGCTCTGGAGGAACCTGCTGATTTTTTCTTTTGAAACAGCCATGCAAATAAGACACAGGCACAGAATGTCAGAGCCCCTGGCTGGAGCTTATAGATGATACACAAGATTCATTGGTTTCTCATTCCTTGCTCTCTTCTCCCTTCTAGGTTTTTTTTTTTTTCCTTCTTTTTTTTCTTTCTTTCTTATCCATTTTGCACCCCCCTTCCCTCTCTTCCCCTAATGAAAGATGAAAGCACAGTTTGCTTGGTGATAAACCTGTCAATTCTTTTAAAGGCTCTAATTTTTCATGAGTGACTTCAAACTGCTCCTGCAAGTCCAATGCCTAAAGCCACGGGGAATAATTCTGAGATGAACACAAGCCCTGTCCTGGGAAGCATCTCAGCTCCAGGTATATCCATGGGACAGGAAAAAGTGTTAGCAACACCTGAACAGGTAGCCCAGAACTGGCTCAGAGAGTTTCCATAAACTGGTTTTCATTCACTACACAGCTACAATATTCTCTGTCAGTTTCAGAAGCATAAAACCAGAATTTTGCTTCTGAAGTGAAAGCCACCTTGTGCCTTCTGATGTCTTAGATTCTAAGATAGGTAGAAACTTTTGTCCCTGTAACACTCATGGCCATTTATGGATCTAAAATCCCAGGTTTGTATTTGATTTTTTCCCCCCCTTTAAGATTACAGATCTAAGGTCTGGTTCCAAGGGCTATATGAAGAATCAAGAACTCCAGATTTTCAAGCCATAGAATCTCAGCTTTTCAAAGAGAGCAAACAGTAATTGCACACTGCTGCAGGTAGAATTTAGGCTATGAGGTTAACAGTAATTCTGGTTTCTGAGGCCCCAGAACTCTGCTTTTCTAGGTGGTGTCCCACGTATGTTCACCTCAATGACTCTCAAAGTGAAAAGCATGAAGTGCTTTAGATCCTGCACCCCCTTCAATCAAAATCCACCAGTTTAGCAGAGGCACATAACTAATTTCCAGTTAGTGCAAGCAAGCCCATCTTGATTATACTCTAGTAAGAAATAAAGTTTCAACTGGTTCAATCACTTCCAGTGTGAGCCTGTCACAGTTTATATGTATGGAAAAAAAACCCACAAAACCAAATACAAATAATGTGGAAATATGGCTACTTTTTAGCTTCCAGAGTGCTTTTAGCTCACTGAGGTCTGGGTGGTCCATGAAAATGAGATGACTGGACAGGTATTAAAATGAATTGCATGAGCTTCTGCTATGGAGTCAGCATGTCCCGAGGAGAGGGGAGAATTGGATGGGCTGATGGAAAGGGCAGCAGCCAAGGGTTTGTGGCACAGCATGGAGTTCCAGAAATCTTGTAGGCCATAAATGAAGTGAATATTTCACGTTTGAAGGCATTCCTTTTTCTTGGAGAAGACCAGTCATTTTATCTGGATCTAGTGGCCATGTGCAAGCAGCAAGACACTGAAACAGTGGAGGGTGAGGGAGATTTTAGATGGAGACTTTGTGGCTTTGATTGATTTTTGCTGTCTCCCAGAAAAGAATGAGTCTGTGGCTCCTCTCTCAAAAACTAGATCCTCTGGTGCATTGAAGATATGAGAAACGTTACCAAAATCTGTTATCCAGCAATGCAAAACACTCTTGACCACACACTTCTGCTGCCTAGCAGGGATTTAAGAACTCTGTGGGAATGCAGTATCCTGTATCAGAGAGGAACACTTGGAATCCAGGAGTAAATCTGAGAAGCTTATTGTGAGAAGAGTTGGAATGTGTTACCCTGCATCCCAGATCTGACTTCACTACATCTTAATCAGTCTCATCAGAAACTAATAGGAAAAAAAACAGGTTTAGGTTTCAATGGTTGTAGTGCAAAATATCTTCAGATATTGAATTTAAGCTTGCAGACAACAAGAATGCATATTTAAGTCCGAATGGGATTTAGATAACTTGGAGTGCTCAGCTAAAAGAAAAGAAACACAGTTTCAAGCCCTTACTCCATCCCAGGCATGCTGGGGTATGTCTTGATCACCCACAGGGCTGGGATTAATAGTTCAGGCCCAGCATTCTATTAGCAGCACTGCACAGCTTCTGTCCTAGAGCTGGCTTTCATCCACTTGACTGGGAACACACAGAAAATGAGCTCCTGCTTGCCTGGACCCTTGATGTGGACATGGTGCACTCAGCAGAGGCAGGATTTGCCCTCCCTGACCATAGCCAGTGAAAAGCAGGACACTGTCCCTGCACAGTCATGTCCCTGCTCTGCAGGGAGAGAGATGCCTCAGCAGAAGGACCCTCCTGACATCCTCCTGAGGGAAGGGCTGGGGCAGCACCTCTTCAGATGGTGCCCAGCAGCTGTGAGGACACCATGGAAAGTGAAAGATGGAGAACTACTCAGATATCCTACAAACGAGGCCAGGGAGGCACATTATTTTTAGTCCCAGATGGATGTCTTGGGTGAGAAGTCATTATTCAACATTCTGCACCTACTCTGCTCCAACCAGTTACCATTTATTTCCTTGACTCTTGTTTCCAGGCCAGGTTCAGCTTCGTGTGGTTTCTTGGATCTTCTCAGCTCGTTTTGAAGTAAACAAAGGATCAGACTTTCCCGTAATCCCCACACACCACTGGCATCTTTCTGTGTCTCTGCTACCCAGCAGAACAAACACAAAGCCTGCATCTCGATGTGCCCTCTGCACAAAGTCCCTTCAAGTGTAAAGTGGAAATGTTGGCAGGAAAATTTGGGAAAGTTGGGTACTTGCCTGTGCCCTACCTGGCTTGCAGATAAAAGAATCAGGTTGCCAAGTCTGCTGCTCTTTTAAGCCTGACAAATCCACACACTGGGCATTTGACTAGACATGAAAAGTTGAGGGAATATCATTTCTAGAGCTACAAAGCCTTGCTTCTTGTATTGCTTCTCAAATTAATTCAGGCAACCTTATAAAACTCCAGGCTCTTTTATTTCTCTCTGTCATTGTGCTGTTCCCTAAATCATGGATTCCTATTACCCTTTTCTTTGCCATTCCACCTCCTTCATTTTTTTCACTTGTTTTATTTCCTGTGTCCGTGTGTCTCTGTGTGCATCAAAGGAGCAGTTGTTGCTCACACAAACACAGCCTGGCTTTGTGCTGTCTGCAGCAGAAAGATCCCCACTCTCTGGACACAAGAACAAAACCTTCACTGCGTTCTGCATCACTCCTGGCTGCCAATCCCACACAGGTGCAAAAAATCCCCTCAGCATCCCACTTCCTCCAGCAGCAGATGCTCCAGGGATCCTTTGTGTGAGAATGGCCACAGAATATTTAGCTAATAGTCTCTGAGCTTCCTGAGCATCCAAGAAGACAAATCAGGTTGGTCAGGTTAGACCTGATCAGTCCCATTTTCCACCCCAGGCAGCAGGAATTCAAGTCCTTCTCCTCCAAGGAGCCCAGAGAGCTTCCCAGTATTCTGGAGGCAGAGGGAAAAAGGATATGACAGCCTTAGGATCACTTGTAGCTTTCCCAGCATTACAAGTCCTTGTGTTAGTTGGTCCTTCTCGAAAGATATTTTTCATATAAATTCAGTTTTTGCATGTTATTTGCTAATTGCCCTTGGTATTTAATTATGGCAAAGTTTAAATTACACAGGCAGCCACTAATCCACGTTATTCAAAGACATTTCCAAAATTCTACTCCAAACATTCTTTGCGGTGCTTAACAAACAGAGGCAGTTCTCAGTTGGCCCAAAAGTCACATTGCAAATATTTTCACAAAAGCAAGGATGAGCAAAAGGATCCTCCAGCCAATTCAGTTCATTACACAGACTTCCACCCATGTTTAATCTGGAGAGATCCATTTGTTTTCCTGAACTCCCTTCCCAACCCTAAATGAAATTAGGACCAAGCCTACTTGGCCCATCATGGACTGAAGAAAAATATGCTTTAAATTAATTTTTAGGTCTTCTTAGCTTCCCCACTACTGAGACAGAAGTACTGTTCTCTCCCTGCTCAGATGCTCTTCAAAGCTCTACTTGGTAGAGTGTTACCAGAAGCTGGTCCTTCACTAGGAGGCCCTGTTTTGAGAAACAGATATTCAAGTTCCTGCTTTTACAAAGATCATATCATTTGTCATCCTTCACCTGTCCTGAAAAGAAACACTTTCTTCAGAGTTGCCTTAGTATTTACAACTATGAGACATGCAAATAGTGTGCTGTGTGCTCATCTGAATACATTCCCATTAATGACAGCACAAATCCTGCCAAGGATGAGGTAATGAAAGCTGTAAGGAGTCAGACCCCTCACAGCACACAGCAGGATGGGACTCTAAGAAGAGCAAAGAGGAAAGCAACTCAAGAAATCTAGATAATCTGTCTCAAGCACACACTGGGAAGAAAATGGAACAAGCTGTTGGCTTCAAGGGTCCTGTCTCCACAAAACTGGAAGACTTAAATTTGCTAAAAGCCAGAATATAAAATATCCACCAAGCAGTTAACAGAAATTCTCAAATGGAAACATGTGAGTCACTTGTAAGAAGCTACCTGGGGAGAAGGGGTGATAGACAGACCAAGATGTTTAGAGATGCTTTCTGGTGTTGTTGGGCACAGGAAAAGTTTGTCCATAAGCTGTGGACACATGGGCTTCTCCAGATCCAGTGCTGCTGACAGATGCCACAGCTTCCAGCCTGCCCCCACCTTGAAACTGGTGTTTTCTGCTCCCCACCTCTGCCTGCTGAGCTGCCTGTAGAAATGGTCCCTGGCCAATTCATCAACAACATGCTGAATCAAGCTTAAGCTGTTTAAATACTAAGTCTTTGATAAGATGGCAAGGTAAGGAAAGCTCCTGGAAGAGATGAAGGAAAATAAGGTCTGTATGACTCGCAGAATGACGTCAAGCCTGGGCTGTTGTCCAAAGTCCTAGAGGAAAGCAAGAGTGTGCATAAGCTGGCTCATTGATCTTCAGACTTACATACATTTTTGCCAGAAATGGTTTTTGTTGAAAGAAAAGAAAGGGGCAAGCCCTAGCCTGTGGATCACAAGCACGTCAGCATGTCCAACAGTGTGGGGTATTCACAAATGGGTGGTTGTAGCCAAAGCAGCAAACCCCAAGCTCCAGCTTTCAATCCCCCTGAATCTTTTTGGCAAGTAAATCACCTTGGTTCAGGCTTCTATGTAGGGAAAAAAAGTAGTTTTGTGAGATTCACTTAGACTCTCTAATTTTCTCCTCTATACTCGATATTTATCCCCTTGAAAAATCCTTGTTTTGCTGTCTAGAGACATCACTTTAAGGTTACAAGAGGCACACAGTACACTGGGAGTGAAGATTTTCTCATTCTGTCAGGTTCTTGTTTATGCAGGTTTCATCTGAGCTATCTGTTGGTTGTCACAGCTTTAAAGTAAAATGCATCACACAGAAAATCCTTACTGCAGGCATCCAGGACTCTGCCTGACACTGGTAAAGCTATTGTGACCCCCCAAACTTCCTGCAAAACCAGACTCAGTTGATGTGCTGGCACACTGGAGCTTGATGGCTCTTTAATAGCTCTACCACCTTTGGGGATGCATTCATAAATTGCAAACAGAAAGACAGGGTTTTTTTCCCCCTTACTTGTTTTCATGTCTTCTAATTTTGGTGACACTAATGGGTTGCCCAGACCTAGGATGGCCTGAAGGAACTGCAGTGAGTGTCCTCTCCATCAGAACCAGTATTTTCTGCTCTGCAACCCAGGTGAGTGCTTTCTGTATTTCAGGGTGAGCTTTTTGCACCAGCAGATCCCCATTTTCCTACCTCCTTGGTCAGGAGGTTTTGTACTGGGTTGTACCCTGCTTCCCAAACACTGGGGGTTGTACAGTGTTGAAGGAATTCATCCCATGTCTAATGTTCAGATTTTACTCTTCGAATCCATTTTACTTCCTATTCTAGTTAGATTCGATGTTTCAGATTTCTTTGGGAGCAAGAGGAGACAGATCCCTACCTTTAGTAACTTTTTTTGGGAAAGTATAAGTACAAAAAATAGTTGTTTTCTACCCGTGGATTCTTTAACTTAATTATTTGCAGTAGAATTAAAATATGGTAGTGTTCACCCAAGTTAAAAGTTCACAGCTTGAGTATCACTAAAATTAGTAAACTCCCTGAGAAATCAGAGACCCATCCACTCTGTATTTAATCAAATCCACTTATTCTGCTAACACTTTGCAGATTCTTATTGTAACTGGTATTAATTTTTCTGCATTTGTGACCATCTAACTCCAACCAAGATTCTGCACATTTCCATGTAGCCTGAAAAGAAATAAGTGAACAGCTGACTTAGTAAATGGACCTTGCTGCTTTTAAACCCCTCATAAAATCAAATATTATCTTAAGAAATCCTAATCAAATTAATCTTCAACTCCATCTTCCCTCTCTTCACCCTATGACTTCACCCTGAGCTTGCCTGAATATGACCTGAATCTCATTTACTTCCCATTAGAAAAAATGAAGTGAACTTCTAAAAAAAATAACCTTTCAATTACCTTTTAAACTCCTAAAAGAGGACCCGTTTTGACCATGACATCATTCACTGATGATTTTAGCACATGGGCCACATTCCCTGCTTGACCTAATTTATCTGAGCTAACAGAGATAAGTAGGCAGTGAAATATGAAAAGTCCTTTGTAGCCATTGGTGAATTTTAATTATTTTTCATACGTATCTCTAGATAGATAAGTATGAAGATAGGTAGCCCACACCTTATAAAGAACAGAAACATTGGGTCAGGTGGGTGTGCAGCCAGATACCTCCACATCCAGGCTGGAGGAGAGCTGGATGCTGAGCTGTGGATAAGCTGAGATTCATGGGCAGTAACTTTGCTCAGACATCTAGAGAAATAAACCCTTCCAAAGAGCTCTCCAGCTCTCCTTTCTTGGACACCTATTTTCATATGTGAGGAATCACTCTCCAGAGAGCACCATTTCTCTCCTCTCCTGATAAAGGGACCTTAGATGACTGACACCTAAATTTAAAATATCTAAAGTCCATGAAGATGGAAACCAGCCCAAGCAAGCAGCCCAGCTAAGAGACTGAATAGATGGATATTTAAGAAGCTGCACAATGCCCAGAGGGTGCCTAAGCAGCACAGTTTAAGCAGAATCTTGTTCAACTTCCATCTGTATGTTGTGTGAATGTGTAAACTTAATCTGTTTGGTGGGATTTTACTGTTGTTGAGGTTTGGTTGGTTTTTTCCAAAAAAGTCTCTTCAGTTGACTTATCTTTTAGAGCCTCGTGGTACAGTTTGAAAAATTGTCTCTACATCTTCCTGAATTTGCCAGCCAGGAGCTGGTAGAAAAACTTGGCCCCAGTCCAGCCACCATAACTCACTGGATGTTATGCTAGAACAACACATTAGCATCATCCAAATCTAGAAATAATACAGCACTTTGTCCTTCCAGATGGCTTCTTTGCTAAGTCATTAAAAAACTATCAGCCTCACAACTGTCTTCTAGGCCTTCACAGCTGAGAGGAGTTTAGACATAAACTCCAATTGTGGTAGAACTAAAACCACCCTGTGGTTTTTAAATAAGGCTCCTTCCATTTCCTCCTTCCCTCCCCTTCTCTCCAACCTTTTTCTCCTTAACCAGCTCAACTCTTTTCCAGCACAGAACCTCCCCATCACCTCCACATGTCCTGCTCTGCAGGAGCCACTCGTGTGCTCCTCCTGGGACAGATCAGGGTATTTAGGAGACACTCAGCACATAACATATGTGATCATCCCAGGTAGCTGCCAACCTGCTGCTCCAAAATGCTGCCTCAAGCCTGCTTTCCACTCCCCACCTCTCACACAGGTTGCTGCCCAGCCCTGACAGCTGGCCCTGCTGCTTTAAGGCTTTAACACCCCCAGAGGAACTCCCTGTTTTGTTATTCTACATGGATCTGCTTACTCATTTTCCATTCCTGCAAGATAGGTTTTAATGGACTCCATCCAGTACCAGGAAGGCCTCATCAGAGACATAATTAATGGATGCTCAGCATAGGAAAACTTTGACTTAGAAAATGTCATCTATCAAGTGCACAGCACTAATTAGGGTAGCCAGGTTTTCAGCAGAAGTAGCTTTAACATCATCAGGATTTCCTACTGAATGTACTGTTTGGAAAAGGTGAGTGGAATTGGGGGTGATGGCAGGGAGGGTGGAATTTGTTTTTCCATGGTGGAAAGTAATCTGCCACTCTTGGGAATGCTTTACCAACACCAACTGCAAAAACATCCATGTTGCCAGTTTACATTAGGGATAATATTGTGACTGCATTAAAACTGGAAGAAACCACTCCATCAGTCAAAGGAGGATTTCAGGGGATCTGACCTTGAGTAATGTTCTGGCTTAGCAAAAACTGTGGATTTGATCATTAATAATATTTTGCATGATCCATTTTTTTTTATTATTCAAAGCAGACTTTGTCAGCCAAAGGAGTCAAGTCCTCTCTCATGTTCCATCTTTCTCCATTTTCGTGTGAGCAAGAGAAATCTCTATGAAAATATCCTCTGTTTGCCAGGACTGAAAAGATAACATTCCTAAGAGTGGGACTGGATTCACCCGAGGTCTCTTCAAGTTCTAAGATGGTCAAATTTGCAGTCTCAGCAGCTTGGACAGCAAAACATGGCTAAGAAAGAGGGGAATTTTCCTCTCTTGGAAATGCCTCATGAATCTGGCTGTGAAAGTTTATCAGAGTGAACACTTCCCATGGATACAGCACAACCAGTGTCAGCCAGGTGAGTTGTATCTGGGTTGTTGGGAAGGCCCTTGATCAGTCTGCAAGGAGCTGTTACAACACTTCATCATTTTGCAGCTTTCTTGGCGTATTCCATCAGCTTTGATGCTGGGAATGATGGTGTATGTGTTCTGGGAACAGGGAACCTGGGTGACTGAAGCCAGCTCCTGTGGCATTCCAAGGGATGCTTCTCCAGTCTTGGAGCAGAGCTGGGTTCTTGCTGCATTGGAGCAGAGGGAAGTTCATGCACAAGCACATCTGCAAGCAGTTTATTTTCTTTCTCACTGCCAGTTGGCATTGCTCTCATTAGATCCCCTGCAAAGGTTTTGCTCTTTGTTACCTAAAGAGCTGCAGACTTCTTTTGTCCAGCAAAACCCATTAATAAAGGTTGGATCTCCTGTACCCCATGGGAGCTCATCTGAGCCATTCTGCCCCCAGCCAGAGACACTCGAACAACAAATGCCCATCCTGCCTCTGCTGATCTGCTTCATCACAGCAGCACCAAAGTCCAGCTCAGCAGGGTAAGTTATCAGTCCAGATCCAATGAAAGATTAGTCACTGTGGGAGTTGGGTTCCTCTATTACTCATGCCATTCTGCTACAGCCAGATTTATGTGTCAGGAAAAACATACAAACGGAATCCGATTTACTTGCAGAAGTTCCTGTTCTGTTTGATTTATGTTTGAGTAAATAAAGACATATGTCTTGTAGGTATTGGTTTCTGGCTCCCGTTCTCTTCATAGATCTATGTCTAATTTATCTGCTTCTTTCTCTGCTGGGCTTCTATTTGCAAGAGTTTGCAGGGAAGGCAGTGCTAGCTGAAGGGAATGCCTTTGACAATTTGAAGTTTAAGTTTTGGAATAGGTTGAACTTTTGGAACAGTTTTGCACTCCAATTCACTGCACTTCGAGCAAAGTTTAGCTGCTTATCTTAAAAGAACTTTATGGAGACTCCTGAAACCCCACTGAGGTGGGAAAGGAAAAATCCTTGCTTGCTGTTTTCTAAGCCATATGGCAAATTACTTACCAAAGCAGGCCAAAGAGCTAGGAGTCCTGATGGGTCAAGGTCTGGGACTCAACAAATAGGCCAAAAGATCTGTTGTTACTAACTCATAATTAGCCAGCTAACCATATCCAAAGATATTTCAGAAATACTGAAACAGACTGCAATGTAAGAAGTGTTGCTCTATTTCAAAAAGTAAAATGTAAAAAAAAAAAAAATTTTGTAATTTTCTTTATAATTTTTGTTGCTTTTAGATTATTTTTCCCCATGCTCTATTTTTGTTCATTTTATCCATCGGAAACAGTGCACAGAAGATGAAATAGCAACTTAAATTGAAAAAACCCTGCCATTTCCTGGCAAAATTTCTCATCATTCCTTCTTTCTATATATTAAATAGTCCAGTCCAAGTCAAACTGAAATGGCATCAGTGCCCAGTTTAAAATAAGTAGTACTAGATAGTTGTTTGATACAGCTGCAATAGTTGGATTCTGCCAAAATGGTACAAAAAGAAAGGAATGAACCCACCCACATGTTGCTGTGAATTTCATCCAACCCAGTCCTCCACTCAGCATAACAGAAACCCTGCCCAGTCAAGGCCAGGAAAAGCTCATCCATCATCCCAGATGCCCAATTCTCTGTGTCAGGCTCAGTATGAATGCTGAGCTCATGGCAAACTTTGTAGAGCAGGAGTTTAGAAAGTCTGAGAGATGTATTGGGAAGTAAAGGAGGGAGGAGAAATATCTGAAGCTGAAAATAGATGTTAAGGGCCCTGGAGGTTTTTTTAATTACTCAGATTCCTCCTTTCTGACATGAAACATCTGTAAGAGGATATTTCTCCAGGACACCAGGATGAATGTGCTATTCACTTGCTTGGCATCCAGCAGTGTTTGATGCCTTTGTGTCCTACAGAAGGTCTGATGAGTTTTCTGATGAGTTTTATCTAATTCCCTTCGATCTCCTCCACATCCATGGACTTTACCAGCATCAGTGAGCACCCAGGTGGCTGGAGCAGCCTGCATCCCATGGTGTCCAGCCCCAGTAGCACCAACACTGCTGGAAAATCAACTCACTGATGTGAATGTTTATTTGGCCACTCTTACTGCCCACAGCTGCCTTTGCTGTTCACTTCTACCAAACAGCTTGAGAAAATATTTATCAGAGGAATGTGGTAACAGATTTATTGAATCCCCAAAGCCTGAGGTCAGCTTTTTAACATCAGGAGCCTCTGCACGTGAGGCAACACCTCAGAAATAAGAGGTAACCCAGGAGATCAGTGATGTTTCTGCTAATTAATAGGAAGTCTGTGACCAATAAAACTTCTGGAGAATAAAGGCTGGCAAGATCTTTTCCCTCTCGAACAAGCCCTGGAACTTACCTGAAAGATGTGCATAGTTTCCACACAGCTGTCAAGTTTATGAGCATTCTGTGGGATTTTGTTTAAATAGATTTTGGGCCCTTTTAATGTCAGGTTTTGTTTTGTTTTTTTTAATAGGATTGAAATTTATAATGGCACTTTTGTGTTAATCTGCCTGGACATTTAGTTCGAATGCATGGAATGGAATGGAATGGAATGCCACTCCCAATAATAGCTCTGGGTTGAATGCAATTTCTTGAAGGAGCTGCCAGGAGCATGGGGAGCACTGGGACTCCTGAAGGGCAGAGTACATGCTGGAGCCTCATGGACAGGGCATAAAAAGTAAATAATTCTCTTTCTGTAGAGACTTGAAATGATAAACTAACCAGTGGGCACTGTAGTCATGAGTGGCACTTCAGTGCTTTCTTTTTGCTTGCAGCATCATCTGTAGATTGCAACAATCCTTTTAAAGCAAACTGGCATTTTTATAGAGCTGTGACATCAAGAAATCTCATTGTCACAGTGAAAGCACATGAGATCTAATTAAAATGAAGGGAAGACATTAGATTGTGTGATTTCTTGAGCAAGTTGTCCCCAAAGTCAATTTAAAATAAAAACCTACAGTTGAATGGGAAAGCTCTTTTGTGCACTCTGTGCTTGCAGCTGTCAGTTAGAGGAAGTAATTGCATTTGCACTGATGCTTCTCTGCAAGCACACTTGTGTGATAAACCTGATGAATAGTGCTGTGCAGGATTACACAGCAATTCCCTTCAACTGCACCTGAGAATCTCATCAATCTCATGCCACAAATCAAATAAGAACAAGCAAGCAAGCAAAGGACTCCTGTCATCAAATGCTCTTCTGCTTTTGATGAGAAGCACAGACTTGGTTTAGCTTTCTTACCATAAGAATATTCTGTTGTTTGACAGACCAAATCAAACCACTTTTCCTAGGTTTCTGCCTCCCCCAGCTGTCACATCCCCACCTAGAGCATCTCCTCACTGCTCATCACTGGGTGAGCTGCAGAGCTGGTGGACTCCAGCCACAATTGCCCTTCAAGCTGGGTGCCAAGCCAAGAGCTGAGGTTTTGTGGTGGTTTTCCATCCTCTAAAGCCAGACCCTCTAGGCTGGATCCTCAGCTGGTGGGAAGCAATGTTTCCCAGCACAGTTGTGCCAGAGAAGGATCTATCCTCTGTTTTTCACACAAGGTTAGATTTAATCTGTTCCAAGGTTTTGGCAGCTCTGTGCTCTTTTTTGCTAAAAAACCAGCCCAAGCTATATGGAAAGATTTCTCCAGAATGCAAAGCAGCTCAGAGACCATTATACTCCCATGCCTGGGTGTATTTCTCCTCTTCCAGCTCAACCTCCTCATCTTGTATCTAAGAAATGAGATCCCTGCTGCTTCACACAGCAGAGATGATAAGAAGAATGAACATGTGTTTGAGACCCATCAGAAACAGCCACACTGACTCAAGTATCACGCCTGAGCACTTCACTAATTTCTCCCACTTGCTCCATACCTTTCCCTCAGCAGAAACGAGGCAGTAAATGACTCTCAGAACTTTGCTCCTCAATTTCAATTGCAAACAGAAGTCCAGATCACCCTCTAAACTATTGACCAAAGGCAGAAATATTAATTACAGGGTAGGGTAACCTGCTAGCACTCAGCTCAGGGGCTGCTGTTGTATTTCAGTGGATCAAAAAATGACACTGGAGAGAAGAGGCTGATGTAACCTTGGGTGTTCCACACCAAGGCTATAACCTGGGCTTTGGCTGCACCTGGCAGGAGGGGAGAGATGCAAAGCAAGTGGAAGTGATTACAGTAACTGCAGAGGAACCCAAATCTGCAGCCCAGGAGTCAGGCCAATGGGTCCCACATGGTGCAATTGGTATCATATGTCTGCATTGCTGCTGAGAAAAAGTTACAGTGGATCTTTCCCTGCAAGACTGATGAGAAAGCAAAACACAATGACTTAGTTCAGTACCTTTTGACATCTTGAGAGAGATGAATAAAACAAAGAGGAGGGAGGGCAGGTATTACTCAGAAACTTGGCTGAGGGAAAGAGAGAAGAAAATACTATAACTTAGTTTTATATGTTTGCATTTGGGCAATGATTGCTATCAATTCTGCTGATAGTTTTGCATTGGCCATTTCCTCTGCGTGCTCAAATAATCTGACAAATCAGACATCTAGCAAAGAAAACATCAGCCTAACAGATCTTGAATCTTTGGGAGCATTAATCTCTCTCACACTGCTGCTGGAGAGCAGGATTTCATGCCTCTCCACCTGCTAACCATCCCTTCTCAACCTTGATGGGAAAGAATGCTACAACATGCTTAATACATTTGGGGTTGGCAGCTGAGGCTGAGGAGACATTTCAGAGCCTCTACTGGTGGCAAAACCAGTAGTGATCAGCAGTCAGAACTCCTTACACAGAGAGCTGAACCCCACTGCCTTTCACCATGGGCTTAGTGTGGAGTAATTCCACTGCCAAAGCAGGGTTGGCTGATATCTACTGACTGCTTTACAGGACAGAAACTAACCCCAAATTATCACAAGAGTTCTGAGAAGTTACTGTGGACTTGGGGGTGTTTCTCCTCTCAGCAGCCTCTCACTGATACCTCCTTGAGAGGAAGATGGACCTGTTCCTGCTGGACTTCACCCCATGCTGGTGGCTCCAAGGTGGGGAGGTGCTGATGGTACTGGAACACTGCTCTCTTCTTCTCATCTGTAAAAAGCACAGGGCTACTTCTTGCAGTGCAAGCTGGAGTGCCATGATATCAGCATCTAATAAATATGGAATCATCAGATACTGTGTGCATTCCAAATGATGACCTTGGTTGTGGCCTCTCTATATTGCCACCAGCACACTGGCAAGAGCCTGTGTTCTGTCCTCTGGGGAGGGGTGGGAGGAAACATTTCACTCAGCTACTTTCTATCATCTGCAATGCCAGAAGGGAAGCAAGAGAAATATAAGGAAGCTGCAGTGATAATACCAAAATAATCTGCTGTTCTTCCCACATGTTATAGTAATTATACCTTTCTCCTTCCATCCCCAGATGTTCCCTGTTTGAAGAGAGATTCATGGTTGCATAATGAATCAGGAGGGAGATGCAGAGAAAGGATGTGAGCTGTGAGGATGATGTAAGGAAAAAGTAAAAAAAAAAAAAGGAGGGGGAAAAGAAAAAGAGAGAAGATTGTTGAACTCTTTTGGAAGGGAAGGAGGAAGCCTCAGTGCAGGGCTCTTGAAATGGCACATCACTCAGATGAGAAGATGGAGAGGAAGAAAATCAATAGATGTGAAGCCAGCCAGGAGAGAGGCAAGCAGCAGAGCAACAAATCAAAGAGCTGTTAAAAATCAAGATCTGCAATGAAGGAATTTTCAGGCAGTCCTTGATAAAAAATCCAGGGCAAAACACAGCTTGCAGCTGGAGTGCCAGGAGGCATGGAGCTTGGTAGCTGTTATTAGGAGAATTAGGAAAAAATAGGGAGTGTGATCCAGTAAATCAAAATGAAGAAACAGGCAAATCTGGCTAGGAGACCTTTCTACATCCACAATTTATGAGTTAGAAGAAGGTAGACATTTGGCTACATCTCATGAATGTTTCATTTCCTCAAAATTCTCCTAAACTTTAATTTTAGGAGAAAATATTGGCAAATGTTTGAGGGGAGGGAATCTATTCAACATTTTCCTCTATACTTCCAGCAAAGTGATTGAACTATTTTTGAATGAGAGGAAAGTGAACACGAAGGTTTGGCCCACGAGGAGAAAACCAAAACCCTCACCTCAGTTTTATGAGCAGCTCTGATGATCCCATATATCTCTACTGGTAAAAGCTGGGCTTTGATTAGAAAATAGTTTTTACCAGTAACAGGTGTCCTTGATTATTTCAGCATGATTTTCAGCACTTCTTATCCACGTTTCAATGTGTGGAAAGTTCAGCCTTAGACTCATCAGGAGGTCCTGAGCTCTGGTGTTGGGTAATGAGGAGCTCGGAAGAAGGGCTTTTGTGTTCCATGGAAAACAAGATCCAGGACTGAACCCAAGATATGCCAAGGTGCAAGAGGAATCATTTTGCCCAGCTTGTGGTTGGAGCTGCTCCACAGAGATGCACCTGCTTCTCCTGGGTGCCTCAAGAGCTGTTCCCATGGCAGAGCTGGAGGTCCCTGCCCCCTGGCCACACACAGTCCCCAGCTGAGAGGATGCCAAGAGCATGCAGTGGGTGGGCAAAGGAGCAGCTGGCTGCAGAAACCAGACCTGGAGGAACAAAAAGGGATTTGGCTCAGGGTAACCAAAGAGCTGCGTGGCCAGAGCTGGTCTGGTGACACTCCTTTGTTCCTTCTTAAAATGGAAAATCCGGGCCCTTTGCCTCACAGGGTTCAGTGAAGGAGGAAAAGCTGCAGGAGAAGGGTGAGAGGCTGGTGAGGAAAAGAGTGGGAACTGCAGAGATGAGGAGCAGAGAAAATTTGGGAGATATTTAAGAGATTATTCAGTTTGGGGTTGGTTTTTTTTTTTGTTTGGGTTGGTTTTGAATTGTTGGTAGATTGTATCAACACAGCCTGAAACCAGGGGTCTTGTGCTGGAATTCTGCAGAAACCAAAGCTGACACTGCTAAATGTCACTGTGCTCTTGAAATGTTTTGTAGGGACCTGACTCAGTGCTCACTGCTATGGCAAGGAAGTAAGAAATATGGGATGATAACATTTCACTTTCTGGGAAGGCTACAGAACAACAGGGAGCAAAGGTATTACTGGAATAACTGAGAGAAAGAGAGAGACACACACACAGAGAAAGAAAGAAAAGAAAGGAAAGAAAGGAAAGAAAGGAAAGAAAGGAAAGAAAGGAAAGAAAGGAAAGAAAGGAAAGAAAGGAAAGAAAGGAAAGAAAGGAAAGAAAGGAAAGGAAGGAAAGGAAGGAAAGAAAGGAAGGAAGAAAGGAAGGAAGAAAGGAAGGAAGAAAAGAAAAGAAGGAAGAAAGAAAGGAAGAAAAGAAAAGAAGGAAGAAAGAAAGGAAGAAAGAAAGGAAGAAAGGAAGGAAGAAAGGAAGGAAGAAAGGAAGGAAGAAAGGAAGGAAGAAAGGAAGGAAGAAAGGAAGGAAGAAAGGAAGAAAGGAAGAGAAAGAAAGAAAAGAAAGAAAGAAAGAAAGAAAGAAAGAAAGAAAGAAAGAAAGAAAGAAAGAAAGAAAGAAAGAAAGAAAGAAAGAAAGAAAGAAAGAAAGAAAGAAAGAAAGAAAGAAAGAAAGAAAGAAAGAAAGAAAGAAAGAAAGAAAGAAAGAAAGAAAGAAAGAAAGAAAGAAAGAAAGAAAGAAAGAAAAGGAAGAAAAAAGCCCAATTATTTTTAACATGATAGAGTCTCTGTTAACAAATCAGTATTCTCTTATCTGTTTCAGTGCTGCCTTCTAACAATGTCTTTCTTTAAGACTCCTAAGAAGAGATGAATAAAAGCCAGGACAAGTGAGTTGGTTATTTGCGTTTCTTCTATTTACAGTGACCAAGTTATACTGCATGGGCTGTGCCACCTCCCCACGCTCCATCTCATCAGCTTTGCAAGGAGATAAATTCTGGCAAGATTCACCCAGCTCAAGTTTACAGCCTCTTTCTACCTATGCTTCATTACAATACATTATACTGACCACAGAATAGCAAAGGAAACTGTGAAAGCAGGATCCAGGAAACAGTGTAACTAATATGTGAATAAAGAGAAAGCAGATGGGGAGGATGCTCTTCTGTAAACCATGGGAAGAAACTTGCTCCAAGGCCAGTTTTCCTTTCTGTCCTTTCTTGCTGACAAGCCAAGCAAGTTGTGGCCTCTCAGAATAAATTAATCCAGTGGTTTTGATGCAAAAGTGATCAGAATTTCCTTGATGATGAGGATGAGATGAGGTCAAGAGTTCTACTTTCACTGAACAGACGTGGTCACTTCTTTTAACTCAGGAAAGAAGCCTACTAGAGAGTGATCACCTCTTCAGAAATGTCTAAGTGCAAATTTGGTGCAACTGACATGAAAATCATTGTCTCAGGTTTAAAAGATTTGCAAGTGTGTATAACAAAAGTATTTCAGAGTTATACTTCTGCCAAACTAATCCACATTAAATTCTATCATATTTATACATATTTATATATACATTTATTGCTATCCAGCACCACATCATACACATGACATTTAGATTTACATCTCCTTTAGATGTATCTCAGTACTGTGACACCATGCACCCCAAATAAAGCAGTGCACACCTCCCAAAGAGTTGAAGTCAGCTATATTTGTTACAACCTTTTCAAAAAACTGTGCTTTAAAACTTAATTCATGGTCTTGGAATGAATTACTACAGTTACAGTTATTTTACCTTTGCTATCTTTTGGATTTTCTCCTGTTGGACAATTTCTGGAAGAATTGCTTCTTCCAGTGGATGCCAAATACTCTGTTTTTCTGCCCAAAAAAGAATTCCAGGGAATACAGATGTAGTGCACAGCTTAGGAGTGGCAGAGAGGCAGATCAAAAAGAATTCAATAAACCAAGTTTTCAACTCACAGCATGGGGTCAGCAAAATCAAACCTAGGAGCTGACGAAACTATGGCAAATTTCAGAATTTCTGACAAAAACATGGAATAAATTCTAATACACACAAAAAAATAATAAAAAAATAATAATAAAAAAGGCTTCTGTAGCTGTCTTTAGCAATTTTACTCTAACTAGACTAGTTCAAATTTCTCCCCAGTACTATCCAACTGCTCACTGCACTGGATTATGTCCCATTACTGAGTTGGATGCCTTGCTCAGCAAATTGCTGGGCCTCAGACCAAAAAGGGGGAAAGTCATGAAAAGAATATGGGTTGGAAAGGTAAGGAAAGCAAGACCTAAATCTCTCAAGTGTTGAGTGTGAATGAACTTAATTGTATTCTTCAAAATCCTTGTTTGAAAACCTATGATAAGGCAAAAGCAGCCCAGATTTTTCAGCTGAGCTGATAATAGCCAGCCACCTGCTTGCTTCATGTTGAAGGTAGCACTGGACAAGGTCTGACCACATCTGGTTTCATTCAGCTGTGGTGCAGGGTTTGACATCCTATAGGGACTGACAGTCCATCCGGCCCATCCGCCCTTCCAGATAGATAGAGAGCTACTGAGCTGCTTTGGAACAGGTTTTACCTGGCTCTGCTGATTAGTTAGGTCAAATTTCAAATTAGAAACAGTCAGTCACATCAAATACAATGACATTAGGTTGAAAAATAGCTGAAATGTATTTACATGAAAGGAATATATATCAAGAAGAATGAGGTTGTAAAACCAGCTTTCTGTATCTGATTTTTAGTCAGCTGAAACTGTCCTAAGGGATCAACTGCTTTTATTAATCTTTTCTATCCACAAGAAACACTTTGGAGCTGTAATGTGCTACAGGATGTACCTTGAGTTAGCAAAGCTATTAGGGAAATAACTTGTTTTAGAGTGATACTCCAATAAAATCACAGAGAATGTTCCTCAGGGTTCACTGTGCAGTAAGAGAAAATCTAAGAAGAATTTAAGTTCTTGTCAGATTAAAATCTTGGTGTAAATTTGATGAGCAGCATGCCTTCAGGCAAGCAGGAGGCTGTCTGGTTATCTGTCCTTCATCTTGTTCCTCAAGACAGTCTAAGGAATGAAGGCGTTGTATGATAGTTTCTGGCTCATTTTGATCACTTCTCATTATCCTTTTTCTGTCTCAAACCACAGCAAGAAATGAACCTGAATGTTGGCAAGACATCTAATTCCCTATTCTTCCCTTAAACCCAAGCAAAATATGCATATCCCTTTGTTCCCCGGGATAGTCTTCTGAACATTTGATGTAGTTTTCTTTTCCTATTTGTAGAGCTACTCAAGGATATTGGTTCTTCCATTTAACCACAGGGGCCCTGGAACAATCTTTAATGCATTTAGGATGTGGTCGTATTTTAGGATGTTTTAGAGTATAAAATCACACTTGAGGGCTATTTAAGTCCTTGAAAAAGTGCAATGGACCCAGCTGTATGGCCTGCCAATCTCCTGACTGCCCCTCCTGCTGGCCCTGGGAGACATCTGTGTTAGGGAAGGGGTAAGAGGATTACTCTGCTGACTGTGAGTTCACCTGTTTACCTAGGCTGTTATTTATTGAAGATCAAATTGACTGAAAATCATTCCCAACAGGGAGCTGGCAAGAGATGACATTATGAGGAGACCAGAGATGGTGTTCTTTAGGTTCAGTTATCTGTGATTTAGGGTTCATTATGATCTCTTTAAAATTCTGAAAGCTAGCCAAAAAAAGTATAATTAAAGGCAGGCTGTGCCTTACATTAAACAATTTTTACAACAAATGGGAATAGAGCAGAGACACTGTTCTGTTGGGCTAAACCTTTTCTTTAGTTTGATATCTATGGATTTCTTTAATGTCTTTGAACTTGTTTTTTGCCAGCTTGAGTGCACGGAGGGGGAGCATTATTTGTGATGGGTGAAATATTCCTCCAGATAACTTCTGTGCATTTCCTCAGATGGTCAGTGCTCTTCATTTGCCTTTCAGCTGAAAGAGCAAGACCAGTTTATTGATGAGTAAAAGTGCTCCAAAATCCTGGTGTCTGAAAGGGAAAGGGAGACTCCCAGGTGTGAACCTTAGACTGGAAATATTTCAGATTGAATGGGTACAGTATCTTTGTTATTCTGACTCCAGTTGACTATCAAGGCAGTTGCAAGTAAGACACTTTAAACTGCTTTTTCTTGTTTGTGCGGATGTCTTACAGCTATTTATTAGCAAAAGGAACAGATTTAATACTGTAAGACAAATGTGTAGAGCTTCTAGCTCCATTTCCAATTATTTCAGACTTGATGTGGGCAATAAATCCTTTTTGACCATGGTTTTGTGCTCTGGGAGGGAAGCAGCTCAGGAAAAAGCAGAGATTTCAGCAAAGGGCCTTCTTATGTTAAGCAAAACCTGTTAGTTTTATGGGGTAGTTTGGTGCAGGCAAACCTACCATCTAACAGGGTACTCATCTATTTTCCTCCTACTTTTGCTTTGTTTTATTTTAGCAGAGCATTTCTCCCCTGCTGTTTATCCTCTCGGACAAATACAGGAAAAAGCCCACTTGCACCCCTCGACCTTTCTCCTCAACAACTGACAATTACCTTCCTCAGCCTAAAGGCATTGCTTTTTTTGGGAGTGCCTTATTTAGAACACATGATCAGCATTCAGTGCTTTCCAGTAGCCTCCAAGCCCCACTGAGTATTTATTTACATTGTATAAAATTAGAGGAAATGAAGGGGTATGTGTTTGAACTAAAAGCAACAACCTAATTCTGCTTGTTATAAACTCTCCTAATGGAAGGATTTCAGTCAATGTCAGCTTAGGGCATGGAGGGGAAGGAATGCTACTCCTGGGCATTTCCAGCGTAATGGGTCATGATGCCTGACAATAAAACACATTTAGCAACTTTCTAAACAAAAATCATTTTGTGGATTTGAAGAGCTTTTACTATTCCATGCTCCAACCCCAGTTTGTGTTCTTGGCTTCCTGACTTACCAGAGGACATCCCACAGAGGTATCCTTTGGGACTAAATAAAACAAAGAATTTCTTACTGAACAAATACATTATTAAAAAAAAAATTAAAAAATAAAAGATTATTTGGATGTGGAGGAAGGAGGAAAGAGGGAAGATTCCACTGCAAGTGAAAAAGATGGGTGCCCATGAAAAGGACACTAAAACATAATGTACTAATTACAGATGATTAAATTAGCTTGATTTAGTTTGCATTGCTAGCTGCACGCATTCTCTGTCTTTCCTGATGAAGAACTCATCATGTTTTTCCATCTCCACTCTGCATGTCAAAGGTAAATGCAAACGAAATAACCACAAAAGGAAGTCAATTAGATCCAGGTTTGTGTTGTGGAAAAGAATCAAAAAATTAGTTACAGCATAATACTGTAAAAAAGTTTTCTAGAGCTAATAAATACAGACTCCAAGATGGATCTTAGTAGGAAACCTGGAAAGAAAAACCATGGAAGAAATTCCAGACATCCATAGCAGCATTAATGATAATCTAGAACAGATTCCCAATCCTGATGCCAAAGTTATTTTAAAGAACATTTATAGCTCATTGTCATTGGTGCCAGCCCAAATTTGCCACTGCCAAATTTAGCACCAGTGTCAGTGCTTTACACCACCATTGGTTTGGACATCCCTATCATCCACTTTTTAGAGATCCATAAGGAAGTGACTGTGCTTCCTGGAGCTACTGAATGTTTTACCAAAAACTTCTCAAATGTCTTTAGAGTCCCTTATTAGAAAACCATCCCTGCAGTGTCCAGGTTCATGCTCTTTGGGATAAGCTGATCACCAATTTCTCTTCCAAACAACTCTGCTTTAAAGAACAATGCCTAAACACAATCAGAAAAAGTTTTCCAGAACACTTGATCAAATTACTGCTAAAACTATTCCATTTAGTGTTATGAACTCTTCTCTGGGCTGGAAGGAAAATGAGTGGGGGAAAGGAACACTGAATTAAACACTGATGTCTAGGTCCTTGCCTTTGAGCTGGAGCATGCTGGGTTCAGATTAATATTTGTGAGGTTTTAATTATACAGAGACAGCTTCAGCAGACATGACTGAGGAAGCCTGAACCTACCACCAGGTTTGTGTTCTGTATTTTTTTAAGACTATCATAAGACCCCAGCATCACAGTCAGGGAGTTTGGAATGAAAGTATTTCAGGCTTGGCATGCCAGTCCTTCTGAGTGGGATCCCCAACTCTGAACATAATTAGGTGCTACTTCTATCACTTCTGCAGCTTTTCCAATGAAACCAGTATAGGCTCACAGGAGAATGAAATGGAATATCCCCCAAGTCATTCAGTTGGACAGAAAGGTACCTGCAGCTTCTCCAGATGAAGGCTGCTCAGCCATCTGCAATGGCTGCAATTTCCTCCCACACTAAATTACTGGAATTGGGGGAAGTTTCAGACCTTTACTCCAGCATCTACTGGGGTTCCCCTTGGCTGGCAGCATCCTGCTGGTGCCTTTGCTTGGCTCACTCTGGAGAGGCAAAAGGAAGAGCTCAGACCTCACCCAGGTCGCCTGAGTTCAGCCACAAACAGTGACACATCTTATGTAGATGTCTGAGTCTTGATTCCCAAACCCACAGATATTTCCATGGCATCTTTTTATGCATGCAGGCTGTAATAAACTACTCTAAGAACTGAGAGAGTGGAAGTGCCATTTAGTGCTAACAGCACTTAATGTACAGAGATACAAATATATATATATATAAGAAATAACTGAGAATTTGGATGCTCACACTTGCAGATATCCACCTGGAATTCCCTTTAGAATATCTTTTCAAGGGCAGATGCTCAAAATGTTCTGAAAGTGAGACTTCTCTAGCAACACTTAAATCCTTCTAAGATCATAACTTTCCTCCCTCTTTTTACACTGAAGAGCTTATGAAAACCTCATGGCTTTATAAGCCCACTGGAAGTCTGGGCACTGAGTCTGCAGAAAAGAGTTTGAAATGTGATGGAAGGAGCAGGTGAAAATGTTAGAAACTAATATCAACTTACAGCAAAGAGGAAGAAAAGAAGTTGACTTGTCCACAGGCAGATAAGGAAAGAGCCTGGGCTTGGTTTCCTGGCATAACTTGAGAAAAAAGGGAGAGAAGTACCAAACCACAAATGATAAACAAGGATGGGGATTCTTAAAAGAACTTATTTATTTGTAAAACTCCTACGTTAGCAAAAAACGTGTTCTGCTAATGATTGGGAATTGAAACAGCTTTTTAAATAAAACAAATAAATATTCCTGTGCACCTTTAAGACTCTTCTGCCATGATTTATGGCAAACATATCAACAACATAAACCACTATTCAGTAGCTCAAGCAATAACTCGCATTCAAGGTCAAGTAAAATCTCAGTAAAAACAAACACTTTTTCAGCAGCCTTTCCAAAAGCAGAAGCTGAAAACAACAGATCATATGTTTAGAGAAAACATTGGAAAATTGTGAAAAAATGTCAACACAAATATTTGGCCTCCATAAGAAACCGTTCTCTGGCTTTTCCTAAAACGAAGCTTGCGAAACACCCCTTCTCCACGGGGATGTTTTGTAGGGCTGCAGTTTTCTTGGGTCTGATTCAGAAAAGCCTCAGGAAGTGGCTGAAAACCGTGTGGTGATGTAACTGTCAAATTGACACAGGAATGATTCTGTTGATATTAGCCGGGCTAATCATTCCGCTAATTGGGCAGCCATTGGAGCCACAATGCACAGCCAGCTCAGCTTTCACTTTAACTACTCAGGCAAATGAGGGTTGACTCAAATGTAATACTTTATATCAACACACTGGATGACTGTAAAAATAATACCACATGTGCTGGTGCCTCTTTTTAATAAGTGTCTTCCTCAATTTTCCCTGCTGGATGAGGCACTTTAACATTCACATAATTAAGGTTATTTAAGGGATATCAATTGAAAAATGCACCCACAGGAGGCTAAATATGAATGATAGAGCTACCAGTATAGCTCCCAGAAGTCACTCGCCATAATTTCATGCAGCACTTCTAGAATATGATCTTCCACTCATTGCACTGGAGAAGAATAGCCTGGCAATCTTTTGCTTTGCTCTTTCTGAAGTCATTTGCATCAATACAAAATGGATTTAAAACGCTACCTTTGTGGTTGAATAGCAATTGACACAGGAATCATAGTGGATAAAAAAAGCAAAAGGCATAGAGAAAATAGATCTGCTGAGGGCTGATGGGGAGAGCCATTCAGAACCCCAAGACAAAAGCATCTTCAAAAGATGACAGAGATGAGAGGCAAGTCAATTGCAGCACAGTTTTGCAGGTACCTTGTACCTTTGTGCTCTGGCAAAGTTTCCCAGGATTTGTCCCTAAAAGGGAGCTGATTCTGCAGTCAGTGTAGGGGGAGGAACATTAAAGCATTAATTCAGTGATTAATAACCCTGAGGATGCTTCAAGCTCTGATACCAATGCTTTGCCCCATGCTCACAGATGATGCAAAGCAGGGATCACAGGATCTCAGGCTTTCCAGCATGTTCACCACTCCTTGGACAGCACTAATGCAGGCCAGGACACAAACACCATGTGCACAACATAATCATCATGCTCTCTGAAAGGCAGCAATTTTATTGCAATAGATATTTTCCATGTTTCTACTTCAGGGCTTTAATCTCAGCAAGGGTTCTGTTTACCGTGAAGCCTGTAAACGGTTTTAGGGGTTATTTGATAAAAAAGAAAAATCAAATGTGTGCTTTGGCCAAGATCAAAAAGGGCCTGTAAAAAATTCTACAAATCCAATGATAAAGAATTGCTCCCAGAGTGTGTCAAGCTAATACCACGACCACATTCCACATTAAAGGCAGCCCACAGCAATGCACTGAGCACTGGCAAAGCAGAACTGAGCTGCTCCTTTCAGTACCAGATTCAGGTCCTTCCACAACACACAAACCCAACTTTTTTACAGCTTTTATAGTTCTACCATTGCTTGAATCCATGTCCCCACCAGCCCAATGCCCTCACAGGACCATGACAATGGCACGAAGCCACCCACCTCATACTACAGTGTCATGTGCTGCCTGAGGGTGCTGGCCAAGAATGGGAAGGATCTTCTGATTTGTCTTGATAAGGCAGAGGAAATTTCCAACTTACTAAAAAAAAGATGACAGAAAAGAGTAGTCCACTTCTCCTACACAGACACACTTCCATGAGAGGTAAAACTCAAGTATTTTGCAGATAAACTTTTGCCCTGGCATCTGAGCTTCTCTACTATTTTGTTTTAAATTGCTTTCACTCTTCAGGCCCAGTTACAACTTAGGTCAAGCATTTCTTGGTTGGGGATGGATCATCTGAGTTCAACATGAGAAAATGTCTTAAGCTGGAAAAAAATCCTTCCTGATAGGTACCTGTCTAACTGCAGTTCCCTCTGCATTCAAGTTCTCCATTTCTCTGCAAAGTTGTCATAAAAATCATTATGTGCCCTGAACAGATGTGACCTTAAAATGCAGCTTCATAGAGGGAAAAAAAAAGAGGTGGGGAATATAAAATACCCTGTGGTGAAAATAACAGCAGGAAAACATTATAAAATCTGAGCCATAGCTGGCTGGCTTGCTCCTGATTATTGCTTTCTCTTTCAAGGACCCGTCCTTGAGAGTCCAGATATTTGAGGGTGATTTCATGAAGGCAATTTTAACACTCTGCTGTTCTAATGAAACAAAGCTGCCATATAGACCTGTAATAACCTGGTGTTTGAAGAACATCCTCAGCTCATGGTTTAAGCAGCTCAAAGGCTTCAAGGAAATATCACTCTTCATGATTTTCATTAAAGTGCTAACATAGGACCCTGACTGCTCTTGAAGGGGTTTTTTTGGGTGGTTGATGTCAAAGGCTCTGCAAACTCCAAGCAAGAGCCAGCACTGGGGTGATTTTAGTCAGAAAAGCAGCAGCAGCTTGGCCAGCTCTGTGGCAGGGCTGGACATGGGGCTCAGACAGACCCAATCCCAGCCTGGCAGTCAGGAAAAAAATCAGGACATGGAATATGATGGGGTTTTTGGCAAAGGGCTAGAAATACCACGTAATGGTTAAAATATAAAACATATGAGTAGCAAGTTTAAATTGTAGATGGATTTGCAAATTGCAAGCATCTCTTCTACATTCACAGGGCATGGGTCACTTCTGTTTCTAGCCACCAAGGAAAGCTTGAATTTCACCTAAGCTGGGAAGTTTGGTTCAAATGCTTTAGGTTGGATTAGGCTCAAAAATAATCTTCTGAATATGAGAGCAAGTTCTAAAATATGTCTGGTAATACTTGGATGCAGACACAGTTGTCCTAAATTGGAATATAGCTTAACTACAGTGTCAGAAACCAAGTAAGAAATCTGATGTGTCAGTTATACCATACCATGTTCAAGCTACAAACTGATCTCAAGTCTTTTTAATAAGCTACAATTTATTTTTTTTTCAGCATATGTGATATTTGTATCTCTGTAATGTAGAAAAAGCCTTTGGTATTCTAAAGTCTTTCCTAATGCAAATCACATACAGTCAATTAGATAATGTGCTATACATTGCAGGAGGGAACAAACACATTATTTTTCTAAACAGTAAAGGGATGGCCTGAATTTTGGGATAAATCAGAAGCTAAAGTTTATCACAGGCTGGTAATAGGTTTTCAGAGGCTTCTCCCAGACACTATTACAGTGTCTGGGAAGCCTGGTTTGCAAATGCCCTGGAAGGAGAAGCCATTTGCTCCAGGATTTTTTGTTCTGATTTTTCCTCTTCAGCTCCTTGAGAAATTAAATGCCAAAGAGTTGTGTACCAGGAGGGTTTGACACAGCTCTTCCCCACCTATTGAGTTTCAACTCCTACATGGATTTGACAGTTCTTGTCTGGTGAGACACACAGATAGTGGATTGAATCCTGTCCTATTTTATCACCACTGTAGGAATCATTCCTGTTTGGTTGGTTGCCTTTTTCTTCCCCCCCTCCCATCATTTCAACATTTATCACTATCCCACTTTCCCAGCAACACTACCAGATCAGATTTCTCTGGTTCTGATGATACTGGAATTAGAAGCTGCTCCTGCACTTGGAGATTTTGGCACTTTATTTTGCATGGATGGCACGACCCAGATGGACACTGGAAGTAGGACTTTATCAAGGAGTTCTGCTGCACATGGCTTCAGCAAACTTAAACTCTGGATAACTATATACCTAAGGGATTCACCAGGGTCTGACAGGCTCACAAACTGCTACGTAGCCCCAGCTGGCTGATGTTAGAGCTCCTGCTTTATCTGATGCATACTGATCATCACACAAAAGCTCCTGCAGGATCTGTTTCTCCCCTGAACCCTGCCTGTCTGCTTAGCACTTGCCTGCAGCTTTCCCTTTTCCAGCAAAATTGTTCATTCCTGGTCCCAGGTGAATCCTGCCTGAGGATTTAATGTGTCCCTGAGTCAGATGGGGTAACAGAGGCAGGAGCAGGGGACAGGGGCTGCAGAGCAGTGGGGTATTTCCCAGTACCAGGCAGGAGCAGAGGGGGCTGTGTTGTTGTACCACAAGCACTGGGGGAATTCTGTTTTGTTTTGGGAAGAGATTGCTAAAACAGATGTTGAATGTGAGATGGTGTTTTGAAGCCTGCAGCAGGCAAGAATTATCCTCCAGGATTGAAAGTGACCTCCAGTGAGCAACAGGGCCTTTAATCCGGAGCTTTGTGTGTTGCTATCAGCTTCTGATCACTTTTTAAATCCCTTCCCTATCACTCAGCTCTCCCTTTCCTTGGAAAGCTCATCTTAAGAGCCTGGGGTGATGCTCCAAGGATCTCCCTCACTGCCTGCTTCTCTCTGGGACCTGCACAGATGCCACCCAGAAACTTTCAGTAATTTTGAAATCATGAAGAAAAAAACCTAAATACTTACTAAAAAGAAACAACAACAAACTGGCCCTCTTTTAGCCTTGCCAATCCCCTGTTGTAATTTTTAAAATCATAAACTCCAGGAAGGAGAAATCTTCCTGCACATGTCCCTGAAAGACCTAAACCTAAGGTCTGTGCCTGAGCTGGTGATTTCAGTGCATATTCCATGCTCCAAATGGAATGCTTCATCACCTAGTCAGGGCTTTTTGAAGGCTCTGTACCCCCTTAAATTTAGCAGAACTATTTCAGCTTTACAGCCCAAATCTGACCACTGCACTTATGCCCATGCATTATCTTGGTGGGGACTTTATTCCTTCCTCTTCTCAGACCAGGGAACAAAAGGAGAAGAGTGAGGGCAGGTAAAAAGTTTGACCATGCTGCAGGCCAGGATGTCACAACCTGGTGAAACCTCTCGAGACAGCACCATGTCTGTGCAGGTATTAAAATGCCCCCAGGATGTTCTCACAGTTAAACCATTGATCAAATTATGGAGTAAGGATTTCCCAGACAGCAGCTGAAGTTTAGCAAAAAGCTTTTCCTCTGTGTTTTATGAGCTCGAACTGAAAAGGCTTTTTGCTCAAGGGTGAGTTTCACTCTGTAAAAATACTTTTTTAAAGAGTGGACGTGTAGAAATACTCGAAGCCATTGCCCTGGACACGTCCTGCAGAACCCTGGCTTTCCCAAAGAGGGCACTGATGCTCTGTGCATGAAGCAAAAGGAAAACTGAGAAATACATCAGCGAGACATAAATCTGTGAAAAGAAATCTGTCTTAGCACGTCTACCTCAGGAAAAGGGGAATTATTACACTTAATTAAAGTGTATTGACACCACATGTGGCCCCACCTCTCCCTTTTGGCTTTATTAATGATAGCAAAACTGCAGGCATGTAAAGGTGGTGGAGGGAGGGGGGGTGTCTGCATTGCTAAACAGTTACCATAGATTGCTTTGAAAAATATGAATGCAGCAATCACACTTTTTAATAAGCCTAATTTTTACCTCTGAGCTAAGTCAGAGTCCATATTTCTGCTTCTTGGCTGAACTGGCAAAGGGGAATCAGTGTGGTACTGTTTTCTGAATTACTCTTAATGCCATTAGAGCAATACATGGACCATTCTTCCCAATGTTTATTGACAGAAAGCATTCATTAAGCAGTTAGGTTTTTGGTGTTGAGGGTTGTTTTTTTTTTCTTTTCTTTTTTTTTTTTTTCAGGAGAGCTGTTTAAATGAAAGTCAAACACAAAATAATATCTTACTTGAGCAGAGATTTCTCTGCCTACAATTCAAGAGAAATCTCAGCTGAAATCTGGAGCCACATGCCCAGGTTCATTCCTCCCACTGAGGATCCCAAATTTAACAGTGTGATTCCTTTAGTTCCCAGACACAGAAGACAGCTGGGGCTTTTAAAGTAGGAGGCTTCCTAAGAACTGAATTTTTCACCTATTTGTAATCACTCATTAACACCTGTGCATCCCAAAGTATCCACAGCTTCTCACTCAGGTCTGTGGCCACAGCTGACAGTAACTTGAAATCAAACCAATTTCATTTCTTAGTTCAAACAGTTAAATAAGTGACCTTGAGCCCCACTGCCTTGAAGCCCCTTATCTTGTATTGATTTCTAGATAAGCAGCAGAAGTTTGAAGCTTTACATTAGATCATCAATGTTTCAGTGTGCAGTTCCCCTGCCCCCGGAGCTGCTGCCTTTCAGGGGGGCCTTTTCCATTCCTTGCCTTTTCCTTACCAGCCCTGTTAAAGCCTGAAGTTAACAGAAACTGCTTTTCTCTTCTGCAGGGAAACAGACTAAGCAACAGGTTTAACATTTTCCTCTCCTACATTATGAAAATCATGGGTGGCAAAAGTGTCATTTTCTAAAATCTTGGAGTCATTTCCTAGTAAAGTTTGGCCGTGACTGGAAATTTCACATAAAACAGTGGCAAGGGTTAATATTATTCCTGCCATAACATTTTGTACTATTTCCCAGGAGAGCTCTCAATGGTTTTCCACTGCCACTGGAAATAATGACTCTCAGCTGGAGTAAGTTGCACTAACACTTGATATTCCTGTGCCAAGTGCTCTTGGAAATCAGCTTGTGTTGGTTTTGCACACTCAAGAATAGGTAACACCATCCACTCTTGGTCAGAGTTTCAAACCAAAAGCCAATATTCCTCACCAAGATGTTCCCCAACTGAGTTTACATCAAAATCTTATGGAAACTGAGAGCAACACTAAATGTAACTATCAAATCAACCAACGTGTTTTTAAGGACTGATGAACTGACACTTACAGGATGTCCACGTTCTGGAGAGTTCCTGGGTAGGCGTTCCTCTTCCTCACTGGAGTTGTGAATGTTACCTAAATCCCAAATCAACTCCACACTTGTGTGAGTCATGTAAATTCTGATTTATTTTACTTACCTGTTCAGCTGAAAAAAATGAATTTATTTTAATCAAAGATAGGGCAAACTGTCAAACGTTTTCTTGTGAATAAAAGAAGCTTTATAAGAACACGTATCGGCCATTTTCCATCTGGGGATTTGTCTTCTATGCACATGCTGTAGTTACACAGCAGTGTTTAAAAGCTTTACCAATTCAGATCACTACTTGAATTATGCAAGAATAATAAAAAAAAAAATCTATCCTTGAATTTGTATCTCCAGGAGGATAACAAGAATGTACAATTAATACAGGACTACAGAGTAAAGGCAAAACACCTTCACCTCTACCAGTTCAACCACCCAAAGATAATGCATCCTCCTTTACCTGCCCATGGCCATGTGTGGAACTCCTCTTTGTAGGCTACAGGGATTACTTGTATTCAAAATAAATTATCTGGCATTTTGTGTATAAGAAAAAAATTCCATCACTTGAATTTTGCAGATCCTTTTGGGGTGATACAAAGTGTCCCAACTCTATCCAGTGACCCGGGGACTGAAGGTCTCTGTCAGTCCCTCCCGGGGGAAGATAAAAAGGGACTAACAGAGATCATAGAATCATAGAATTGGCTGGGTTGGAAGGGACCTCAGAGATCATCGAGTCCAACCCTTGAACCACCATTGAGGTTGCTAGACCATGGCACTGAGTGCCACATCCAGGCTCTTTTTAAATATCTCCAGACACGGAGAATCCACTACTTCCCACTACTTCACTTAGATTTTAAGTTTGGAAGAGAAAACTACATTCAGTGAAGCCGTAAGAGTGAATTACAGATATATATGAATGAGTAAACATGGCACTCACCCTCCTCAGCAGAACCATCCCAGGCAGAACCATCCCACACAGGACACGGCAGCAGATGGAGCGGCCAAGACCTCTGTGCCAGCAACCCAGGGGTTTACCTGGGAAGGCAGGAGCAGGTGAGCTGTCTCCATGGCCAATGTCCTTGTTCTCCATGCCAATGTCCTTGTTCTCCATGCCAGTGTCCTTGTTCTCCATGCCAATGTCCTTGTTCTCCATGCCAATGTCCTTGTTCTCCATGCCAATGTCCTTGTTCCCCATGCCCAATGTCCTTCTCCAGTCAGGAACCCCCCAGCAGCAGCAGCACCAACACCCCCTCAGCCCTCCCGGGAGCCATTTGCTCCTGAGCGCCATGGGCAGGAGCTCTGTGATTGGTCCATCCGGGTCACCTGACCCCTCCTCTGCTCCCCCCCAGCAGCGCCTCAGCGCCATGGCCGGGTTGGTGTCCTGGGCCCCTCAAACCAGGGCAGGAAAGGAAAGGTTGGACAGGGGGACACAGGGCTGACACTGCTGAAATTCAAACTGTCCAACTTCACCCTTCTGATCTACATTTTTTAATTGATTTTTAAGACTTTGGTGCCCATGAGCCCATTGCACAAGATGAGCTCAACGGGGCTGTGATCTGAATCCTGCAAAACCCCCTCAGCCCAGCTCGTCCCCACCAACCTGGGGATGGGAAGCCAGGTGATTCCTGTCAGGAATGATTGCTGTTCCACCAGAGGTCCTGTGCAGCTCTTCAACACTGCAATCACCACCAAAGGGTCAAGGCTGGAAGCAGCCTTGGAAGTGGAAGATTTCCACGTCGTGACCCTTCATTTTTAA
Source organism: Calypte anna (assembly GCF_003957555.1). Taxonomy (NCBI): domain Eukaryota; kingdom Metazoa; phylum Chordata; class Aves; order Apodiformes; family Trochilidae; genus Calypte; species Calypte anna. The sequence goes on along the minus strand of NC_044263.1, from coordinate 1,845,862 downwards.
ACAGATATTTCTGGGTGGGTGCCATGCCCTGAGCACGTCCACTCTCAAGGTGATCCTTGGAATTTCACCCTCCCCAAACTGCCAAAAGGAAGCAAAATGTGACTACATTGAGAAACTTAAATCCTCAATGTCATCTCGTTACCAGTTGAACTTAACACCTGCAATGGGTGCTGGGGTAGCTGGGTGTTCCCAGGTATTCCCAGGTATTCCCAGGTGTTCCCAACCTCACCATGCCTCCACCAGCAGGCACTAAGGCAGAACAGAAGAAGGACATTAAGAGACCTTTGAAGCTTGCAGAGTAACCCAAAGCCCCCCTATGAATTTATAACTGGTTATGACAGGGGTTAAAATTATCGGGCAGCAGTATCACCATCTGATGATGTCACATCTGCCCTCTGGGAGAGTGAGGTCACTAACTGAGTTGTTCAGGAAGATAAGAGCCTGGTAAAATAAACAGAAGTGCCACATAATTACCCACAGTGCAGGAGGAGGATCAGACTGTTTGGAAGACCCCGTGTCTGCCTTACGCTGTCATTTTTTTTTTATGTAAATTCCTGGGCCAAGGTGGAGGGAGTTGCAGGGCTGGAATTGATAGATGAGGAGTCTGACCTGAAAAAAATTAGGGAAATCTGGTTTTTTACATCAGTGTAAAACCTGTTTCAGTAGTATTACACACCCTGTGACCTGTAGAGACCAATGCTGTATTATCAAGATCGCTGGGAATTTTTCCCACCCAACAAGGCTTGTTCAGTAAAAGCACTTAATGAAAACACCTCAGATTAAGAAAATCCAGGGAATGTGCAGGCTTGAGTGTTCTCACCTATCGGGAGAAATCAGCACAATTTCAGCATTTGGAAGAAGATAGATGTGCATGTTTTTGGTGGTGATATCAAAGCCAGTGAGGTACAGGTTTGCCAGAGCCCTGTGGCACAACTCCAGCTCAGCAACAGCAAGAAGATGGGAGCTGAGACCCAGCTGCACGCTGTGCCCACCCTCCCCTCCCAGCACCACATGTTCTGCACATGCAGGAGCTTGTGTTTCCCCAAGTAATGGTTCCAAAAGGAAAGATTGAGAAATCCTCAAGCAAATAACTACACTGGCATCTTTTCTTTTTTTTTTTTTTTTTTTTTTTTTAAAAAAATGGAAGAGATGACCAATAGGTTCAGACTGTCTTGGAAGCCTGTTTTAAAAGTTCCCATTGTACAAACAAGTCATCAGGACTCAAACCACTTTAAAACACTTGCAATTGAAAACATGCTTTTAGTGGTTTTGTGAGAGTGGAGACTTTTACCATCTATTAATATTCTGCTAGCTTTGGTTACTAAAAGTATCATCCTGGATATGCTATTTTTGACACTCTATTTGGAACACAGCAAGAGCACCAGGCAGGCACTGTAGATGGTTATCCTGAGCGTTCATGATGTTTAAAGATCTCCCAGAAAGTACTGTAAAAGTGTGTAAATCCTAGGAACCTGGACAAATTCCAGCTTCAGTAATGCATTCCCCCAATATTCCTCCTGCAGTTTCAATTGGAAACCCATCCTGAAGAGCTGGATAGCATTGCCATGTGCTCTGCAACAACTGCCATATTTTACCCAACATTTGGCTGCTCTTCTCTTTAAATAATTTGTAAGTCATTTTGTTAGGAGCTCTGGGATAAAAATGGGCTGCATAAATATATTATCATTGTCATTAATTCTGGCACCATCCAAGACCACCAGTATTTAAAATCAATTAACAGCTCTTTTCCTATTATCATTGGCATTTTATTTTTATTCAGCTAGAACAAGTCTCTCATAAAAGTTAAAAACAATCTATTTTTGGAAGCAATACAGCAACAGTAAAGGAGACCTGGTGAATTCTCGTTTAGACTTTTACCAACATGAGTTTTCTGGAAATATTTTCACATGTAGAAGTTTTGGATTGGTATAAGGGGTGAGACTACATCCAGTAATATGATTTATCCTGCTTATTTCACACCTTTAGCTCATCGTTTCTTTTTCAGTCATCATTAGAATATGTCAAAACAATGTCTGTTCTAAGCTGGAAATACTCTGAAGCAGAATCTAAATCCTCCCTCTCTGTTTTGGCTCAGAGAAGCCAAGTCAAGGTTGGATTTCTTTAGCTGTTACCAAGTCTCTGTCAGCAAAGGTAACAGTTCTGCTCCTTTCCATGGCTCCACATTTGATGTGCCTGAGTGACAACAGCCTCAAAGTTTTGTCAGTAGCCAGAAAATGGCCTAAATTAGCCACAATAACCTAAATTAATGCTGCAGCTTCCTAAAGATGATATAGTATCACCATTTTTTTTTTTATTTTTTATTATTAACGACTCCAAGAACTCTGGAATTTGCATCAGCCTTAAATTCAACTCCTAGTTTCATGGGAAGTTTTACCAGACCTCCCTGTGTTGTATGGAATTACCATCCCAGTCACCTGGTGATCTGCTCTTTGATGGAGATCAAGTGGAAAAAGGCTTTACCTGGGCTTTAATTTTCAGGATTTTTGAAACAGATCTCTGGTGGGACAAAATGTAAATGTATTTCCCAACATAAAAAGGTAATTATGTCAATTAATAACACTTCAGGAGGACTTATTGTCTCCAGACATGCTAACATCACCTGGATGGCACAGAATAGGGAGATTTCCTATTGCAAGGCAACAAGGAGTGTCTAGAGGCAGCTGGAAATAATTCAGTAACACAGTACAGTGAAAAGGAGTTTAAAAACCACACGGTCTCAATGATATTTTCATAGTGCTCCAAGCAATTTACTTCCACAAGTTAAATGGTTTCAAGACTATCCAGCTCAAAATTACATATACAGCATAAATGCCAGCAGTGGTAAACTACAGAGCATCAGGCCAATGAAACAACAGCCAGCAGCCCTCGAGGAAATTACCCTGAGATTTATGAATGGCATTCTCCTGGCTTTGATGGATATCACCCAAAGTCCTCTCATAGCTGTCAGTGCCTATCTCTTATGTGTCTCACTATGGAAAATAATTTTCATTTCATGCCAGTATTGCAAAACCCAGTGGGCTCATAAAATCTTTGCCTCTTCTTTCCACCTTGATGTTATCCAGAACATGAACTGACTTACACAACAACTCCCCACAGATCAGACAGCCAAAAGCTTGGGCTGTTTGGAGCACAGGTAACTTTGTGACCCAAATAAAGCTTTTCATGTGATGGAAAGCACCTCCAGATTATAAATGTGGTGAGAGAGTGTGGCTTAGGCAGGGCACCTGTTAACGTGCACGCCAATGACAGGAATAAACACTCCTGATTTTGCTTTATATTCTTCTGCTAAGGTATTCAAGAAGCAGAGCAAACTTTTGCTTGAATGCATCAATGAAATAGCTCTTATTTAAGGTAAATGGGTGGGATGTGCTGCTGTGTTCAGAGCTTTTTCTGTGCTTCAACTTAGGTGAGGTATTTGGCAGACGTGGAGGTTGCTCAGAGACTCAAGTTTAGTTTCTGAAGTGATCTTGGACTCATGGAAGCAAAAGTCAGAGAAGGTAAATAAGTCAAAGGCAAAGAATTTTGGCGTGCAAGTGTTATCAGCTCGAGAAATCTTAAGTTGAACAGCATGGAGATTTTTCATGGGTCTGCACACATCTCAAGTTGAGACACATAAAAAATGAAAGCTATATATATATATATTAAAGAAAACCTTGTTATATGTCTAAAATTTCATGTAAAATCCCACAAGAACTTCAGGCACTATTGGAAGGCTTTCAGCAGACGTGGCTTGTGAAGAGACATCACACCCAAGGGGAGGAGCAGGTACAGTCACACAACCACAGACCTCCTGGAGATAAATTAATTGGGCGCCAGAAATATGGCAATGAAGGCAGCCAATAATCTTCATCCAAGAGGGCTATGTGATGAGAGAACAAGACCATGGAAATTAAGTAAGTAATAATTTTATCTTTAGGGTAGAAGGAAAATCTGAAGGAGAACATAGGAGGCCAGATGGAGCTTTGAGGAATAAAATAACCTTGCTATAATAATATACTTCACATTATGATTCCACTGAAAAAAAACTACCAAGTGAGAAAATGTGCAAAAGGCCAGATCACAGAGTAATGAAAGACACTTACTGGTATGAATAAATGTTTTTAAAAATGAATGAGTGAAGCCTTACAAAACTGGAGGTGGGGGGAGTGAAAGCAAGTGCTTGAAGTCGTTTTATCTATGAACGAAGCAAGCCAGAAAGCTGAAGCAGAATGCTTGCAGACATGAGCTGTCTTAATTTTAGCCATCTCTGTGTGAGTTAAAAGGTCAAACACTTTCTGTCTAAATGATGTAGCAGTGCTCCAAAGTAAGAAACCAAAAGTTTTCTCTCCTGGATGAAGAGAGGAATTTCTCCCAACATAACAAAGAACTGACAAATGGAAACTAATAAATAATAAAGGTACAATTAAAGCAGAACCATGAATACTTCTTGAGTGTCTAATCCAGAAATGGTGAACATCATGTCAAAATGAGTCATTCTGGTGGAAAGTTTTTTATCTTCTTGTTGAGAGGTTTTTTTGAAATATGTAATATGAGGAGAGGGTGCAGTACTGGTTACTCTAAGTAAGAATCTCTAAAATACAGAAAGAATTTGTTACTTGAAAATAGTTCATGTTCTCAAAGCAGAGTTATGTGATGTAAGGCATTGTAAAAAGTTGAAAAATCAGAGGGGGACTAAAGAAAGGAGTAAGATTTGCAACTTGGAAAAGAAAAATGTAAGGTGTTAAATTTCTTTAGTTTGCCAAACAGCAGCTCAAGATTTGATCAAATCACAATTACTGGTACATAAGCTATAATAACAGTCAATGTGGGATGCTGCTGTGCAGTAAGGTTGTTCAATTTAGTAGCAGATTTCTTTTATAGTTATTAGCCAGATTAGCAAGATTAAAATCAATGCAAGAAAGCACACGTGCTGCCATAATACATAAAGAGAGTAAAATATCCGGCAAGAGAAGCTCCCCAGAAGAGTGGAGAAAGGCAAAAACCCAGGTAACTAAAGCCAAAATGAGGATAAAAATAAGGCATCCATTTTCAGCAGGGAGAGGGATTGCCTTTTTATAGGAAAGACCTGAGGAACCAGTGGATTATCCCTCCCCTGAAGCCTCTGATCTAATTCAAGCACTGTCTTGGATGGCAGAAGTTGGCTCAGCCAAGCTCGGTGACCTCGTTACAGGTGTGTGAAGTTTTGTGGCCTTCACATCCAGGTGAGGAGAGAGGAGATTCCCTTCTCCAAACACCAACACAACAACCCTGGGTTCCTCCCCACGCCTGCTGGGGCTGAGCTGGAAATGCTCTGTAACACATAATAAATACATCTGCAAAGCAGCAGGAAAGTGTTGCCACAGAAAATAAAATAAAATAAAAAAAAAACAGGTGAAAAGGATGGGCTCCCTCACTGGCCACACAGCACTGTGCCATGGACCTGTCAAGATCCATCACCCTGATGAAGAAGGATGCAAGGTATTTTGGACAGCAGGGAGTAGCCACAGACACAGCTTAAAAAATAAAAAAGGTTGACAAAATATATTAGCCTGACTTAGAAGTCAATTGAATCTTGGCTTGATTATAGGCTGCCCCATCTCCAAACATGCACATGCACTTTTCAAACCCCTCTTTAGTGTTTTCAGTAAGCTGCAATTATTTCTGCAGGGTTTTTCAACAAGTCCTCCGTGGGATTTTGGTATTTTCCAGTGCTGTCTCAGACAGCTCTGTTTTAAAATAAAACCTGGGCAGACTGTGAGACCAAGGGCTGGGTCTCTGGGCTGTGCACAGGGATGCAGCAGGGCCAGCTCAGTGGGACTGAGGGGACAGATTTGGGTTGCTTTAGAGGAGAGTTGGGCTCCGTAGCAAAAGCAACAAGATGCAAAGAAAACAAAGAATGGGAAATGCAAGATGGGAGCAACCTTAGCAAAAAAAAAACCAAACCAAAACAAAACCAAAATCCACAAATAGAGAAAAATAAAAAATATATCTGTGGCTTATTTTAGCACCAAGAGCCTGCAGGTGAACTAAAATCTTTCCCCTGTAGGTCCCACTTGGGCTGTTTGGTTTGTATGCACAGTGGGATCACTGGCCAGCAGTGATGCAACCCCTCCCAGTGACCCAGCAAGCTGAGGAGCACCCTGGGGACACTTCAGGGAACTGGAGCTTGCAGTGCTTAAATACAGCTTGGTACAGACAAGAGAAACCCTCAGGGCAGGGTTAAGCAATGACCATCCCAGCTCCATCCCAATCCGTGTCCTCTCAGCAAGGAGCTCAGCACCAACCATCCAGCAGTGTGCAGAGACATGAGGGGTCCAGAGCAGAACCCTCTGAGCCTGGAACTGCAGAATTTCTTTTCATTTTTATGCTGGTTTGGAAAGAAAGATTCAAAAATTTTCTCTGCCAGGTCCTAATCTGGAGAAGGGAATGGCTGGTGGGGGGCAGGATGGGATGAGCTTTGTTTGAAACACCTCACTTCAATATCAGGTTTCAACTAAGCAAAGTTCACAGCAATGGCCCCAAACTTGAGTGGTTTTTGATGTGAAACCATAAAACAGAACATTTCCCTTTGAGCCCCAAGATTCAGAATTACCCCTGAAAATAACATCCACACATCAAAAGTGAGAAGAAATAAATCTGCTGGCTGTCACAGTTTCCAGCTTTACTCAGGCTTCATCTCCCTCATCCTCCTGTAATGCTGGATAAAAAAAAAAAAAAAAAAAGAAAAAGATAGGCCTTGAAGTAATAAAGAGAAAGCCATAAAAATAGCCATAAAGATACTATCTCCATCCCTGGGTGGGGATAAGAGTCCTTTGCCCTCAGTGCTGATTTTAAGTGTAGATAATTAGCATGCATCAGATGTTTTGGAGAACCCAAAATAAAAAGGCTGTAGCAGTCACTGGGATTGCCATTTATTAAATGGTCAGGAGTTCCTCAAGCTGCTAGGAAACCTAAAACAAGTTGGGAGCTAAATCTTGTTTCAGAAAACTGAATCCTGAGTGCATTTGGCAACGCTGACGTTTGGAAAGCACTTTGGGGCAGTGTTTTTTGCACACATGTGTCTCATTTTGCACATTACCTCAGTCTTATGGTCTGTGGCTTTCCAGAAGTTGACTGACAGCTCGGAAAGTGTACTCTCAGCTGTCAGATAAATTGCTGATTATTTTAGTCCTTCTTCCAAGGCTTTGAACATCCCGTTTAACTCGCAGGGAAGAAAAAACAGACTACCCCAAAAGAAACAGATCCAGGATGTTACTCTAAGGCTGAATTTTACTTTGTGTTGCAGAAACTGCCCTGATCAGAGAAGGGATGTGTCCAAAGGAGGGCAACCAGGCTGGTGAAGGGACTCGAGCACAGACCCTGTGAGGAGAGGCTGAGGGAGCTGGGGGTGTTGAGGCTGGAGAAGAGGAGGCTCAGGGGAGACCTCATCACTCTCTACAACTCCCTGAAAGGAGGTTGGAGCCAGGGGGGGGGTTGGGCTCTTTTCCCAGGCAACTCTCAGCAAGACAAGAGGGCAGGGTCTCAAGTTGTGCCAGGGGAGGTTTAGGTTGGAGATTAGAAAGAATTTCTTTCTGGAGAGGGTGATCAGGCATTGGAATGGGCTGCCCAGGGAAGTAGTGGATTCTCCGTGTCTGGAGATATTTCCAAAGAGCCTGGATGTGGCACTGAGTGCCATGGGCTGGGAACCACGGGGGGAGTGGACTTGGTGATCTCTGAGGTCCCTTCCAACCCAGCCAGTTCTATGATTCTATGATTCAAAGGTGACCTGGAAAGCTCTGCTGATTGCCTAAAGCTCCACAGGGCAGTGGGATGAGACAGAATGATGGAGATGAGGTTTTTTTGGCTTTCTTGCAATTGAAGAAGAGACTGCTTCGAGCACAGAGCTGGCAAATTGTCAGTCAGTGGCCCCATGAGTGACATTAATACAAATTTCTCCCCTGCTCTGTTTCTGAATATTATGGAGACTTAGAAAACAAGACTAAAATTCTGTGTGTACAAACAAAGAGCAGTCATCATCCAATTTTAGGACTGGTTTTAAGTGGGTTTGCCAGCAACACAAACAAAAGAAGTCAGGAATCACCGACAACTTCCAGGCACTGTTTCCTTTTCTATTGGAACCCTGGAGCTTCCACCATGGCTTATCAGAGATGCAAAGAATAAAAGGGTAACTCTTGAACTTCAGTCACTTCTTTAGCCTAGCAGAAAGCCAGCTGGGAAAAAAAAAAAAAAAAAGTAATAGAATTTTCATTTTGGGACAGATTGAGTTACACCTTCTCTAAGGCTTGTTTGAAACTTATCTGAATCTTCAGGGACAAATTTAGACCTGATAAAAATCTCCTTTCCTTTGAACAAGAGATGCAGCTGAAGCTTTTGAGGTGGCAAAATTTAGCCACAAATGCTTGAAAATAAAAACCTTCCCTGCCCCTGTTTGATATCAAAGATTATTGCAGCCATAAATCAAACTGTAATACTTAGGTCTAAGCAAAGGCAATATGGGGTGAATAATCTATCCAGAAAGGCAAAGATCTTCTTTAGCTGCTGTGTTTCATCTCAGCTGTTGCAGGCCTCTGTCCAGCAAAGGAATTAAGCACGTGCTTCATTTCTGAGATGTGGGGAACTCGACCAATATTAAACAAACTACCAGACTAAAGCATGTGCTGAAGCAGTTTTTTTAGACTGAGCTCCCAGAAAAGCATTAATGACTATTTTAAACTAAACAGATTTGGGACTGAATTTAATCCCTACACTTTTTGACTCTGGCTGGGTTCTCCTCATTCCCTGGGCTCTGCATTGTGGCAGCTCCCATCCCACTTGTCCATGCATCCAGTTCTCTCCCAGGATAGAACCCTGTCCTTAGCAAAGTTCAGTTTACATCTCAGAAAAGTAGCTAAAATTGTTTATGAACAAATACAAGTCAAGAAGAGGGGTCTGCCAGGGATCAGAGAGCAGCCAAAATCTTTGGTCTTCTATTTTTGGCTGTTTTCTCTAAAAAGTTTTTTAAATCCTTAGTGAATAAGTAACTCCATGAACCCAACATGCATTAATTAGGAGAAAAACTTCTCTGCAAAGGCTACCATATAATTATAGGATTTGAGCGGTGCCATAAAAAAAAATCAGATATCTATTTTAAAAATAAGCAGATTATTCTATTTAGAGCAAACTCATCCCTACTTTTTCTCTCTCCCAGGATAAACATGAAAACACCTTGAATTTTTTTTTCCCTATAAGTACATTTTTTTTTCAGGGGTGTAAGTGCATTCAAGTGAATGTAATTACATCTTGCATTCAACAAGCCAAATATTTGATTTCATATTAATATGTTTTTTTCTCCAGCTGGTGGTAAATGTGGCTTCGTGCACCAGATGCAGAACATTCTTAAGAGCTGGGCAAAACCAACATATATTTATGTGTTTATGTATATGTGTGTGCATGTAGGTACATATATAAATGTAAATGCTTACCACGGAAGAGGGAAAAAAGCTCCTGAATATGAAGCACTTTCCCCTCTCCCCTTTAATAAATCGATTTTTATGGAGTAGAATGAAACAGATGAGCATTTCTGATCACTATGGAATAGCAGCAAAGGGAAGTAACAGCCAGAGATGCTGCTGGCAGAGTTTACTCCCCCCCAGTGATGCCCTGACACTCACACAGAGTGTATTTTACAAAGCCAGCAAGGGATGAGACCCACAAACTGGAGATCTAACCCCAAAATCAGCAAATATCATGGAACAAGCTGACAAAGAAACTTTGAGAGATCCTACTGAGTGCAAATGTCTCTGGAGGAGCAATGAGAAACTGTGAGACTGCAGGAGATAAAAAGCATCCAAGGAGGCAAACTTCTTGCTGTCCATGTAAGACAAGATATGAAGTGAGCATCTGACAAACCCTTCAGTGGAGTGGGCAGGAGATGGGCTGAGAAAACCTTGTGTGCAATGGAAAAAATGGTGCTGAAATATTTAATTGACACATTTTACTCTGGGCTTGGCACTCAGGTTACGTGGCATCAGTTTTGCTTTCTTCTTCTTCTTCTCTAGAAGTCTTACCAATATTGTCATCTAAAAGACACACTGATAAATCAGGTAATTTAAAGTAAAGACCCACATAAAGAAATATAGATTAGAGACTTAACATAAACCACTGGTTTTATCATGCCCTGTGTCAGATGGCCATGCTTCAAAGGGACTTTAATTTCAGACAAGCCCATGGAATGAGACATGAGACAGCAATGACCTCACCAGCTGAACAGACTCACTAAAAGTTAAAAAGAAAAAGGCATTTTTATCTCTGGCACTTACTTCTACTCATTTGTTTAACAGTTTGACCACTCATGACTACCAACACCAGGACAGGTAATTAAAAAAACTTAAATAATCTCATTTAAGCACCACCATGACTTCCAAAGTGATGGGTACATAAAGTTCTCTTCAGAGCTGCAGTCCATGGTGTGGAATCCAAGTCAGGGATTGCCCTCAGCAGCATGGACGTTTCTGACATGGAACAAGACACAACCTATGGAAAACTACTGCCAAGTGGAAGAGGGATGTGGCCTTAATTATGTTTTGGAATCTAGACTTTAGGACAGGATGAAGCCAGGATATCTCTTGATTCACACACTGCTACCTTCAAGCCACATCAGTAGAGTCTACTTCCAAAACTAATACACTGTATTTTTAAATTAAATCGTAGGATTTCTACCCCCCCATTTTCACACATCATGATTCAACAGCAGCTTTAGTAATGAAGAGATAATTAAATTTTCACTTTTCAGCCTTGATGCTTTGTTTATTTAACAAGCCTGATTAAGAAATGAGTAGCCCACAACTTGGTATTGCTCCAGCTATTTCCAACATCTCATCATGTTTCTTGTAACAACCCACATCCAACCCACCAGGAGCAGCACAGAGACTCCAGAGAAATACCATCCTTTGACTCAGTTGCACCAATCAAAGGAGATGTTGGTTTGTTTGAATTAGGGAAGGGAAAGCAGAGAAAAATAAACTGCAAACCAAAGTATGTTCCTCCTTATGGTACTTTCCCCTGGATTAAGCAAGAGATCCAGCACAACTGTAAATCATAAAAGATAAAGATAGAAAAGTTTACTCACTTTAACTTGACTTCAGGAGCCAGAACATCATCATCACAACCAACACCAGACCCATCATTTGGTTCTCCTTGATCCATTTTAAGTAGGGAAAGGAAAACTGGTGCTGAAAGTGTAAATCAACGAGTTCCCTCAGTGCAGAAAACACACCTAACAGGACATGTGCAGAAAATTTGGTTTTTTTCCTCTGTTCCTTTTCCACCTGACAATGCCTCTCTCTTCTTTGTATCATCTTGATTCAAAGATTATTGGAAAAAAAATAATTAGTGATCTTTGCACTGATTCCCATTATTAGAGTATCACATCAGTGTTTAGCCTGGGGAGCACTGAGATGTGTAAATACTTTTTTGGGCTTCAGTGGGAGAAAATAGTAGGGTTCAATAAATCGTTGCAAGTGAAAAGGGTTGTAATTATTAAACCAAAATATGTAACTCAGCTAGCTTAAGTAAATAGAGTCATGGCCAAAGTTGGCAGTGTTTTCTATGTGTGTCTTTATCCCATTATAGCCTGTAAGGAGAATGTAAAGGATGAGAGCAGAAAGTGTATCTAAGAAACCTCAGTATGCCAGTAAATGTATAATGTATTATGAGAGTGTAAAATACAAGAAAATGGAGTTCCTTCAGCAAAAATATGTTAAAAGAATGGCAGCCCCCTTAGTGCAGAGATGTTCTTGGCTGCAAGCTGCTCGAGGCAGAGCTGTGAATGGAGGCAGTCAAGAAAAGTGGGCAACTCCAGGAAAATTCAAGGAGTACAGGGAAAAGGCTGAGCCCTGGATGGGAGCCAAATAAATCTTGTTGAGGAAAAATAAATATCTCTGCTGGATGTCATTCAGAGATACTGCTATTAAGCTGGTATTTCCCAGTGAAGCTTGTAATCACAACTGAAGCCTCCTGCAGCAGCAGCTGCTGGGAGCTATGGAAAACTGAATCAAGAACAAAAAAGAGATCTAAAGAAACACCCCAAAGTTGCTAAAAACCAGAAAAGCACCATTTACATCACTTGAGTTGCTTCATCCTCCAAACTTGTTCCATCACCTGTGTGTATAACACTTAACTATTCTTTCACCCCCAGGAGATCTGCAGGATGCCCACGGGTGTCACCCTCAAGGACAGCACCAGCAGTGTGACACAGGACCTCTGGTAGATACTGCTTGGGTCACCTGCATTTGTCTCCTCCCCCCCATAAATCACATAAAAATTACATAAAAGATGTAATTCCTCTCTGTGGAACCCCCAGCTCACCTGGGAGGCAGAGTTACCCACCCAGAGCTCCAGGTAATGACTGTGCTGGCAAAATGTCCCCACATTCCTGCCATGGGATCTCCAGACACTACATGGAGCCTTCAGCCATCCCTGGTCCAACTCCTGCCATGTTCAAGTGGCTGATCCTAAGAAGGACACCTCCCTGGAGCAGGAATCATCACTGGCAAGATCAGCATCAAGATATGGCTGAAAGTGGCTGGTCATGCTCTGATTAATTATTGAATTTTACAACACTAAGCACCTGAACTGGCCTGGAAACAAACCGAGGAACTGTGGCTTTTCTGCTGACTTTTTCATCTACCCATACAAGAATTTCTTTTTTTTTTTTTTTCTTCCTTTTTTTAAAAGTTAGCAGGGTAAAATATCAGGCTGTGCAGAATGACTGGCTGCTATATTTAACTCAGACAAACACATAACAAATCACTATTCTGTAGAAAGAAGGCACACCTCATAGGCTATATTTTTTTTTCTTGAGACCTGGACGTAAGACCACAACCCTCTAAATAATCCTCCAGAAATAAACCAATGAAATGTTCCCTCTGACAACAGACACAGTATTATACCTGCAGCTGGTAAATGTTTCCACAGTTCAACCACCTTTCCTTTTCGTTTCCAGTAAAAATTTGATCCCAGGGGACAGAGTCAGCAGCGAGGATTTTAATTACTTTTCTGCAATAATGTAGAATAGAGAGTAGCGTGGGGGTTTTGGTGATTTTTTTTTAATGCTACTGATGTATTCAACTTTTATTCTCTTTCTTGAAGAGGAGGACAGAGGACAGTTCACAGCAAAGCCTGTGGAGTACCATCCTCTGGACTCTGATATCTCTCAACTCTTTATTTGCTGCTCCCTGCAAACCAAAGGGACAGGACTGTGAGGATTTGATGAAGACTTTGGGGAATGTTGTCTCTGCAGCACTTTTGTCTCAGTCTTTTGGACCAGCCCCTGAGCAAAGCTCCCTGATTATACCACCTTGCTTGCCTAGAACTAAAATTTAAGGTGCCAGGAAACTGGGGACTACCATAAGTTTCAAATTTAAATCCAGTATTTGACTCTAAAAATGTTCCAAAGTCAGGAGGACCAATCCTCTCACATAGGAGGTTGCCTTCAGAAGTTGTCTGGTTGCCTGTTTGTTTTAAATTAAAAACAAAGCCCAAAGAACACAACCTAGGTAGTTCTGATTCACCTCCTAGGTTTCAGCTTTCATATATTCTTGTCACACTTTCAAAGTTTGATGTTTCCTTTTCAGCCATGAGACCTAGAAATTTCCTTTCAGATAAAAGATAACACTAATGTTATTTTTGCTGATTTCAGTAGGGAGTAAAGGAAGTATACTGCAATATATAACCATATATATACATTTCTAAGCTCAATGTACAAATATGTCTGCTCACAATCACACGGATATGCTGCCAGCTCCAGATAAGCCATTTTGCAAGTGTTGAAGTCTAGTTCTGATTTTTATGATGTATTCCCCAAAAAGCATGCTGGATCCCAACTTCCCTGCTCCAGCACAACTCACTTTTGCCAGAAGGTGCAGTAGAAATCCCTCCTGAGGCAAGTGGTGGGAAAAGAGGCAACAGAATGTGCCCAGTAATGACACCAAGAGCAGAAGAAGCTGAGCTGGAAGGTAAATGCACTTGGGAGAGTGAGCGATGGACAAGAGCAGCTGCACAAGTGGAAAATCAATATTTCCTGTTTGGATAAATCCTTTCCACTTACCCCAGTATTTTAAGAGGTTTTGTCTGGGGAATCTTCATCTCTTTTTGCTGGCAGGCCACAGACAGAGCTCTGAGCTTTCCACTGAGGGGGGTCCCTGGCAAGAGCAAAGGAAGCGCCGAGGACACGGCTGTGTTGGGAACAGCTCCTTGGGGGTCGAGTTCTCCATGAATTCTCCAGGAAGAGAAGTGGGGAAGAGCCAGGGAAATGAAGTAGCAGGAGAGCCCCAGCTTCCTTTCCAGTGGCTTTGCCACACAACTTTCCCTTTTGCAGTATATCAGCGTGTATCCAGAGTCCTTCCCTGACACTTAAGTGGACATTGTATTTTTCTTTTGGGACCTCTGTGCATATATAGAGAGATGTCATTTCCTACTTCTCCAAAGCTAGAGGCTTAGAAATACCTTAAACTTAACCTGCTTTCAATTTCTGTAATAACTGTGATTTATATTAAGACTTTTTTATAACGAGCTATCCTCTGCCCTGTTCTCATAAACCAGAACTATGTTCCCAAGTTCTGAAATGAGGCCTCAGGATAATAAAGCTTGCAATATTGAAGCCTTTCTCTGTCAATATATCACCTCCCATCCAACCTACAAATTATCACTTAAAGCCTTTGCTTCCAAAACTTGAAAATATCTTCTTTTCAGTGTTCTTATTCGGATGTGGTTTGACATTCAGGAAACATGAGTCTGATGATGACTAAGAGCCATATCAAATAGTAAGAAATGTAGATATTACTATGAAAAGGGGAGATTTCTGATTGATTTGTATCTGATACTGTCACGAACACGAATTTAGGCCCCAAAGTCAGACTTCATAACAGTAGGAACAAGTTCCATGGGCCCAAATACTTTGTGTTAAAGTAGAGACTTTCAAGTTTCTTTGGAAGGTTCTTTGAAAGGCACTTTACTTACTTCATTTTAATATGCAATCCTTACCCTGCAGCACTGCATGTAACTCACACTCTCAGTCAGGGAGATCTCTGTGCATGGCTTCATTTGGGTTGGACAGCATCTGTCAGTCAAACAAAATCCTGAGATGATGTGTGCATCAAACTCATAAAGAGAAATGAATGCTGACAACTTCAAAATTGAAAAATATCTCTCCAGAATCATAAAACGTTAACTGCTGGCTCTAACTTTGAGTCCTCAGAGTCTCAGCAGTCCCTGAAGTATCTGATGTTCAATGAGATATTTCAATATAGTAATATTTCACTGTAATGGGAGCAGCCCATGGGGTCCTGCATGAGGAGCATCCCAGCCCTCTCTGTGGCAGGACACTGCTGACTGCAGTGGGTGGACATCTGACAATTCATTTCCAGGTATTTTTTCAGTTCAGGTGTTTTGTGGTTTTGTTGTGGTTTTGGGTTTTTTTTCATTTTGCTCTAAATAAGAGAGATCTTTAAGAGATGATAACCCAGTGGCACTTGGTTGGAAGTCTGGAGCTTTGGTTTCCCACCTTGGTTCCTGTCCCTGCTGTCTGCAGCTTCCCAGCTTGGATGCCAGGTCCAGTGGAACCTGAGCATCAAACGTGCACTTTGGATTTTGGGGTTTCTTTTTGTTTTTTTTTTCTTGTGATGGAGAAGCAAACAGTCAAATTAGCCAAGCTCATAACATGAGTTCTCCAAAAAAGATATGCCTGTTTTTCAAGATAAACTGGAGTTTGCAGTCAGGGAAGTAGAAAAGCTTGCACTGGCTGAAGATGTGCTGTACAATGTTCATAAACATTCAGATTTATGGTATATTTGTACAACTGCAGCTATTTATCTGTTAAAGCTACCACTGCTCCTTTGCTGTGTGTCTTTACATTGCCCTTCCCATCCTTCTCCTGCATTCCAGGAGGAACAAGAGATCCAGAAATGAGGAATGAGCATGTCTTCATTCCCAGCTCACAGCCCCCTCTGCCCAACAAACATTGTCAGTTGTAGCATTTACAGTGCTCCAGGTTACCAGCTCCTTCCTTACTTGTAGTTTGCTGCCACAAATACAATCATTGTGAAGCACCAACAATAAAACACCAAGAAAAGCTGCAGATCTTGGAGAGTTTGGGCACTGAGGGGTACCTGGAATCCTTCATGCTTTGTTCCCACTCGACTCTGGGATGCTCACAGCCCCCCAGGGAAGAGGATGCTTTTCCTTGGCAGGTACCTTTCTGGCACCACCTCTACCATCCCAGGCATTTTAATGAAATATTAATGGTCCTGCCTTTAATAGGAGTTTCAGCACAACTTAAATTGAGTCATTGGAAGAGAGATATTGTCCCATTAAGAACTGTAAACCCTTCCTGAAGAGTAGCTGTGGGCAGTTAAAGTGACAATCAATTTAACCAGGCACTATTGCTTTATAAGTCTCTGAAGTGTGAAGTCCCAGCATGCCTGATGTATTTCATTTTAATTTCCTTTTGGAAAACAGAGCTGTGGTTAGTGGGAAACCTCACGCACGCACACACACACGCAAGAAAAGCCTTAGGAGTTCAGGAAAGGAGGAAATTATTTAACCCTTTCAAAAAGCTATACAATTTCTTCAGCTAAGTAAAGAAAAATAAGCACAGATACTTTCTTCTTTAGTTCCTGTGTAAAAATAAACAATAGTCTTGCATAGCTAATAACTACGTGAGGGCCCCTTGCTAATATCTGCTACAAGGCCTGAAAACTCTGTGAAAAATCTTTTTTTTTTTTTTTTTTTTTTTTGTAGTTTCCCTTCACTTCAATGGACTTCTAAATCAGCAGCTCATGCCCTCTATAGGGGAAAGAGATAAGAATCATGGAATTTCATCTGATTTCCCATTTCCAGGCTATTTCTCTGCCATCAGACCACACAGGTACACGGAGCCTCCTTATCAGATAGAGCTCACTGCTGCTTTCAGGTCAAATCTGATCTTGTCAAGATGGCAGTGATGCCAAAATGGAGTGGGAAAGAGTCAAGATGATACAACACAGGATGTTGGGATGAGAATATCTACCTAAAAACAGTTCAAAAGAGACAACCTGTACTACACTGCTTCTTCCCAAGACTGAGATTACTTCAAAGAGATTGAGAAATAATAGTAGGATTGAAAAACCTTTTCAGGAATTTTCCTTATTTTACTGGAAACCAATTGTCTATAAAATTAATATTATCAGGAGCATCTCACCACGGGTACTTCCTAAAAAAACAAGCAAAGACAGTGACATTTTAAGACAGTGACCTGTGATAAAAAACAAAACAAAAAAAAAAGCAAGAAAGCAAGCAAGCACTTCTGTCTTGTCAGTTAGATGCATTTATCTTTGCTTTTAGTGCTGTAAATTATTATTTTTAATAGAAAGACTGAACAGTAACCTCTTGCAAGGTAACATAAAAATCAAGCACCCATAGCTGAATCTCAAGAATTTTTTTTTAAATGGAAACAGCCATACAAATAAAAAACACCTGAGACTTTTACTCTCATATCTGTAGGATCATGGTTCAGCTAGAGGCAGGAGTTAAGCCAGTAATTACTCCAATTTCATGGGAAAACAGATAGAGATGTGCTGACGACATCATCAAGGACTGCAACAACTGTCCTACAGTTCTGAGTCGTGCTACATTTGGAGGAATCCTGCTGGTGTGTCTCTGGAATACAGCTCTGTTTATTTGTAGTATGGTGCAGTGGAGAAAGAAGTTGAACTGGTATTTATTTTGCATATGTATATTGCATTTCCCAGCGTGAAAGGAAGCCTCTCTATTTTTCCAGACCAATCAAGGAGAACATTTTAATGGTCTAAACATCTACCCCTTCCTGGCTGACAGCAGCTTTTGAAGCCCAGACCCAGAGCTGGCAAAGTCAGACAAGGTTCCTTCTTGTCTCATCATTTCACCAAGGTGTAGGAACTGCATGGCTTGTCTGTGCCCCAAGGAAATTCAAAGCAAGGGGCTCCCCCATGCTACATTTAGTGCTGATGCCCATCACCAGAACTGTGAAAGGCTCCTTTAGATTCAGCAAGTGAAATGGGGTATATCAAGTTGAAGTGGTTTAGAAATGTTGCATTCAGGTTTTGAGTAGGTGGTGGAAAAGAGAGGAACTTGAAGATTAAGGCTTGAAAGGCAAAACTTAGGAAGTTGTGTTTTTCAGGGATAAAACCCAAACCAAACCTGCACACCCAGAGCACTCCAGCTCTGCCTGCAGCCCTGCTGAGCATCTGGGGATGCCCTGTCCCCACCCCAGCCCCATCCCAAGGGGACAGCTGCAGGGACCACTGCTGGTCCAGACATGGAGTGGGAGACAAAACTCAGGAAGAAGGACACTGGCTGGAAACAAGAAGAAAACTTAGATTATTAATTCTTCAGCTGCACATGAACAAACCAAAGTACCAGATAAAATCTAAATGTCATTTAAAGCCTGGCTTGTTTGCTGTCAGCCCCACACTTGCTCACCAAAATGTCATATAACCAGTATATAAAATATCCAGGCTTTTTAGGTGTGCCTAGGAATCAGGGAAATGGGTTTACTGAGAGTTTCTATTTTAGGCAGAAATGGTTATCTGCTCCCTAGACTGAAGCAAGCAGTACCCTGAACCTACTTCTTTTTTATGCTTCTCTAGCAAGGACACAGGTCTGAACCCTCTTGGTGGGAGAAGGAAAACACTCAGGTTAGTACCCAGAGTGAAAAACAAGATACTGAGTTTAGGAATAAAGCTCAGAAGTCCTGGACTATGGATACAAGATTTGCAGTTCAAGCTTGGCAGCTCTCATGCTTAAAGACTAGAAAGAGATTTATCAATTTGTGATGGGGATTCAATTTGGGAGCTCACTTTACCAGACCTTTTCCTACAGCTCTAATCATTACAAGATATTAACTATTCCACAACAGCATTAAGAGTGCATTTAAGATATCAAGGTGTGTGCTGTCAGCAGTCTAACTCTTAGGAGGTTAAAAGAAAGGTTCCCCTTCTTGGAAGGCTGCTTTTCTTGTGTTTATTACAGAAAACAGTTTATGCATCTGAGAATAAAAACAGCAATTAAAGTGAGGAAAGTAATCAGAACATCTACCAATGCTACAAGCCAGGCTCAGAGTATTTTACTCATGAGCCAAACCTGCAAGTGAAAAGGTTGCTCCAGGTGGAGCTGGTTCAGGGCCAGCTGAGCACCCAGGGGGACAAATGGCACAGCAAAGCAAAGCCCAATATAACCCCCCCTGGGGCTCAGGCTGCATTTGGCTCCTTGCAGAAATATTCCCAAAATCTCTGCTCTGCACCATGAGCAAATCATCTGCTCAAGCACCCTTGGAGAGAGGTTGGCCCTGGGAATTCCTGGTGCTCAAGCATGATGGGGAGGTGGTCAGGTAAGTGCTGAAATACTCAGATTTTCAGTGGGTTTGGTTGTGAGGATGTTTCATGCTCAAGTGTTTGAAGCCATGAGTGTAATACAGATGTTTAAACCTCAGAAAGCTTCAGAACTGAGAGTTAGAAGCAGAAGGAAAAGGAAGAGAAAAAAAGAAGTAAACAGAATATTTATGGTATTACATGGATTTTTATATTCCTGGTCAATTTGCTGGTATGGTTTTGTTTGGAAATCTTCTTTCTAGAAAAAAAAAATACACTGAATTTTAGCTTGGAAACACTTGTTCCTGCTGTTGTTCTGTTGGTTCTACTTGCAAATGGTCATTTAGTGAAACTGTTTCAGTCCATTTTCTTTTCATTGATGCTGTCGTGGTGCTGCAGAAACTTCTGTTTCTCCTGCACTTTATCACTTGTGAGTCTGTTTATCAGACCAGAGAACAGCAGGGGCATAGGAAAGCAGAAAATGATAAGGATTTACCAGCTTTCTTGGCAAGTCTGCCTCTTTATTAAAGCAATTTGTCTGTCTTTCATGCACGTGAGCAGATGTGTATGGGCCTGGGTGGATGCTGTGCTCAAAGAGCCCCGTTCTGCTCTGAACTGAAAGGAAAAAAAAAACCAAAATGAAACAAACCACCCCAAAACCAGAACGTGTTAAAGCTTCCTCCATCTAGATGGAGTGGGGACTAAAGTCAAGGGCAGGAAGTCAGGAGTCAGAGCCTAGTGAAGCCTATTAAGATGGAAAAAATGAAGTAATCCAGTACAGAAGGCTATTCAGGTCTGAAAACAGTGAGGTAGGAAAGGCAAAAAGGACAAGGAGCCTGAAATTCAGATGAAATTCAAGGGTCTCTGTGCAGCAGCTGTAGATCATGTCTGGCAAAGCAAGTGTTTATTTGGACAATAATAGCCTTGAAGCCTCCTGATAAAACCATCTCCTTGCACTTCAATCCATAATGCTGCCAAAGGTTTCCTTAAGTATTCCCTTCTACTGGGATGTAAACCAATCTCTGCCCCAGCACTGGGGCTGTCACTGTGCATGGAGAGCGGAAGGGGGGTATGAAAATGATTTTCCTGAAAGGGGAAAAGCAGCAAAAAAAAAAAGAAAAAAAGGATAGGGGAGGAGGGGTAAAAAGGAAGGGTCAGTCTTTTGTTTGATTTTTTTTTTTTTTTTTTTATCCCCATCTTTAATTATTTCCTTGGAAAAACAAACTGAGCGATGGATCCTGGGCTTCTGAGGAAACAACAGAGGAAGCAGGCTGTTTTCTGAAGCCCCCTTGCCATGTGGCTGCTGCTGTGTGCCTTTTGTCTCCCCAGTTTCCTGAACATGGATGGAAAGTGTGTCCCTTTCATAATCCCCTTCCACCTCTCCCTCGCCTCCCTTTGTACAGTTGATAGGAGAAAGGAACCAGCTGCAAAAAAGCCTTTTCATGTCTATCATGCTCCTTGACCCCCCCTTCAACACCTTCTTGTGCCCCCTGGGATTTTCCTGATTTCTAATGTTACATTATGACAAGCTCCTTCTGCTGCTGAACTTGATGGGAGTTTGGTCTCTGAGTCACAGCTGCCTACAGAATTCTTTGCAGAGTTTTTCAGGAG
This sequence comes from Calypte anna, assembly GCF_003957555.1. NCBI lineage: Eukaryota > Metazoa > Chordata > Aves > Apodiformes > Trochilidae > Calypte > Calypte anna. The sequence continues at coordinate 1,824,890 of NC_044263.1, read as the reverse complement.
AAAAAAGAATCCTGATTCGTTTTCTTCCTGTGCAAAGCAATTCAACTCAGTTTTCCCAAAATAGGAGAACATAAGAACTGGTATTGAGTTTAAGATATAAATGAATTTAAACAAGTTGGCCTTTAAAATCCAGGCTTAAACTCAAATATGGAAATTCATAAAACATGTGGATGAATATTGAGAGCAAATTCCACACTGTACTTAACTGCCTTGTAAAGCACGAGGTGCTTTCAGCTCCTCCAAGCAGTTGTAAAAAAACCTCCAACATAATCACAATTACAGAATCCCCAGTTCATGGGAGGGCTGGGAGAGAATGGTGAAAGAAATCAAGGTCCATGATGCCAGAGAAGTGATGCTGTCCTGTGGTTTACCTTTTAGCCATGATGCTACTAGAAAGACCAGATGATGCTATTTTCTGGAAGAATAGGAAAGAATAAAGTATTCATTACAGTGCTCTTAAAGATGTTCCTGCAGCTGCCAATTGTCCTTCAGGTTTTAATTGTGTTGATGAAAAAAATAGGCTCCCTCAATGCATTTATATAGAAAAAAGGTTGGCTTTTACTTAAATCCCTCAATCTCTGTGGCACTTCTTGACAGATGAATTTAATTCAGATCTGGAAAGTGACACCTGGTTGTGTAGTCTGACATCAAGAACACAATTTCATTCCTTTGCCTCTTACCAAGACCAACAATTTCTAGCTAGAACATCACTATAGAAAGGTATCTGCTCTTGACCTGAAGGCCTTGAGACTTACTGCTTCTGTAGCAATTACTTTGCCAATCACACTCATTTTTCCCTACCAGATCATTTAGCAACTGATTCTTCCATTTTGTGAAGGGACTTTTACATTGTTGTTATGCTACTTCAGTCTGCTTTGACAAACCTTTCTAAAAGGCTGTTTCTCAGGGTCTTTGGATTTTTTTGCACCTCTTTCCTGCACCCTCACACCTGAAAATCTGGATACCAGGATGGGATCAATCTCTTCAACACTCACCAAGGATGTACATAATAAAAAAGACACAGGTCACATTGCAGCAAAGCCCTCAGCACACTGCAGTGACCAATCCAGACTGTATCAACCTGAGCTGCAGAGATCTAAGCTTTATCTAGTGTCTTTTATGAGCTGTTGCTATGGAGATGGACCTCCCAAAATAAAAGCTGTGGTCATTGATGGTCTATATTCTGAAAGCATCCATAGAGCTGTTAGAAATACACTTGAATACAAAAGCTAAGGAAAAGATTGATAAAATTGAAATCCTACAATGAAGATACCACTACTTCTATCTTTATCTTTACTTCTCTCTTGTATCTTGCTACTTTGATTTATAAACTGTTTCTTTATCCCATTTTTCCAAAAGGGGAGCTCAAAAGTTATCAAAGGGACTTGTGGGACAGCTTCATGCTGTGCAGATTTGGCTTTGTGTTCATATTTTGCATTTTGGTTTTGGCTCCTCTGATGGGGTGGGAAGTCTGTTAGCATTTTTCATCTGTCTATTATTCATGAGATCCACCAATGATTTGGCCAGCCTAAGGCTGGGCACTGCTGTGGGGTTACTGTTTAGTCTATTGAGGTCTCCCTCAGATCAGTCTTTCCTTTCCTTTCCCCTGGAGCTGCCATCCTGGGCAGCTAAGCTGGCGGAACAGTAAACGACCAATGTTACAAATGAGCTCTGGTGGTTCCCTGGACACCCAGAGAGCTGAGGCCATTGAATGGGGCAGGATGTTTCTGGCTGCTTGGAAATATTTCCATCAGATGTCTTTGTAGGTATCTGACAAATATACTTTGGGAACCACTGCCCCATCCAAGTAAGCTGAGCAAAGACTGTAAAAATTCGTGACATATTTCTCCTACCACAGTATTTCCATTTTTGTTCTGGACAAAAATACTTTCATCTCCAAGTAGGAGAATATCCTTCCTTTTTCTAGTCATCTGCTGGTTTGTATCAAATTAGAGATTAAACCTATAACAAGTGAGGGGAATGATTGTCATGGTGCTGGTCACACTGAGAGGTCCCAGTCCTTCAAGAAACACCAGGTTTCTGACTGAATGGCATGATATTTGGGTTACTTGCATATCCATCTGTACAACAGTTCCCAAAAAATCACTTTTTAAGCCAGTCTTAAGGGAATGAAAGATCCAATCAACTACTGAATATAATCAATACAAGACCACACAACTCAGACAAAAGGATTAATCCTTATTTGTCCTGAAATCACCACTTCAGTGTTAAAACACACAGAAAATTTGTTACTCCTGTCCAGGAGTTGGCCCAAACCAGGAGGAATCAAAATCAAGTCCAGCACTTTTCTTAGCAATGCAAAATACACCCAAAACAATCTGCAGTTTTCACCTTCACATTGTTTGTCCCTGGTGGCTTTGGTATGAAAAACTTGTAGCATGTACATGGAATAATTCAGTAAAGAAATTGGTCCCAACCATCAGAGCAGTGAGAAAACAAACATAAGTGGATTAACATAATTGCTTCATCAACAGCATTCAATGAAGGGCTGCAAGTGTGCTGAATTAATCATCTCATTGTGAGGTGTATTATAAGTAATAAACATAATGAGGACTTTGCACAGCTGGGAACTATTTTAACCCATTAACAAGCAAAATAAATAGGTCTAGAAAAACAACATTTCATATTTTGTTTTACTCTGTAACTAGTCGTGATATTGAATTTTGGGGTTAATTTAGAGAAATTAGAGGAGGAATCATCTCCCAAATCTTCTGCCTCCCTGCCTGTGAATGACAGCTCCCTTCATAGGAATCTATTCCCTCAGCAAACATCAATGATTCTCCATTTCAATGGTCATTAATATTTCAGTGGGAATGCTGTCAATCCAGCATGTCGAGTTGACAGGATATAGCCACATTTTTTTGTTAGGCATCAAGAGGTGAAGATTGGCAGAGAGGGCTGAAAACCATCTTTGCTTTTTTCTACACCAACTTTAATCCAGTTAGAAGACTGGTGGCCTCTACCTTGATTCTCCTGCACATCAGATGAAGCAGATTGCTCAGAGTTTCAGACACTGAGGTTCTGATTACATGGACTCTGACTCTTTGGGAAAGGATAGATGGGGACAGAGAAAGCACAGGGAGAGAAAACAATTCATACGTGACTGGAGCAGAACACTGAAACCCAAGATGAGTCTTGACACCCTCTGCATAGGTCCCCAAATGGTGGTGTCAGTTTAGGTGTCACAAATGTGAGCTGTGCCTGCTGCAGTCCTGCTAGTCTGACTCAGCCCAAGGTGGGGGAACTTATTGTACTGTGTTCTAAAGTCTGACGTCTTCAAAGGAAATATTTATCCACAGTCATCACTGACCTGGGATGACTCAATCAGTTGCAGCCTGGCAAGGAAAACCAACTTACTCCAAGGGATTCTAGGAGCCCAAGTGCTCCTTTCTGGCTGTAACTAACAGGTCTCTGCTCCAGCCCTCAAGGGCCACTGCTGAACTATGCAACATCATCTTGCCCATTCCAGCTGGCCAGGATTTCTCTAGATTATTTGGGTAATAGCAAATACAGGGATGTATAAAACATCTGTAATACTCTTCCTCCATTTTCTCAAGTGTGATTTTTCTACTTTTAAGATTATTAAAATTAAGACAAAACATTGGAAAAGGATAAAGCAAAGAGTCATCAGCCTCTTACGTGGTTTGGGAAACATAGCCAAGGGAAACTTCTTATCTGTAGACATCCTCCTCCAAATCCATGCTGTCTCCTCCATGTGGTGTGTTAAATACTACAAAAATCCTGAGCTGATCCTAACACAACTGATAAGGAAAATGTCAGTGTGGCTTTTGTGTTTTTTCTCTTCCTGAAGTGGGATGTTCAGAAAGGGATGCTATCCAGCCTGGAAATGCTTGAGGAAAGTACTTAATGCACCAGTTTTGAAAGAAAACAGAATTACATTTCAATCACTGTATTTTCAGTTGGCTTCTAAAATCAAAAAGGAAGAAAAAAATTTTTTTCTTCTTTGGGAACAGCTGGCAAACAAAATTCCCAAATGACCTGAAAGCTAAAAATGGTTCTCAGTAATTCATAGAGAAGAAATCTTTAAATCTTTAATATTTCTTCTCAGATGTACATGCATAGAAGTAGGATCTCCTCAGAACTAAGGCCATCAGGATAAGTCCTTGTGAAAATCTGGGTAATAAAATAATCTGAAGATTGTTACACTTTACAGCTTAACTTTCCCTGGGTTAAGAGAAGTAATTCTGAATTTTGTTGATCACTACTGAGCTTTGTGATTGGGCTTTCTTGGATGCTCTTTCTAGAATGGGTAAAAATCTTTCTGGCTTTTTAGGTTTAGGGTGATATTAGTGGGAAATGAGAGTGCAGAGCAGTTTTTCATGGCCAATAATCTCTGGTAAAGCAGTTTTAAGGAAAATCAGAAAGGCTGGTGAAGGGACTCGAGCACAGACTCTATGAAGAGAGGCTGAGGGAGCTGGGGGTGTTGAGGCTGGAGAAGAGGAGGCTCAGGGGAGACCTCATCACTCTCTCCAACTCCCTGAAAGGAGGTTGGAGCCAGGGGGGGGTTGGGCTCTTTTCCCAGGCAACTCTCAGCAAGACAAGAGGGCAGGGTCTCAAGTTGTGCCAGGGGAGGTTTAGGTTGGAGATGAGAAAGAATTTCTTTACGGAGAGAGTGATCAGGCATTGGAATGGGCTGCCCAGGGAAGTAGTGGATTCTCCGTGTCTGGAGATATTTCCAAAGAGCCTGGATGTGGCACTGAGTGCCATGGGCTGGGAACCACGCAGGGAGTGGATCAAGGGTTGGACTTGATGATCCCTGAGGTCCCTTCCAACCCAGCCAATTCTATGATTAAATATAATGTTACTATTGTAAAATTCTCTTGCAAGTAGGCTTCTCTGTTGGTAAAGAAGCATTAATAAGGAATAAATAAAGATGATAGTTAAGCAGGCATTTGCTTTGGAGGAATACGTGCAAGAATGTCTGTGCAGATACTGCAGAATCTTCCCCCCACCTGAACAAATGCTCCATGCACAGCCCCTTCCCCTCCTAACCCCAGCAGACAGCAGAGATGCAGCTCCCACCCGGAGCAGATGGCAGGGGTGACCCCAGGCTGCATCCACACTGTCTTCAGGAATGGTGACAAGTTGTCTGCAGCATGCAAAGGACACAGGGAGCCTGCATTCTAAACAGAAGGGAGGGTCTAATTTTAGAAATCCTCTCAAACCAAATTACATGAAGACCCCTTCACAGCTGCTCTCTCTTCAGCATAAAAACACTCCTCAGCCTTTCAACCCCCCTGCTCTCCATATATTCTGATATATATATATAAATATATGAACCCATAGATCCTTCCCTTCCTCCAACAGGCTTCTGGGGCTCTATCTCAAGGCTGGGCTGTGCCTGCTGAGCCCTTTCAGAAGGTTCTTCCTTTCTGGCCCGTGGTCCTGATGGTGAAAAACATCCCTGTCCCCAGCCCCTGAGCTGAGCTGAAGGCGGATATGAAGTCAACAAGTATAATATGAAAATAAATAAAAATCCAGTTCAAACAAACCACTTGCCTCAGTAAATAACTTCTGGCTCCCTCTCAGGACTGCCCAGCAAATCATCCTAGCTATCTTGTTTTCAACCAGCTTGAAGGCCTAATCCTTCAAAGCTTTGACTTGTTTTGGAGCACTTAATTCAGCTCATAGAGAAATTACTCAGATATTATTGTGTATCGATGATTCATGATGGCTCTGCTGGAAAATGAAAGCTAAGGAGTCTAATCAATAAAATAATTTAGTCTCTTTGAACTAGTTCCAGGTCAATTTTTCTTGGCAGTTTTTTCACTTCCTGAATTATACTGACCAAAACCATGAATAATGATCTAAAATTACACAATATACAGAAACCATCTGTTAGATAGAAACTGGAAGGGTGATGTCATCAGGCTACTTCTAATCTGAATCATGGATGTTGCCAGTGATGATGTCACAGGCTTGGCAAGTTACTGGTTTAGTTGGTCAGGCATGAATAGCAATGGGATTTCTTTTTATTTTTTTTTTCCCCATCCTTGATTTTTTTTTTTTAAAGAATTCACTGGTGTTCAGTATCTATCACAGAAGCAGGACTGTGTGCTAACATAATTTGTTCTACCCATGAGAAGGTGGTGTTAATGGAGCCCTAATTTGTTTAGAGCCACCTCATCAACCAAGCAGAGTCAGACCAAAGAATCTTGGACTTTTACAGATTGCATCCTCATCTCCCAGCTCCTCACACCACTTGTTTTTACCTGGTTTGCCTCTTTAGCTGTGTTTCAGGCAAGTCAGCTGCATACAGAAGGAACTGCTAACTCTGGACAGTGTCTTCTATGCTCTGCTTCAGTTCCACTGGAAGCTCCATCAGGCCTCATACACTGGATCAATTCCAGTCACTCTGAGGATAACAGCAAAATTCCATGTAATTTAAATGCAATGAGCATTCTGCCTTGAAATTCTTTCCCCATCTCAGTGATAATGTAAAAGAACATGGTAAAGCTGGAGCCAAAGCTTATCTATCAGGAGGTTTTGACTGACAGGATCCATTGGCAGCTGCTTCAAGGGAGTTCTGAGGACTTCCCCAGTTCCAGAACTGAACAACTTGTCCATGTGGCAGGTCACAGCCTGATCCCTGCTGGAAACCAAGGGCTGCAGACAAAGCTTGCTTTCCCTTTCAACTCTTATCACCCTGACATGGGTTTGAAATAGTTGTTTCCTGATAGTTCTTCCTTCCTGAGGGTCAGAGGTGTCTCCTACCACCTGAGCTCAGCTGACAGTAAATAGAGACTGATTTTTTTTTCTCTCATCATTGCTGTAACTGATCCTGAAAACCAAAATCTTTGACTTTTAGGAAAGAGCATCAGCATGTAGATTTTTGTAACATAAGAAACCATTAGTGTTTGGTGCTTCACAAATGCTCCTAAGATGGCCCTCAAAGGATCTGACTTTCATTTAAAATTTGCCTAAAATTGTTTATCAAGTTGTATAATTTAATTGCTCTAAGTGCCTGAAAATCTATTTCTAGTTAGATGGAAGTCTGTAAACAATCAAGTTTCTTATTTTACAGTGTTTTCATGCTGCCTTTAGGGATTCTTGAGATGTTATTTTCTTTCTAAATATAACAGTCCCATGCACATCACTTTCCTTAAATTCAGTCCCAAAATTACTAAATTCTGAATTTTTCTGACTTGTAACTACTAATTCCCATTAGGTTGCACACAGCAAACTGTCCCACAAAATTGCTGTCTGTCCCAAAAAGCCTCCAAGTGCATTCAGTGAGTTTAATATTGCTCTGAACTCATTAATATTACAAGTCAAATATGACAAATATAATTGTCCCTGGACAATTCTGTGTACAACAGCTGAAATGAAGGGAATATCTTTGCTCTTTTCATTTGCTGTCTACCCTGTCAAGATCTTTAATCAGCACATTCAAGCACAGATTGCCAACAGGCTAATGATAAAAATGCATTGTAATGACAATCAGTTTTATGTACAGACAGATTTTAGGATCTCTGAGGCTGTGGCACCAACATGAGGATTTCTGCTGCCTTTTCAAAGCAACAAATGATGATTTCTGTGAGAATATGTATCAAAACTGATGGCATGATTCTATGTCCAAATGGCAATGAACTCCCTCCAACTGTTGCAGAGGTAGCCTCGTTATTTCCCACTTTAAAAAAGGGCAAGGAAGAATTAAAAAGGTCAATCTTGACTCAGAAAGAAAAGTAAATCTGTGCTTTCTCCCCTGAAGCAATCACCATTTGCAATTGCTCAGCAAGCTCAGTGGTAAATTCACCATTTTCTGTGTACCCTGCTAAAGCCCAGAAGCATCTCACCCATGAGCCTGCCCCTGAATCAAGGCTTTTGTTAAAGTCCTGTTGATGGAAATCTCTGCTCCCACTGCCCCAGCTTACCAGATCTCCATGGCAACTGCACAGTTGATGCCTGCCCAGTATTTTCCCTGGCAGCCCATCAAAGTGCTGGAGAACGTGCAAAGTTTGGGGCACGAGAGGCAACCCCTGCTGCTCCAGAGCCCAGGGCCTGGGTCCTGTTGCTACGGAAGTCACTGCCTGTCCCTGCAACACCACTTGGGGCAGGGAGGGCTTGCTTGGCCATTTATCCTTTTTTTTATTATTGTTTGAATGCTGAAAAATACTGGGAAATCTCATTTTCCTCCCCAGAGAGTGTGGTCCCTGATTTCCATGCAATGTCTATCAAAGGGGATCTCCTGGATACATTTATCCCTAGGGGATTGCAACAGCCAGCCCTGTCAAGTGCCTTTATAATTTAATGAAATTTTGACAAATGAAAGTGGCCACGTGTTTACAAAACAAGTTTATCTGACGTTCACACGTTCACATGTTGCTTTGGCTTAGATGAGAGATATGCTGGAAGGATTCTTACATTACAACAACCAAACTGTGTCAACAGTCTCTGGTTACAGCTGCAATCCCAGATCAGATCTGAAAAGAACCTGGGCTAGGAAGGAAGCCCGGATTTGTTTTCAAGTCTGGGAAATCTGAAAGACCTGCTTGAACAGCAGCAGAATAATAAATACCTTTCAGCCATCCTCTGTATGGAAGGTATACTGTCAGGACCCCAAATTTGGGTTTGCTGAAACAAAAGAAATATTGGTGGTTTTTTTCCATGCAAGGTTGTTGCTTTTATCAAATATTTAGACTTGAGTTCTACAACAGCTTTTCACAGACACAGTTAGCACTGTGTGTGAATAAACCCATTCTGTTCAGTGAAGTTCCTCAGGTAGGTAAAGTTTAGATTTTACATGTTTGGCCTCAATGTTTCAGTCTTAACTTGGAGCTGGTGCCAAAATGCTGTACAGACAGATAGCCAGCTATCAATCAATACAAACTCCTACTCTGACTGCCCTAACAAAGATCATTTCACTGTATTCCTAGAAGAGACAGCAGCAAAGAGCATTTTTTTTCCTTTTTTCTTTTTCCAAAGAGAACTTCTGATTATCTGGATTCCTACCACCCGGAAAAATGGGAGCAAATGCTCATCTTAATTTCCCCTTTTGGAGGAGGGGAGAGAAATATACATCTATAAATCTGTAGCCCATTCGGGACTTCAAATGCTTCACTTATCTGGTATTGTAAACTTGGAGCTGTAGACTAATACTCACCAGACAAGTCATAAATCATGACTAAAGACAGGTGCAATAAATACCAGTGTCAAAAAGTTACAAAGTAAAATTATATTGTTTTGACAAGACGTCCAAATGCGTTGACAACAGAGCAAGTAAATGGTCTTTCTCTGAGAGTCTGTATTAGTGTAGCAGAGGCTGAGGAAGAAAAAAGAACCTAAAAGACCCAAGAAAAATAACCCAAAAGCTTAAAGGCTTATCATGAAAACTACATAACTACTGCAAAACACCTAGGAAGACATCCATTTTCAGCATGACTCTTCCTCCTCTTTCTCTAGCAATCTATCTCAATAGATTCCATCTCCTCCTCTATGCTTTTTCTGGTTGCTTTGCTATTTGGGGATACAGAGGGATTGACACTTTTTTTTTTTCAGAGCACAATATCCTCCTGTATTCTATTTAACCAGGTATTCCCATCATTGAAATAACATTTTAGTAGCTTTGGTGTATTTAATGTCATTGCTCCTCATCATGAAAGATTTTAGATGCAAAAATCTGGGACAGAAAAACCATTTCAGCTCACTCTCCCTCTCCAAGAATTCAACCATGGGCTTGCACATCTTTCTGAAAGAGTGGGGATTTCTTTACAATTAATATGGAGTTTCCATGATTGTCTCAACTTATGTCAGCAACTTCTAGTTTCAACTTTTAATCAATTTGGCAAAGATGAAGAAAAGGTTAATTTGGAAGGCGTATCTTTTAAAACCTGACCAACTGCCCCAACCATCAGACCACCCCTAATTCCTTGCCTGCACGTGATGCTGATGGTGGTAGCAGATATTCAGGATCTTGGATCTTTTCTGTTACTTCCACATATTTTGTAGAACCCTTTTGTGACGTTTTTGATGGGATATTCCAAACATATATTGATCTACGTGCCTCTGAGATAAACTGCAGTGGCAGCATCTTAATATCAAAAACAAACCTTGCTATTTCTGCTCAGAAATTCCAGAGTTTAGGAGAAACCTGGCTGAGGAGAGGATGATGCTGTTGAGTCCCAGGAGCAGGCTGCAGTGTAAATGGTGGTAGGACTGTTGAGGTTTGGGCTGCAAGGCCAGACATCAGCACCCTGTAAAACCAAGCCAACATGCTTCTGTTGAAAGGAATGTGCTACCATAAATGAAGGCACTTGAGGGTCAAAGATCACTGGGAGTAATTAGCCCAGGCCATTAAAGGAAGAATAAAAATCATGTTTTACAAGCTGATAGAAAAGAAAGCTAAAAATATGCCTTGGAGAAAAAGAATTTATCCAGCACCACATGGCTGGCTGTGTGCACGTATGTGCACGTGCACGTGAGGAAGGACATGCAGACATGTATTTTCTTTAGGAAAGCCTCCTCCTGGCCCACTCGATGTAGACATGTTCCATTACCACTCAGCAGAAATTTTTGGCAAAAAAGTAAATTGTCCTGTGCTGTATATAATATTTTAAAAGCTACCTTTAAATTGGTCAAGTCTTTTTATCATCACATTATCTCCTTCCTCCATCTTAAAATCTGTTTGACATTGGAAAAATACACAAAGTTTGACAGCCAGGATAAAGTGAAATCTGAATATATCCTTGGTAAACGTTGGCCATTCCAGAGCAGCTCTGGGGAGATCTGGAGAGATGCTGGGCTCTAAGAGCAAACAATCCACAAAGGACAAGCAGCCCATTGCCCACTGCCCTGATGGATGAGTGACCCATTAAAGAGACTCCTGGGGCTATACAGTTGCCCATTTTACTTAAATGAAATCAAATATGTTTAAAGCTGTGCAGGCTCTGCTGCAATTGCTAAATTGTATAAAATGGGAAGAGACTTTTAGCCTAACTTGAAGGAAAACCAAGATCATCTGTTGCAAGATGGCACTTTGCTTCCACACCAGTTAATAGTCCCTCCAGACTGTGCAGAAGAACGTAGAGATGTAGTGAAACATTCCTATTTCTTTAAACAATTAGCAATTAGGGCTATTCAGGGACTCTTTAGAAGGTTCCCTGTGTCAGGCTCACACATACAGTGTTCAGGGGAGGCAGGGCTAACCAGAGAGGATTTCATGCAGTGTGTATTCCCCCCCTTCACCACTGACTTCTCCCACTAGCCACAGTATGTTTTAATTTTAGTTTTGATTCTCTGAACCCTGTCATAAAAGAATGTCTGAACACTTGCACTGACAGCCTCAAAACAGTCGTAACAAAAAAAGCAAACAAGTTTATCTAGAGTCATTTCAGGAACTAACTTAAAACCATTTACTTTTCATCCACTTCCTCCCAGTCCTATCCCAAATCAACTAAAATCCACTGCTTCCCTGTCACTGATGCTGGATGTAAAGAGGGTCTCCCTATGACAGGGGTCAGGGATAACACCTCCTGTTAATCAGCTCCAAGATGGTTTCCAGTTCTTCCTGAGACCTCACTGCTAGAGAGGAGCCCTGTCAGCAGCAATTACCATGCAACTTTGGGTAGAAAAAGGACCTATTTAGCCCATTTGCCTCTCTGCTGTTCCCAGGTCCTTCTTCAAAATGAAAAATGCCATTTGATAATCTGAAAGGACAGATCACTGTTACAGCCTTGATTTCAGCTCCGTGTTTGGGGTGTGTGGCACAGAGGCCTGGATGCAGTGAGAACACAAGATGGGATTCACACCCTCATCTGCTTTTGGGGCTGGAGCAGTGAATGAGCAGTGTGAGCCCCACACAGCTCTGCAGCTCGGCGAAATGCAGCTTGTGGGCAGAGAGAGCCCAGCAGCCCAAGGCTTGATAGTGATGCTTGGTCTGGTAATGGCTTGGACCATTGCAATTTGATGTCTTTGTTTTCTGTTTAGGTTTTGGCTTTTGTTTTCTTTTTTCATTTATTTTTTCCATTTTCTTGGGGTTTTTTCATGTTTTGGTTTTTTCCTCTTTTTTTTTTCCTCTTTTTTTTTCCTTTTTTTTTCTTTTTTCTTTTTTTTTGCTTTTTCCGTTTCCTTTTTTCCATTTTTTCTTTTCCCTTTTTTTCCTTTTTTCTTTCCCCCTTGTTTCCCCACCTCCCTCCCTTGCTTCCCTCCCTTGCTTCCCTCCCTTGCTTCCCTCCCTTGCTTCCCTCCCTTGCTTCCCTCCCTTCCCTCCCTCCCCTCCCTCCCTTTCCCTTATTTTTTTTTTGTTAGTTTTTTCTTCTTTTTTATTAATTTTGTGGTTTTTTCCTTTTTTTTGTTTTTGTTTTTTTTTTAGCCAAGGACTCTACCGAGCTCAGGCATTACTTGAAGTGTGTACCCACTCTGTTTCATCTTGGTGCTGATGTGAAGCACTTTATCTTTTTTTTTATTTTGTTTCTTCCCCCCCTTCATCTCCAGTCCTCTTGGTGACTCCCACATCCCAACCCACCCTTAACCCAACTGCTCCCTTTCCCCTTCCTGATCTCCTGCACCTCTCTGTCACAAGTTGCATCCTCAGCCCCACAACTCCCCACAGGACACTCAGCCATTTGCTTTTAATCTGGGTCCTGAGTTTGTAATGAATTCCGTAAACACAATCACAAGGACTTTCATAAAGGAAAGCACATGCATATCACAACCATTTTTGCTGACACTTCTGACTCTGGGCTTGATCTTTGCCCAAGTTGCAAAATAAAAAGGGCAGAGGGCAGAGTTCAGGAGCGGCCATTTGCCTCTTGGATTATTGAAAATAAAAAGCCAGCGGAAACCTTCCTGAGTAATTTGAGGAAACTTCTCTCCCCCTCCTCCCCCAGGAAGGATGTCATTATATTGTTTTCTAAGGTTAGCTCTGTTTATAGAAGTAAACACTTGAGTGAAAACAGGCATGAAATGCTAGAAAGCCAGCAAAGGAATGGAGATAGCACGTGATCTGAACCAGCACCAGATACCAACAAGTAATGCCAAGCAACTGCCTCAAGTTCAGGCACCTTCTCTCCTGGATGTTGTCCTGTGAAGTGTTTTTGTAGATATAATTTATCAGTCTTTTTGTACATTTAATTTATCAGTGATCTCCCCACACAATGTCAGGGAATCTTGTGGATGTGTTTGGGGATGCAATTTTTAAGAAAATCAGATTTTCTATGACCACGAGGCCTTGGGTACAGCAATGCAGCAGGAAGACAGACAATCTGCACATCCTCACTTGCTGACCCAATTACTGAGTGGAGATCTGAATGACCCAATGTAAGTAAAATTAAGAGTTATCTGCTCCCATTTAAGGCAGAGGAAGCTGAAATTTCAAAACTGGAAGCATCCCAAGATTGCCAGTCACTCACAACAGAACAGCACGTGCTGGGAAGCTCAACCTGTGCCACTGATCTGCATTTCCCTGCTATCAGACTTTGCTCCAAGCCTTCCCAAATATGTGCATTTTCATGGACCTTCATCTGTCCCCTTCCTCTGTGGAAGGGAATAGCTGGAAGATCCTGGAATGCACTTCAGAGGCACTCAGTGCTCTTCAGATGGCATCTGAGCACTGATCTTCCTTTCACATCTTTGTTTTTATTATTATTTTTTCCACTTCAGTGGCTATCACCTCATCTTCCATTTCCCCAGTTCCATTCACTTCTTGCCTCCTGACCACTCCAGTGTTTACTTATTGCACTTTTTCATTGACTTTCCACTGGGAAAAGGGAGAAAATATTTCTTCATTTCTCCTCCTTCCTTCCCATATAACTTTTTCCCCCACTCCTCTTTTTCATCTATGAGTTGCAGCCATCACTTTGGATCTCTGGCAGCTTCCAGCACACCCCAGCAATGCTTTGCTGCTCTTGTGCTGGTGTCCCTAGGTCTGAGCAGTGTTCCCACCTCCCTTCCTCTCCAAATGTAGAAGCAGATATGGGCTGAATAATACTAGGTGGACAGTAACATAAAAAAGCCCCAAACCCTGGCATTATGTAGAAACTGCAGTGTCTGGGGGAGTCTGTAAATCATTCTTCCTGCCACATCTGTTTTTATTTTGAAGTTTATCAGCCTGCTTAGTCACAACAGGGATTTTTTTGGAGGGGTAGAGGGAGGAGGGCCGGGTTGCAATATTAATCTCCCAATGTGACTTATAGAATATCAGAGAATAGAGGAAAGAAAGGCTTTTAGCTGGTTTCTGCTTTTCCTTCCTTAAGGCTGGAGATAAAGATTGGCTGCACACGGTGAGCTTGGCTGAAAAGGGCAATTCATGCATCCCTTCTTATCAGCTCTCAGAAGGGAGAGCTGGAGCTCACCCTGCACACTGTGCAGAGATAGCCCAGCTCCCACGTGGGGAGGTTGGTGGGTGTGTGGAGATAAGACAAGCTTAAAACTGATACCTGTCCAGACAAAATGGACTTTTTTTTTTTTCTTTTTCCCCTCTCTCTCTGGTCTGCAGGGAACATGTGTGGGCATCTTTAAAGACACTGCCAGTGATAAGGGTTTGTCTGTTCCTCACGTCTAGAAGTGGCAGTCAGGGGGAGAGGGAAGGCAGCAGAGATAGGGGGCTCTGAGGAGCCTTCCCCCTCCCCAGAACTCAGAGCAAGCAGTAACCTCACAGCTCCCCTCCCTCCTGATAAAGATGTTTTCTTGACATCTCTTTCCATCCTGCTCTGCCACAGCAGAGCCTGAGACACTTGCTCTGCTTTTGCATTTTCAAGACCTGGCAGATGATCTTCATGCAGGATTTCTGCTGGTGTGGATGATGCAAAGCACACAGTTGACTTTTTTTTTACTTTCAAGGTGTCATGTTTTACAGTTGAAGTGAGTGCAAGCATACCTCACAGGAAATATTAGCAGAATGTGCTCTCCCTCATGAAATCCTTGCTTTGGGGAGGGGAATACAGGCATTTCAGATACACATGCTGGGAAATCTGACAGTCTCCCTGCAAAGGCCAGAGAAGTGAAATGAGAGAAATCAGAGGTGAACTTGATTTTCTTTTTTATACAACTGAAAAGCATGACCTTTTTTCATGAACGTACATATTTGAAACTTTTTTTTTTATCCAGCTCTACCCCCCCTGACAACAATATGTCAGGTATGACAATTTTTAATCTTTTTAACTTTTTTTTTTTTTTTTAAATATTGATCTTTTTTCCCTCCAGCTCTGTTCAGAGCTGGAATTTTATTCAGCCCTGCCTGCCTATGATCCCTGGAACCTCTTAGGGATTTTCCTCTGCTGCTTTTGTAAAAAACAAGTTATGTAGCAACAGTTTTATGGCAACTTTCTTCTGGTTTGGATTCATGCTCTTCAGTAGGAATTCGGGATGAAGGGATAATTTCAGGCAAAATGGCTGAGTTTGATCTGTCAATAAGGATTTGCCTATTTAAAAAGCTCTTTGCAAAGCTGATTCCAGTTTCTTTGCTCTGCAAACTACCCGTGCCCAAGGAGACCCAATGTGTCCTTTAGGATGAGTAAGACTTCAAGTGACTTCCAGTGTATTACAATTCTGCTTCAGATCCACAATTAAATGAACAAGAAAGAAGTATGAAATTTTCTTAAAACATTTATTAACATTTCCCAACCAAAACAGATCAGATACTGAGCTGGAATTTCTGTGAGGATGGCAGAATTGTGGTTATTTTATTCAAATCAGTTTGTCCAACCCAAGCACTTCATTAATTTTTTTTTTTTAATCTGCCTTATTTTTAAAAGGTGAAGCAAATCACTGAAAGAGTTTCCAAACTCCTGTTTATACAGACCATGTTGACTTAGCACTTGAATTGCCTGTCTCATTTAACTGATTCATGGTGCAAGAGGATGCTGCACTCTTGATTTGTAGCCCAATTGATATTTTGCTTGCCCTCAGGCTACCACAAACGCTGGGGCCTGGTTTTCATTGAGTGATTAGTCCTGACAGCTGCAGGAGACAATTACCTTGCCAGGCTCACATGAAATGCTTGTGTTGGACTGTTCTTTCCCCAAGGACTGAGCCCTACCAAACCCTGTATGTGGGATTGGAGAGTTGACTTCCAGAAGATGGGCTGTGTGTAACGATCAGAAAGTTAAAGCTGGGACAGTGGTGAGCATGGAATGATCTGTTTGTATAAGGGAAGCCTCATACAGGAGTTTTTTTAATGGTCAGTTTTGGGTTTTTCTGCATTTCATTTAATAATTCTATTCATTTCAGTTTCCTCAGCACTATTTTCCTTCAGTATTATGTGTAGGAGCAGCAACCATCTTGCCTTCCCACTCCTCCTGCAGGGATTCGTGGTTCTACTTGTCTGGGAATGACAGGATGAGAGAGGCTCAAGATTGATAAGCCTGGAACAGCCTTCAGGTCCCCAAAAGTGTCAGAGAAACACCCAGATCCTCACAAATCCCCCTCTTCAATGTGCCCCAATAAAGCAAAATAATTGGACAAAACCAAGTATTTTATCTCCATGGCCCACTGAAGCTTTAGGAGAATGTATATGAAGACCAAAATTCTTTTTTTTTTTTAAAAATGTAGCTGTATCCTTGAAGAACCATCCCCTAATAGCCACCTTTTCAGCATACAGGCTGGCTAAAGCTTTTGGAGCAGTAGGAGTAGTAGGTTTATAGGGGGGGGGGCCTACAGGCAAATATCTTAATTAGCTGTTACCAAAACCTCTGAGCCATATGGCCACCATAAAAAGGGGACTTTAATACACTGTTCCATTTTATGTCATCAGTTGCAAGTTATGGATTCACTCTCACCCCCAGTAACTCATGATTGTGCAGAAGAAAACCTCTGAAGTGAAAACATAGACCATCTGTTAGTGATATGGGTAAGCCATGTATTCTCTACATACATATATACATTTCCTGCATTGCATATGATTTCAAATATTTGCTCTTGGAACTGCAAGGTGTCCTACTGTCATAACAGTCAAGTTATTCATTAAGCTGTCAGCACCTTAGCGTATTGCTCCCTCACAGGGTCCATTTCTGATTTTTCCATTCCCCCTTGGAGAACCCACTCACTCATCACCAAGTGCAGTTACTCTCCTAACGGGTGCAACTGAGATCCTGGTGTCAACATATGTAAACCAATTCTGTACCTTTCTATTGCCATGGTTCCAACTCCCGAATTTCCTAGGGCACTAATGGATTTTGAGGGCCAGCTTGAATTTGCAAGGGTTTTGTTCCTATCAATGTGATGCAGTTCTTGGCACAGACTTCTGAGGCAGTATTAAAAGCTGAGAAGTAGAGCAAACAAGTATCAACCAACAGAAAACTATGATTGATTTGAAACCCCAGTGTTTTGAAACGAAGCAAAGCAGACAGTTTACAACAGCAGAGCCAAGGCACCAAAACTCTACAGATCTTTGCCTAATACCCAGCTATTGTGCTACACTGACCCATAGGCTGCCCACCTTCAGAAGAAAAGTAGTTTTTTATTACCATTCCAGTGGAATGAAAAAACCATAGGCACCCAGAAATTATGATTTCCAAGGGATACTTGGTGCTTATTTCAAACATACGTTTCTCAAAACCCATTGTGAGTGGGACTAACCCCAGAAAAGGACAACCCACGTATCACAGAAGTGAAAAGGCTTGGCTGCTGACCCTGGATGATGGGCAATAGTGCATTCCTCATCCAAGTTTTCCCATCTAGTTAGGATCTCCCATTCTTCGGGTCTTTTGAACAACTTTCATAGTACCACAGAACGTCACGTTGGAAGGGAACTCAAGAATCATCTGGTACAACCCTTCTAATACTACAGTTTGAGATGTCTCAGCACCCTGTTGAGCTGAGTCTTGAATCTCAAGTGGGGGAAATGTACAATTCCCCCTGGGAGAAAGCATGTCCCAGTGTTTGACTGTCCTCAAGGTAAAAAATTTACCTTGTCTTGTCTTTCAGTCCACTTTATGCCCGGTTTTAAACTGGTAAGTTCAGGACAACGCTGTGTAAGTCACAGACATCAAAATAACATCTTGCCAAGACCCTGTGACTGCACACAGATTACTCGGGATGGTTTAGGTGCCTTTCAACTGAACTGCTTTGTTCTAAATCTATCTAAGATTCTCTGTATTCAACTTGGATTGGACATGGAGCAATCCATTAGGACCTGCAGCCTCCTTTACAGCAACCTCAGGGCTGCTCCCTTCGGGCCCCAGTTGTTGTTCCCTCAGGGTCCCGGGGTGGTTCCCTCACAGTCCCGGGTCTGTTCCCTCACGGCCCCGGTGGTTGTTCCCTCAGGGTTATTCCCTCAGAGTCCCGGGGTTGTTCCCTCAGGGTCCCGGGGGTTGTTCCCTCAGGGTCCTGGGTTATTCCCTCACGGCCCCGGTGGTTGTTCCCTCAGGGTTATTCCCTCAGAGTCCCGGGGTTGTTCCCTCAGGGTCCCGGGGGTTGTTCCCTCAGGGTCCTGGGTTATTCCCTCACGGCCCCGGTGGTTGTTCCCTCAGGGTTATTCCCTCAGAGTCCCGGGGTTGTTCCCTCAGGGTCCCGGGGGTTGTTCCCTCAGGGTCCCGGGGGTTGTTCCCTCAGGGTCCTGGGTTATTCCCTCACGGTCCCGGGGGTTGTTCCCTCACGGTCCCGGGGGTTGTTCCCTCACGGTCCCGGGGGTTGTTCCCTCAGGGTCCCGGGTTATTCCCTCAGGACCCCGGGTTGTTCCCTCAGGGTCCCGGGGTTGTTCCCTCAGGGTCCCGGGGCTGCTCCCTCACGGCACCAACAATCCCGCCCTTTTCGCCAGCCCTCTCGGGCCCTGTCCGCCCCGGCCTGTCGTGCCCTGCCCTGCCCGGGCTGTCTCCCCGTTCCCCGGGGCGGCGGTTCCCGCTGAGGGCTGCAGATGGCAGCGCAGGGCCGCTGCTGCCAGAGCCGCGGGCTCGTTCGCTTTTCACCGCCTCAGAGGCAGAGCCAGGTTCTACCTGGCGCTTACGTTTCTATAAATAAAGTTTTTCCCTGCCTCATTTCGAACGATTTTCATCGATTTGAGAAAGAGAGAAAGGGACAGAGGGACAGAAAGAGAGAAACGACCGCTCGGGTCGGGGGCAGCGCGGGCTCTGAGGCGCTGAGGGGAAAATGGGGGCGGAGCTCTGGGTGGGGCTGGGCGGGGCCCTCAGGGGCGGCGGCGGCGGCGCGGTGTGAGGGGAGAGGCCTGGGGGTCAGCGGCCTTCCCGCTGCAGCGCCATACATCGCCTCTCTACTGTCACTCCCTCGGGTTTTGCGCTAAATATACATATATATAAGTGTACATATAATAATCTACGCCTGTATTTTATCGCCTGGCAGCCATGCTGTGAGCCTGTGGTCTCTGTGACCATCACAGCTCCTGTGGCTGCAGCTGCATCAGCCAACATCGAGCTGGCTCTGAAATATTTCTCCTTTCAGTACTTCTCTGGTAGACAAGACAACTCTCTCTGACACTGTGCGCGGGTTATTTCCTGAATTCGAGCTCTTTTCCCCGGGATACACAGCCGAACGAGGCCGGTGTCCCTATGGATGCGGTGTCCGCACCTTGCTCTATGGAAGGGTTTCCAGGGCCTGCCTGCGCCTGAGCCTCTTTCCCCGACTATTACCGAATTCTTGTAGACACAAACCGTCTGACTCACTCGCAATCTGGTTTAAAAGAGACATAAATAAGATCCGTGCCTCGAGTTCAGAGTGAAACGCATTACATCTTTCACCAGAGGATAGGCAAACTGGGTTTATTTCCCTCTTCAGCAGTGTCTCAGTGTTCTCCCTGGGCTTGTTTTTATTTCTTTCATCGCCATCAAATGTCTACTCCTAAAACTCTACGTGCTCAGATGTTTTCAGGCAGCTCCAGAGGTTATAATGGAGAAGGGGTATGTTTGCTATGACAGGAACTCTCAGCTGGCTCATTAGAGCCTTCGGCAGGTGGGGGAGCCCGGAGCAGTTCATCCATCTCCAGACAGACATTCTTATGGCTGACCTTGGTTTGCAGCCTCCGTGACCTTCTGGAGGCTTTTAATAAATATATCAGATGGTTCCAACCAAGCGGCCTCACGCCGGGCTGCTAGATAAGAGCGATGCCGTGTTAAACATTCCATAGGAGTTTGTCAAATTGCGTTGGATGAAATAAAACCTCAGGAAAAGAGACGATTTATTAATCCTGGCCGAGCGTTCAGAACGGCGCAGTTCCGAGTAGAATCGGCTTTAAGAACTGGAACTAGCACAAGTTTTGAATAATCATTTTCTAATTTTAGCTTCACCAGAATGTTCTGCTTCAAATTGCTGCTCGGTTTTATGGCACTGTTTGTGTGTGGCTTGTACTTGCAGTGTGCATGGCCATGTCTGGTTGTCTTCACAGTGGTATTGACACACACACACACAAAAGATAAAGTCAGAAAAGTTCATACCCAGTGAGGCTGGCTTTGTTTTCTCTGGACAAAATCATTCACCAGCACAGCAGAAAGTTAGCAACTTTCCAGAACTAAAAATAATATTTTTTCATAATTTCCATCTACTTTTTGTTTTCAGGTAGCTAGAAGCTTATCTGAAGTTTTGAAATGTTGACATGGATGTTAAATGAGGACAGTTTTCACAGCTTGTATCTGGGTTGCTTTTCCAGCCCAGCCTGCCTATGAGCACCAAAGCAATAAATAAACCTCACCAGCAAACTGAAGTAGGAGGTGTTCCAATGTCCACAACAGGAGAAAATATTTTCTGGCTTTAATACAGTTTTAAAGCTCGTATCGTTTGCATCCCTTCAGTCACTTCATTTGTAAGCATTAAGATAAAAATTACAGGGTTTTGTTTAATCTTTCTGATTGACTCCAATTTGTAAATGGTTTTGACTAACCAAAAGTGACATTTTATGGGTAAGAATTCTAACTAACAGTGTTGGTTAGGCATTCCTACATCTTTAGGAGTAAAGGTGGTAAGAGCAAAGATTTTGTTTGCTTCTATATCACTGGAATCAGCAGCGAAATCTTTCAATAAAGAAGTCTCCTCAGGTTAAAATTTTGGCTGGTTGAGCTCAGTTACAGTCTCATTGTTCTTGTGATTGTCATGAGGTGACTCAGCAACAACTGCAAGTCCTCAGGAATGATATTCCAGCCAGAGTGTATTTGGAAAAATCTCATTTAACATGTGAGTGTCCTGTTTCTTGGAAGTATCTGATTGAGCAAATCATTGGGGGGATTAGTAATAAGTCTGTCTTGCTGCTTCTGCATGCATTTGTTTTGTCTGAAGCCACGATGGTGTTATGACCCAGTTATTAGGGGTGAGTCTGGGACCTGAATACCTGTGTGGCTTTAAAATTGTCCATCCCAGCCACAAAATAAGGCAGTGAGACAAACTCTGTTCTCATAGAGCTCAGCTGGTAGAAACCTGCTGTTGTGTCACTGCAGCAAGGAGCAGCAGTCAGTGGATCTTGGTCACATTAAAGATGAGAAGTTTTTCTCCTTGGCTTCTGTCCATTTTTGATTAAGTTGCTCTCTCCAGCAGTCTCTGTATGGTCCGCACACATCTCACACTGCTGTGGCCCCACTGTGGTCCCCCTAAAGCAGGCACAGTTTTCACCTTGTGTCCTCTCACAGGGAGGGAAAAGCCAAATACTTTCTAACCTGGAGGAGATTTCTCCTGCAGTCTGAGCAGAACAAGAAATATTAAACAGAAGTGGCCACCAAGTAGATTTCTTATCACTTTTCTATCACTTATCACTTTTCTATGCTTTCTTTTCCATTTCTTGTGCCTTCTTAGCCTCATGTGTGGTAACAATAAAGCAGCAACCATCAGTGCATAAACTACAGGAACATGAACAGGGCTGAGCCAAGAGCTCTCAGCTTTGTTCCTCTTCTTCCTTTCAAGGGCTCCATCAGTCCTACAAGCTGCAGTCACCTGGACTACAGGAGGTTTAGATCTAGGAAAGCAGACTAAAAGTTGTGCTGGTAGCAAACCCCAGGGGCTCAGGCAGTGTCATGGTTGTCTGCAAACCGAGCAGAGAGATTTGGACAACGTAGTTTTTATATTTGATAGTTAAATGGTTTTACTGCTTGATGTGATCTGTGCTTTTCAAAGCTGCCCGTAATTCTATTTAAAATATATATCCTTGCAAGCCTGAATCAGAATGAAATGCTGAGCATTGTTTTACCCTCAAGAAACACATTTTGGTATTGATTTGCATGAAAATATTTTTGTAATGGTTTGATCCAAAAGGTCTATACTTGACTTGGCAGAAAAAAAAATCCAGTTACTTTTATAGGCCTATTGAGAAGTCCTAATGACAGCTTCTGCTGGTCATGGTGCATGGTATGTGGCCACGACTCGTGTGTATGTCACCCCTTTTTCTTTTGAAGAAACGCAGTAGGAATTTTAACTGCAGAGATGAACATAAAGGACCCGAAGTTAATGGTTCACTTAGGAATAAATAGTTCCTCTTCTTGACACTCACACACAGAGTGCCAGACCTCAGCTGGACTAAATCAGTAAATCATTAACTTTATTAAGGATTTGCCAGTTTACACCTAGGGAGGATCTGGCTCACATCTTTCAGTGACAATTCTCAGACACTGCCAGCACAGCAGACCTGGGGTCCTCTCCTCTCCCCAGGAGTCACTGGTCACACATCTGCTGTTCCACTTGGGACACTGGAAACACAACAGGACAGGACAGAACCCAACTTTCCAATCATATATCAGATGCACAAAGAACCAGGCTTTTGTGCCCATAGAGCTACTGCATTTTTTTAATGAATCAGACAGGAATAGTGCTTAAACTGCTTACCACTAACTTTAATTTACAGCGTGTGGTAATATAGTGACAGTAATGTTGTCATCATTCTCTCTCTTCCTCTGTGGCATCAAGCCCAGACTTTCACATTCTCATTTTTAGGAGGGTGTCAAACTGAGTTTTACCCCGAGCCACTCAACCCCCTGATGAAAAAAATGATAGGGTATTAAAAAATAAATAAATAAGAGACCTCACTGATAGCTCCAGAATCTGCTGGTTTTTCTCTTCTGTCTTAATGTGCTTTTCATCCAGGGAACAGAATGAAAATGCATTTTCTACGGTAGTAACTGGCATGTTCTAAATGGTGTCAGAATTCAAGAACATGACAAGCAAAATACAGCTGGACTGGAGGGCTCCACCACACATAGAGTAGGAAATATTGCATTCCCATGCTGTTTTCATGCATGCAAACGATCAGCCACATTACAAACCCTTAAAAACATTGTGAGAAAACTTGACATTTCCCAGATGGGCGGCTTATTTGAGACTGGCCCATCTGACTTTCCTTTCTCCAGGGGAATTTAACCCCTTGGAGCTCCTACGGGGAAGCTGCATTTCCTTGTCGTTCTCCTGCAAGCCTCATAAAATGGTGCTGGTTTGGCAGCACAGCTCAAGCTCAGGTTGACACCCAAGTCTTTGTGCAGAAATGTGGTCAAAGATGCGCCGGTGGCTTTCAGTCCCTGGGTTTATGGGGAGCAGCTGGTGCCAAGCTATGATCTGCACAAACCGCACTACAGGCTGTAATGAGACCAAAATCAGCAACTGCTGCTCAGCCTCCACCATGTGTGATCCTAACAAGCATCCTGGCCTTGCAGGTTTTAAACTGTTCTCCATGTGTCAAGACCTCTGGAGCTTAAACTCAATATGTTTTCAATAACTCCATGAAAAACACATAAGCTTACTTTAGCTCCAGGGCAGATCATTTGAAGAACAAACTCACCATCGAGATTTTTTTTGGCAATTCCAGTGCACCACCCTGAGCAAACTGCGTTGGTATGTAACCAGTGCTGAATACTGTGCAGGAGGTTTCAGGTTTGGTAGATCTCTGGAAGCCCTTAAATCTATCAATCAAAATGCACTCCTCGGGTTTGTAATAAGCCTTTCTTAATTGTGCCATCTTGTTGGCCTGCTGACAGTTTCTTAATGCTGGCATCTTTTAAGATAAAATTTTGCTCCCTATTAACTGGCTGGGAAAAGTAGCTTTTTTTTTTACTTTTGAGCGCCAGACTGTTTGTATTCAAGAGGTCAGCTACCCCAAAAGCACAAAAGCAAGTCTTTATAAAATCAGAGAAACAGCACAAGGGCATCCCACTGTTAAACAACTGAATAATGTCTGCCTCAGAGCCTGAAGTGCTAAAGACAATGTCTACTCTCAGTATAAAGATGGCCCACCACCTCATAGCCCCTAGGATGCAAATCATAGATTTAACTGTTATTGTGTCTGCTTTCTTTTTCTTTCTCCCCTCTTGATCTCTTTCCTTTTGCTCCCCCCCAACCCCTTTATCAAAAATAACTTCTGGAAGGAAAAATAAACACTGGAAGACACTCAGCTGTTTTGGCAACCGTGTGTGCAAGAAAGGCCTTTTCCCCCCTGCTCTGTTCCTCCAGACTGAAAGGAGCTGGAGCTCCAGTTTGAAGGCAGACAAGCAGCCTGTGAAACTTCAGCCAGTTTTCATCACAGCTGGCCATGCCTCTGTGATTTCAGACAAAAGACTTCCGTCTTTATCTGGCGCTTATTGAGACATCTCATTCAGCTGGAGATAAAAGGGGAAAAGATGTGCTTTGAAATCCAACCATTAGGGCGTCAAAGAAATCAGCATGCAAATGCCACACGCAAATGGATTCAAGATGAAGCTCGAGGCTCAAATCTCACTGCCAACAGGAGTTTGCCTGCACAGGGACCCAGAAAAGCCATTGTAAAGACCTCAGGGGAGATTGGCCCTGTGTTTGTTCAAGGAAGAAGGTGAAAGTTGGATGTGGAAGCAATCCTAAAAATAAATTACAATGGGGTGGATTGTTTCGGAGCAGTCCCCTTGGTTTGCCAAAAGCTGGGTAGGTCGTTCACCAAAATGACTGCTCCATGGGCCATGGAGAATAAATATCCTTCTGATTGCCCACCTTGCAGATTCTGATGGAGCTTTATGTGCCACTCTTGGTGTGTTTCTCATTTTTCCCACAGTGGGTCCTGGTGCAGTGCTGGTGTGCCACTCATAGATCCACACCATGTCAGATAGAAGGGCCTGAGATAACTGACATTTAAACATTTGCTACCTCATTTCCAAAGAGTGAACAGATTTTCCTCTCACTGTCTCTAAAAGGGTAGTATTAACCAAAACCTACAAGATTTCTGATGGAACAAGCTTGCTATATTTAAAAGGCTGTGTGACGTGTCTCCTAGTAGACAAAAATCAGAATTCAGCTGAAAAGGCAATAAAAGAGAGTCTTTGTTGAGGATAATGAAGGTAGACAGCCTCTGAGGTTTGCTGGCTCTCTCAGTATTATAGCACAGGGCCATCTCACTTCTGGGGTGTCCCATGCAGCCTGGGGATTGTTCCAGGGTCTGTAATTACCTGTAGAGACTGAGTAATGCTTAGCAAAGAAGTTGGGGTTAACTTAAGAAATCTCTGCTTGCATAGAGCCTGTGGGTAGATGGTGGTGAATCAAAGTACTTCAATAGGGGTTTTATTCTGATTTCATTTGCCTTTTATTGTCCTTCAGCTGGGACACACACCACTGGCCTTTTGAGTGAAGAATGAAGCATTTGAGCTTTCCGTTGGGAGAAATGTTCCACTGCATGATAGCTTTCCACCCACTGAGAAAACTACCACTTAATAATGTGCAAATCTCTAGTTAAAGAATTACAGAGATTAGCCTGAAGCCTGACACTCATCCTCCAGGAGGGAACCTCACCAAAATACTATTGACAAAGGGAAACTTTGTTAAGCGTGTTTAGTTCAGCCCTGATCTTGCAAGGATCCCTAAGCTGCTTTGTTTTATGAGACTTAGGGCAAAGGATTTTCTTAAAAACCATATTCCTTCTATAAGGGTGCATAGTCTCATGGGATCTGGGGATTAGGTGTTCATTTCCTATACAAAAGCTTCATAATTGTCTAAAGAATGCCTGGATATTAAACAGCCTCCAAGTAAAATATCAAGTAAAGTGCCCTAAAGAACTAAGTAAGTAAAAAAAAAATGAAAGATAAATCACTTAGTGTTAATTGCACTGGGAGTTATATACCAATAAGTGATAAAACTCATTGCTTTCTCTCCGTGGAAATTATTTGCAAAAGAAATGCTTTCTAGGATCTGCAGACAAAGCAGAGTGCAGGAGAAGCCATGCAGGGGAGCTGTGATTTGGTGAATCTGAGCTGCACAAAAGTCCCATCTGGGAAAGCTCCTGGTGGATACAAATCCTCTCCCTAACATCTCCCATGAGGTACCTGGATTTTTACAGTTCTCAAAGTGAAAACACTTTGCACTGAACAATTGAAGGTCCCAAAATTCTTACAAGTCCACTAAAAAAACCCCTCATCCTTCAGGTCTAGATATATAATCAAGTGGGTTTTTTTTTTCCTGAGCAGCAGGACAGTTTGCAGAAACATTTGCATTACACTGCTGCTCATCTTGTCTACATCAGTTCTTACAATGATGAGTGGTGTTCTAGTGGAATGTGGTAATTGCATTATCATTATTATGGCTGTAATAACATTATAATAAAACTACACTTTTATTGCAGCAATTACTCCCATTCTCTCTCAGCAGTAAGACTTCTCATTTTTCCTCCCTATGGCTCTTTATTAATTTTCCCACTTTTAACTGGGAGATCTCCTGTGAACCATGCTACCTGCAGCCCTCATCCCTGTCTTCAGGGAGATGTCAGGTCAATACCTCTTGTCTCTCTATGGTCAGCAATGTGCATTTCTTCAGTTTTCCTTTGCATCTGAAACGAGCTTTGCCATTCTCACTATTTCAAAACATTAAATATCTGTTTCTTAAACGTTACAACAGTTCTGCTGGCCTGGCACACAGGGTCAGGAACTTGTGAAGAGTGAGAGCAGGGACTGACTTTTGAAAATAGCCTTGTTCTCTTTTTTTTTTTTTTTTTTTCCCCTAATAAACCCTTCACGGGGATTGCCTCTTTGTAAAGTGTGTAGTCTGAAGTTAGTTTTGGGTGGCTACTCCCTCTATATGGGACATTCCCGTGACCATATGTAGCATCTCTGCTTGGCTGCACTTTCATACAAACCATTCCCAGCAGGGTTTGGGGTGGGATCTTTGGTGCTGTTGATTGATTTTTATATAAGAGTGGGCTAAGTAGAAAGGTTTTTTGGAGTACTCTGTGGGGCTTTTTTATAAGCTTACCCTACATCAAATAACAGTACTGCATTAGGTACAACTAAGTGACCAGAGGGAGTTGGGTATCATGTTTTACTCTACAGGGAATATTTCATTCCCAGGGAAGATGTTCCAGGGGGCTAAAGGAAAAAAAAAAAAAAAAAAAGGGTTATTGCAGGCATCTCTCTGTGAGATGTGCAGCATTTCCCTACTGATTTCGCTTTGGCTCAGAGACTTGGCACCTCGGGTCTTTCCTGCTGACACTAGGCTAATTTTTTATAAAATTAAAGGTGAAAACTAATAGGTCTTTTTTTCTGCTCTTACTGTTGGTCTTGCTGACTTTCTGTGAGCTGAAGTTGCTGTCACTGAGACCCAAACTGGATCCAGTTAATGACATTTTGAGCTGTGCTGGATGTAGATTTATAAGGTACCGCTTTAAGTGCAAGTGAAATGAAAACTAGATTATTTCTTGCCTTCCCTATTATTGATACTGAATGTTAATTGTAGAGGTGATCAAAAAGATGTACATGGGTCTGGTTTTGAAACCATCTTGGAAATACTCATCCAGTGCACTGAGGCATTCTGGAAAACGAACGACGGAGTCAATCCCGCAACTGCCCTGGGGAATAAAGGGGTTGACTCTTAGACCTTTCTGCCTTTAATTACTATGAATCTACTCATTAAGCCCAGGAGCTCTCCCCTTAATCCTGAATTACTCGTTTTGACCCTCACAGAGTTTATCTGCCTGAGCCATGACACTGTCACCCACACAGTCCCGTGCCGCTCGCCGCAGAGGCGGTTGCCGGTGGGTGAACAGAAAGCAGGAGGTACCTGAGCTGGGCAACCTTGTGGCCATGCAAACACCCATCCAGGCAGCCTCCCCTTCATTGGCTTCCTTACATTCCACGCTCAGTTACTGTCTGCTGACTTGCAAAAGAACAAAGGAACAGCTACTTCCTATTAAGGAAGGTAATAACTTAATTAAAACCAAGTTCTACGCGCTGCAGGATCTAGTTTGTCATCAAGGGGCCTTCCTTGCCTTTCCTTTACAGTTTTTGATAATCTATGCCAGATATTTAATCACTGGATACCCCGGTATAAAGCTTCTAGCCCCCATAACCAGCAGAAAGCTTGTCAAAATAAATTTTAACTTCTGACCGTAGTCGAAGACCAACTAGAAGGTATTAAGAGAATCAGAGCTGTCAATCAGAGCTTGGGCTCTCCGTTTATATTATTAATTCCAACTCTGGTGGCATGGTCTTGGGATAACAACCATCCTAAGCTGCATTGGTCCAAAGAACACAAACCAAGAGTGGAATATATTTCGTGCTGAGGTGACGTTACCAAGTGTCCAGAGAACTTTTTTTTTTTTCTTTTCTTTTTGTCTTTGAAAGGTGATGTTTTATTAGATTATTCCCATTGCCAAAAGACACAGCTACTGTCTGGCTTCATTTGCTGGCTGTTTTTTCTAATGTAAAGATTTATTTTGGGGTCAAAAGCAACTTAACTAAGAAAAAAGCAAAGTGTTTGTTTGTTTGTTTGTTTGTTTCTGCAAATTTTCCTTCTAATTAGTGCAGCATGTTAGAATGGAGGCTGTGAATAGACTTTAGTGGGCTATGAAGTGAAACTGCCTTCACAAACTGAAATCTATCTTGGAGAGTATGAGCTGGAGGTATTATTACAATGCAAACCAGCGGGAAAGATTCCAGGGAGAAAGAGGAGAAGTGTGTTAATTGAGAACAATAACATGCCAAAGACCTCCAGAAGCCCATGGCCTTAATAAAATGAGACAATGCTATGTTGTTGCATAACTTGAACTTCAGTTTTGGTTATAGTGGAGCAGAAGTGATGCAGAGCTGGGTTTCTTTTTCTCTTGATCAGTTTTAAGGCCATCTGAAGAGAGGAGGTTTCACAGGTCATGTTGAACTGGGCTTGATTTCTCTTTGCCATGTTAATCACTTGACCATGGAGTAAAATTCCAGGAGATTAAACACACAGGAGGTGATCTTTGCAATCAGAACAACTGTTGTGCCACAAGTTTCCATTCCATCTTATCATGGTTTGCTTTCTTGTTCTGCCACTGTTGTGACTTAAATTGCTGCCTACAGGGGCAATAAAAGATTGGACTGTTGACATTGAGCTGGTTTTGAAGAGTCCTAAATTCTGGAATTTTTCTTAATCCCATGGTTTTCTTCATCCCCATGGATGAAACCAGTCTGAGCTTACCTGGAGCAGTTCCAGAGCTCCCCTTCCCCAGACTCCCTTCCCTGATCACCTGGAGGGTACAGTCCTGAAGTTGTACAGAAACCTTGTAAAGAGAGGCAGTGCCATGGAAGAAATCCACCTTTTTCCACCTCAGTGTGGGAGGTTTTGCTTTTTTTTGTTTTCAAGCTGCCTTGAAATCCATGAACAAATCCATGAGTCAGTTTGTACAACAGTTCTAAAACACCTGAGAGATATCTGGGTGTCTTCAGCTCAGGGTGCCTGGGGACATCTCATGGCAGTGATTTCTTGTGTGCATAGAAATCTTTGGCAAGTTTTGTGAGTATTCTTTTTCTCTGAGTGACTTTCTCACTGATTTCCCACTACTAAAGATCCTGAGTATAATAACTTCAGGTTTACAGATCAATCCATAATTATCATCAGGAGCCAGGGGTCTGGTTCCTATTCTGCTGTCAGCACCTTTAACCACCTTAGAGAAGTGCAGCTCCCTCACCTCTGAATCTGCCTTAATATTTAATAAATCTGGTGTGAATCAGACCACAATATAAATCCAGTCATCTTTATATCCTCTTATTTAAGCAGATAAATGGAGAGTAGAAAGTAAATACAAGCTTTAGGATTTTGTAAAACACTCTACATCCTGGAACACTTTTATGAACCACTGAAAACCAGTGATTATTTCCCTCCTTCCTTTTTGTCTGGCCAGTAGGAATTAAATTTCATCATTCATGAACTTGTGCAACCTTTTCTGAGCTGTAAATGTATTTCAAAGCCATTGTAGGAGACAAACTACAATACCTAGTAGAGTTTTCCCTCTGTGTCTCTCCCTCTCTGCAGTGTCCAGCAATGTGGTGTGTGCCTGCATGGGGTATGCATTACTGGGGTGTATTTGCACATATCAAAAGCAACCAGTCTCTCAATCATTCATTGAAAGTTCCAGTTGGCTTAGAGTCTTCCTGAAAAAAATGTTTATTTTGTCTTCTTGACTTACTTTTCCTCGTGTCTGAGTATTGTGCCTCCAGGAAGAAAAGCTTAAATTGCTGAAGTAGGGCTTTTTTCAAAGCCTGCCAAGTATAAAGTGGCTTAATAAGAAAGCACACAGATTTTACTTTCTTAGAGGGGGAAAAAAAGGAAAAAAAAAAAAAAAAAAAGGAATAAGTCACTTAAACTGAGACTGGAAACTTCTTTAGGAGCCAGGCATGTTTTCTAAAAGCATAAAGATAGGAGCACTTGGGAAAGAAATATGGAGCTCACTAGCCATGAAACGTGGAAAGGACCAGGACCCTGCCAACCAACTTTGTTCTCTCGACACACAAGGATTTATGCTGCTGGGAATGATGTCATGACAGGTCAGCAACAATAGGATCAGAGAACCATGGAGCTGGGCTGCCATGCAGCATCACTGTCATCACAGGAGCTGCTTGTCCCAGACCCCCCAGGGCTGTCCAGCTGGCAGTGACTGTCACCATGTTCCTGCCAGACGCAGTCACCTTGGAAGTCTGGTTCATTCAGGAGAATGAAATGCCAAAGCTGCTCTCAGGGTATGCAATCCACTGATCTTTAGGGTTTGGGTGTAAGATGAGTGTTGGCCTGGCCTCAAGGTGGTTCTGTTCTGCTGGAGTGTCTGGGGTCACTACCAAGGTTCAGCTGAAATCTGCCCATTTGCAGCTTGACCACCCAAAGAGATGACACTTCCATTTCTCTGGTGGCCAAGGGAGGCTGCCAACCAGTGATTATTTTGTTTATTTTGTCTGAACAATATTTGTCCAACAAACACTATTGGCAGTGGTCATGAGTCATCTTGGGAGCTGCAGAACATCTGCAATTTCTGTTCCCTCCACTAGCAAGGGTTGTAATGCTGGGAGGGAAATGCATCCTACTGGGAAGGACAGAGACAGTTTCTGCTCTTCAACAGGGAAAAGTGAATCCGGGCTTAAAAGTTCAGTCAAGTCCTCAAGGTTTAAGACTTACCTGCAATTAGATAACACCCAGGTTGAGATGTACCAGCAGATGTACCACCTGCAGCTCCTTGACAAAATGCTGAGCAGTAAGGCTTGAAGGCAACTCATATTTTCTTCTCCCATCAGACCTCCTCTGTTACTGAGAAAACCCAGATTCATTTTCTCAAGTGCAAGCTTAGAGGCTGGAACCTAAGAAAAGGCAAAGAAAACAGCCAGTTGAATTAAGTATGAGCAACTGGAAGGTTTGTGCCTTGCCTTGCAGAAGACATTGTGTCCTCACTCAGTGCCAGATCACCAGAGCTGTATTGACTCAGTGGGCTGGGTGCCACCTCCTGAGTCACTCAGCATCACTTCTCGATACACCTGGTCTTTAATTTATTTTTGGAGGTTTCCAGTCTGAGTACAAATAAACATGCTCAGCCCATCTTAGCCCACAGCCCTAGGTGGAGCAGCTGCAGATTTCTTAAAGATAATGCAATGCTGGGATGAGGGGGAAAAAAAAAACCCTCAGGCAAATACTTCTGAATAATTGGAAGAAGTAAATCCTGAAATAAATGTATGTTATTTTTCATCAGTTAATTAAGGGTATTTAACACTCAGAATTGTTTGTTTGTTTTCTCTGGCCACAGAGATCAGATGAATGCACTTGCTGCCTGACAGCATGACTTCAGTGCTTATTCAGTCTTCTGATATTTATCTGTTCAGAACTCACTTCTCTTGACTTGGTATTATCATACATTTAACTCCTGTCATATTTTCAGGAATACCTGAAGTTGACAAAACCATGTTGTGCATAGATTGTCTGGGACTTCAAAAATTATCACAGTTTCAATGCAAGAAGGATGCTGTGTCAGGGCTGAAGATCTGGCAAGTCTCCTGATGGATGTGTTGCCAAATCTCTCAGATCCCAGGTTGGTTGCTGAGCACTCCCTGTTGCTGTCAGCTCCTGCCAGCTCTTCAGTGGCTTTAACCCATCCAGGCACTGATCCTGTCCCCTTTGTCTCAAGGGACAATGTTGCATTGGGTGAGCTCTGGACTGGGCACAAGGGGCAACATTCCTCTGATGGACCACTGGGCCAAGGAGACATTTTCAGTGGAATGTGCAGGATTAGGCCCATAAATTCTAATTTATTTGGATTCTACCAGAACAGTTTTATTTGGGGTCTGCTGAAGGTAATTGTGTTGTGGGAAGATTCGGAAGCTGAACCTTTGAGTAGAGGGAGGTATTCAAGACTCCCCTGTCCTGATGGAGCTTTATTTTAGATTCAGCAATTGAACTGATTTTTAAAACCTCTCATTCCACACCAGCAAAGTCACCTGTTTGCAAAAAGACACTCACTGGAAAATGTGGGCAGTCAGATTTCTCTGTGGTTCAGCCACTCCTATATTTGAAACACCACTGAAAAAGATCTTGAGGCTTCTTAGTTTTTCATAATCTCACTCCTTTTTGAACAACAATAATTTTCTCTGAATCTCCTGTTTTATCTCCTCCTTTCTGCATCTTGTACAAAATCAGTCTCTGCCCATTTCTTTCACCTGATGACTTCTGTCTCCTGTCCCTCTTCTGCCAGTCTTTGATTTGAAAGTTGCTGGAACTGATTCATATATGAAGCTGAAACTCAGCAGAGGATGGGGTAAAGAATCTGCTTGATATTTCAGAAATGTCTTGTGGTTAATAAGTTCTGCCTCAGCTACATAATTCCTGCACTGGCAGCTTGCTTTCCTTTTCATGTGGAAATTTCTTCATTGCTTTGCTGGTTGTTATTCAGACCCAAAGTGTACTTTTTCAGAACTCAACAGGACCAAATGTTAAAAAAATAAAATAATAAAATACCCAGGTAGATTCTTTTATGTATGATTAGCAGCCACTATGATCCACCAGCCACGGGCAGTGTTTAACACCTCTTCTTACATTATGAAAAATAAATATTTGAGATAGACTTTTCTGCTCAAGCCATGGGTTCAGGCAGACCAGCCAGGTTACTGCTTCTGCCCGTGTCATTTCATAGTGAGCACAATGCCCTACATGGTTACAGCTTGGAAAATCACATCAAATTTTCAATTAATTAAGAAGAAAAAAGAAAAAAACCTACTATAAAAATGGGTTCCTGGAACACAGACAGCAAGCACAAGTCCAAAGAAAAACCCCAACCTACGTCAGGCCTAATATTCCTCAGGAACTTGACACCAATGTGGTCATTTTTTACTTGTTTACTGTTGAAATGAAGTTTATTCAAATTTGTAATCTGCAAACTTTCCTTTAGGCTCCTGTGCTAGAAAAGGGCACCTTGGGTTTGGATGGAGTGGGTTGAAGGAGGAGAAGAAGAGATGAAAGGAAAGGGAGGAGGCAAGAAATAAAACCTGACTTGCCAAGAATGCAGGGCACATAAAACGAAATTCTTTGCTGGTCATGTCTCCATTTCACAGTGGTGTGAATACTGAGTATTTCAAACCAAGAAACAAATTAAATTAGGTAGGTTTTGCCCTTCTTTAGCCTCAGAGAATGTTGAAATATGCCCAGGAAAACATTTCAGAGAATCAGAGGCCACAGAAATAGTCTTTAACCCAAGCAGAAAGAGTTAATAATGTTCATTATCCAGACATTACTCCTGAGCCATCCTATAAAACAGCTGTGGCCCTTTTCAGATTTCAGCTCCTCTCAGTACAAAGCACAGAAGTGATCACTGTAAATTTGTTCTCCATTTCTCTGGTAGCCCAAACCTTTGCTTCAGTGTCTGTGGCCAGGGAAATGTTTGGTGCACAGCCCAGGGAAGTTCAGCTCTGTGGCTTTTGCCATGTTGGCCTCTTTCAGCTCAGTGTCATTGCTTGGTTATTTATTTATTGGTTATTTATCAATGCCAGCATTTACATGTCAGATCTACTGTGAACAGGAGAGGCATCTTCAGATAAGACCTTTATGGAGGTGTTCAGAATTTGGTAGAGGTGCCCTTGTCATTGGGATGGTCCTTGAAGTCTTGGTGAGGTTCACAGGACATTCATGGCTAAAATCACTCATCTCCTTTTAGCAAGAACCTTTCATAATATCTGCTACTTGCCTGCAGCCCTTTAGCAGGTAAATTTCCTACAAAATATCTTAAAAGCATGAATAGAGCACATTAATACAGCTGCAGAGGAGAGGGGGTTTTATTTGTTTATAAATAAATAATGTGGACTAATTCTTGCTTTAAAAAATAATTACACAACATTGCTTTGGGATAAAAAGCTCTTTCCTTTGAAGGAACTGGCTTACAGTGTAGTCTCTCCTTGCCTGAGATAGAGCCCAAATGCAAAGTGGGACAGTAATATAATACATTAAAAATACACTCTTTGGCTTGAGCTGTCCTTAGAAAATGACTTTTCTACTTTCTGCTATTTATTCATTTCAAGGAGCATCTCACCTGAATGTGTGTACTAAGAACTCACTGAAGGAGCTACAGGAAAAGGATCATACAGAAATGATTAAACATCCAGAAACCACTCTAATAAGACCTAATTTAGTCTTCTTTTAAGCTTTGATTTTTTTTTTTTCTATTCTACTGTCTTACAGCTAAAATTTGTGTCTCAACCAAAGCTGAAATGAAAAATAGCTTGTAGTCTACACCACCAAGACAAATTTATATCTGCCCACATTACTTGGTGAAGGGAAAGGATTTTAGAAGGATTAAAAAGGGAGGAGGCAGTAGATAAGAGTAAAGGCTCCACTGGGAAAAAGAAGTTGAGATATCAAGGTCTATATTGTATGAGACTGCCAAATAAGAGTGAGACAGAAAACCACTGAGTATTGCTGTTATCTTGTTTTCATGAGCATAGAGATCTTCTCCCTTTTCATCTCTCATATTTTTTTTTTTCCAGAATTAATTTGCTTTCCTGGCTCCAAAGCTGTTGTATCCCAAGAACTGAGTTAAAAACCCATCTGTGAGAAAAGAAAACCCTGATTTTTTAGCCTCAGCTTGTACACAGATGGCTTTCTCCCAAGCAGCACATCTCAGCTCGAAGTGCAGCTTTCCTGACAGCCAGCAAGAAGTGTAACCACTGTCTCCTCCAGTATTTATTACTCAAGTTGTTGATTTAGCTTTAAAGAATGGAAAACCATTAAGCTCAATGGAGAGTTAAGTGCAGGTTCCCAGCCATCCACTCTGCAAAGGCAAAGAATGAAAAGAAAAATGAAAATATGAAAATGGCATAGAGACATCAGATGTGTGGACACATCACAGTTTTGATTGCAAGATGGAAGTAAACCCCATTTTTCCCTCTTTTCCATTAAACTGTACAGCTTTTGGGGAGCACTGGTAGCCACTCTGTCACCCTAAATACATGTGTATAGTAATTCATCAGCCTGTCTTGTCTAGGGACATGAAATGCTTATATAGAGATAATGAGGAGAAGGCTATAATTGAGTCTTTGTGGCCATTTATTGGAGCAAGAACCAGGATTTCTCTCCTTCATTATTCTATACACCTTGTTCACTTTTTTGGGGGGGAGCATTGGCACGAGTGAGAGGAACATGTTGTGAAACTAAGCAAATCCTTAGACAAATATTCCCCTACCGTGTGTATTTACATAAATATTCATTTGAGAAGTATTTAATGGCTGCTTTGACAGGCTATGTGCTGAAATAATACCCTGTAACTTGGTAACCCGTTGCCCAGAGTGAAGTTGGATCTCATTTATTTAGCAAAAACGAAGCTGAGAGAGACCTGCACTACGAGGACCCCTGGGTTGTGTTCCAGTGGGGAGAAGGAGGGAAGGAATTTTGCTTTCCACGGGGACCTGAGCACCTCTGCAGGCAGGGAAAACCTCTCAGTCCTCAGCCTGGAGTTTCAGGCTGTGTGCTTGGGGCAAGATTTGGCCCCAAAGTGCAGGCAGGACACGCATCCAGTACACGGGGTGAATGTGTGTGAAATGTTTCAATTACCTCTAAAATAATGTTTAACATGTTCCAGACATACTGCATTAAGCAAAGACCCAAGCAGCATTTGAAGCGTATTCTGTTTTTCATTTTAATAGATTGTAAATGTATTAAACACATGTTAAGAATCTATTTCATATACTGCATTTGTAAAATATTATCAAATTTATATAGGCGGAAACCACAGAGCTGCCACAGGATCGGCCCCAGAGCAATTCTCTCTTGGAAGTTAACCTTTTAGCACCACTATCAGGAGGCTGGAATGGAGGATTTGGTTTGGTTTAATTTGATTCCCTTCGATTTCATTTCATTTGAAAAGAAGAGCCCTCAGGTGGAAGCCTGCCTTGTCATTAAACCTTTGAGCTCTGAGCTCGGGGCTGTACAGAACATTTCTGTCCTCAGCCAGGTGAAGAAGAAGCTCTTGAGTTCTCTGCTTTGTGCAGGGAAAGGTGCTGAAAGTCAGAGCTGGAAAACTGCCCCTCTGGCTCTGTGCTGAGTATCTGTATCTGTGATCTGTATCTGTGATCTGTATCTGCTCCACCTTTTAGGTGCCCCCTAAAATCATTCAATATTGTGAGATTTCTCCATCAAAAAGGAACACTGGTGGATGTTTCAGTGCTGAAAAGTGAGAATTCAGGATTCAGCTCAGCTTCTTTCCTTCTGTCTTTTAAACTGTCTGAGCAAACTCGAGTTGGGTTTTGTTTTTTGTCCAAGCCAAGGAGAATAGTTTGGGTTTGAAGCAGTATTCTGAGTCCGGATACCTCTGGGTTTCTTTGAAAGCAGAATCTAGAGCTAAGTTTGTTCCTTGGAAATAAATCCCATCTCCTCTCTGAGCTCAGCCAAAACCCTGGAAATCAACACTTAACGTGAAGCAGAGCTCAGTGTCTGTGAGACAACTTGACTTAAAAGCTGCAAGAATTAATCACAGTTACCCATGAAGTACTGCTGGGTCTCCAAGTGTCCAGGAACCCACCACATTTCAAGGCTCAGCCTCTGTTGCTTTTAACACAGGAGTAATTCCAGTAGCTGGCTGCTACCTTAGATTCTTCTCCTTTTATGTGGATAAAAAAGCAAAGGCAGCCCAGACCCATAGCTTTTTTGTGAGAATTAAGACTTCCAAAATTCACACGTTGCAGTGCACTGAATGGGATTCCCAGAGCTTTGGGTGTCTGAGGAGTACCAGACCTTGAGGACAGAAACTTGTCCCTTCCAAAACTGGACTGAAATTATTGTTTTGCTTAGAGGAACTCTAGAAAAAGCCACTGCTGGGTGATGCAGAAGGGAGGGAAGTGAATCTTTGTCACACAGCAGAAGTTATCATCCCACCAGTGCTCAGATAAATCAGCTCAGGAATTCAGCATAAAACCAGCTCTTGAAGCATCCTGGCAGTCTATAACTGATCTCTGGGACTTAGTTCTTCAACTTTTTATGGAGCCCCTGCTAGTTTATAATAAAATTTAATAATGCAAATTTATTTTCAGCTAGAAACCATAGTTTAATAGTAAGTGTTTTTCACAGGACACCATGGAGCCAGGGAACCTGCCTGGCTTCTCTGCATCCCCCCTGCCTCACCTCTCCCACTGCACTCTGCTGGGACACCCAGCTAAGACTTAAGGCAGGTTGACAAAAGATTTATTTTTTTTTTTCTTTTCAGCACTGGAAAATGAGATGCTGCCACTATTTTTTTTACCTTCAGTTTGAGCATTTTTAGCTAAAATGTAGTGGTAGGACTATCTTGAAGGCTGGAAATTCTTACCTCACTGTCCAGTCCAGCACATGGAAACATTCATCTGCTTCCCGGGACTCTCTGGTGCTGCCCCTTCCTTCTCTAAGTGTTTTCAGTTTCTTTTGGGTTTGATACATGCAGAAATCAGGATTTTGAGCAGGCTGAGAGCACTGTGCTATGGCAGCTCACAGCATGATGCCAGAATCCCAGCTCCATGCTCCTCTCCTCCAGGAAAACTGAACTGCAAAGCTTTCAGAGCCAGTGCACAGGTGGAAAAGAAGATCCTTTAGGAAAAGAAGAGACCTTGGCATTACTTCAGGCTGCCATTGTAACTGTACACTCTATTGACACTAGAAAGTATATTGCCATTGACCTGTGCATATTCAGTTTCCATAGGTCTGCTGCAGTTCAAGAGATTCATTACAGCTCTGAGTATATAAGATCAGACATATTATGAAGCTTCTCCTAAGAGTTATGACAGATGTGTCATAGTAACTTAACTAGACTCTGAAAAAATATTAACTCTGAAGGGTGTTGGTTTTTATAGGCTTATTTCACACTATTATCCACCCAACTATCCAGTAATATCCCAGGTATGTCCATCAAGCAGCAGGAGATATTTGCTGTGCTGTGACTTCCCAATTATTTTGTATGGATGTTCAAGATGAAGTAAAAAGCAGACATTCTGGAAAAAAACCCCACTCAAATATTCACCAGCACTGTAATAATATTTCCTTCCTTTCACTTCCAATAATGTAGGTTTTACCTTATCACAGCTGATAAGTTCTTGCTGTATTAGTTCTCAGATGTGCAGATTTAAGTTTTGAAAGGAACACAATTCCTATTTTGTTATATAAAGTGTGGGATGCAGCTGGTTTAAAATGTTCACTTATCAGGCAGAGAAAAAAACCTAGCAGAGCAAGGCAGTCAGAATTGCAGTCTCTGGACCTGCCACCTTGCATTGCCTCTGATCTGGAGTTGTCCTTCCAAGCAGCTACTGTATGACCTGGTGAAGAAACAACTTCTGGAAGTGATTTTTCCCATATGATACCATTTTCCTTTTCAGTAAGTGCACAGAAAAACTTGGAGAAGGAGAGAGATGCCAGAGTGCTTTCTCAATGTAAAAATCAGAGTCTTTCTTAACCACTGATTCTCCAGGAATTCAGCTAACTAATCAGATTTTCTTGTTTTAGAAAACTCAAGAACTGCTATTGTGGATTTAGTAAAATCCTATTAATATATCTGTGAGACAGAGAGCAGTGTAAAGCCCCTGCTCTGTCTTCCTTGCTTTCATTAAATGGGGGCATATAAACATATGGTAAAGATTTTGGAGACGTGGGCATGAGGGAGGAAAATCAGATGGTGTCCTAATGGGAGCAGGACAGGTACATGGCTGGAGTAAAAGAGAACAGAAGAGAACACAATATTTACTTATCTGATCATACACAATTGTATTTCTTTAAAAGAAAAGCACTGTAAAGTCATCTTGCTGGGGTTTTTTCCACATTGGTTGCCCTTGACTTACTAGGTATTAGATGCAAAAATACTTTTCTTAATCTGACCTTTAATATCTAGAAGCAAAAGTTAAGGTTTAGTTTTTAGTTGTTTGGGGTTTTTGAGGATGTTTTTTGGGTTGTTTTTTTTTGTTACTGTTTTTTTGTTTGTTGTTTGTTCATTTGTTTTCTTTTTGGCATTTTGCTTTTTGGTTGGTTTTTTTTGTTTGTTGGTTTGGTTTTTTTCCTGTTGAAAATGGAAACGTATTTGATAGCCCAAGGAACATCATACCCAGTTTGTTTATTCCCCCTTTGCCACTGCCACGAGGTTCACACTCTCACATCATTTCCAAGCAACCTGCACACATGGATTTGATCGAGTTCCCCCAGCACTGAGCTGAACCTGAGAGCCTTGCTGTACGGCCGTGAAATATGTGATAAGCCCCAAGGTTTGAGAGCAGCCATCTTAAACATCTGAAGATAAATGCATTTGAGATTTCCAGCTCTGGTAGGAGTCACATTGAGTCCTGCTAAAGGAGCTTGGCTGCAGCAACACATTGTCCTTGTGTGACGGGAAGAGATAAACTTGAATTGGGAATTAATACACGCTCCCCACATCTGTCTTTTGCTAATCCTGCTCAGCTTCATGCATTCAGAACAAATTCTAGGCAAGAGGCCACTGGGAAGTTGTCCAGTTCTCTGTACCCCATGCCCAGCTCTGTCAGACTGGCTGCAGGATAATTTATTTCGTGCGGTTCCTCTGGCCAAGGAAAACATATTTGCTCCTTGTGGCAGGGAAGCTCTGCAATGAAGGCACTGTGCTGCAAATTGTACACCCTAGGGGTTGACCTTAGCTCGTGTGCCTTCTGACCTGCAGGAAGCTTCAGGCAAGTAGACAGGGGCAAATAAGAAATGCACTTTCTTGGTCATTATGGCGTTAGGAAAGAGTTCCCAGCTGAAGGTGTGAGTTGAGTTTCTCTGCAGAAAGATCCGTGGTGAATTGGGGTTGTTGCTTTGTTTATTTACAGCTGTGTGCAAGGGAGAATTTGCTTCTAAAAGGCTGAAGGAAGGACCCTTCAAAACGAAATATGGAGATGTTGTTTTATGTCTTTAAGTGAATCTGGGCTGGTGGAGGGGGGAAATGGCTCTGTAGCCATACTGAAACTTAATTTCCTTATGTTTTCTCTGGAACATGTTTTTTAAAGGTATATGGAATAGCTCCTCACTGAAAACAACCCCCCAGCAAACTCCCTTCCTTGTTCCTGTACCCTCAACAATTTATGTTGAGGGAGCTGATATAAAGCAATGCTTCACCTCCATCTCACTGCACCACCGTGGAAAAATTTGTCACTGATTTGGGGCAAAACTACAACAACTCAGAAGTCGGTGTGAGCGTTGCCACGGAATTCAGTGGGACCAGGATCCCATCTTTCAATTCCTCCTATCAGTTCCTCTCCTTTTGCTCCTGCTTTCCCAGGGGGCCTGGGGCAAGTGGCACTCTTTAGACTGGGTGGAACATCTTTTATTTTTCTGAACTCTCAGTGTTGTGCTGAGTTTTTGTGGCTGTGGTGTGGCACAGCTGGCAGCTCTGTAGCACTTGCAGTGGCTGTGACAGGGGTTATCTTGATTGTTGGGTCCCAGGAAGGACCAAGGGATGAGATTTACTAGCATGAAGTTTATCTCAACATGAAGAATTTCTTTCTCTAATTACAAGTTCCTTCCAAACTTCCCTATTAATTTAATGACAAACAGTTCAGAGGAGACAAAAGTTCCATCTTATCTGAGACTTTCATGCAAAGTCAATCTCATTTTTAAATCTGTTACAAACCCTACCACCAGATTTTCTACTCTACAAATTTTGCCAGAAACCTTCTTCAAGGCTTCTCAGCTATTATTTTTATCACTTCCTGGGGGACAGTACCAGAAGGGGCTGATCCAGCAAGCATTTTCCCACAGGAGCATAATAAACCAAACCTTTGGCTGGTTTCTGCTGCAGCCCCTGGCATAGAAGCACCCTTCACATAACCAGAGAGCACAGGGGCTGCTCACATGAAGCAAGTTACTCACATCTGTGTTTGCAGGATCTCATTCTTAATGATCTAAGACACCATATGATTAAAAAATAGTGCAAATTAGGCTTTCAGTTACACTAGTGTCAACGTGATATTACTCCTCTGACAACTCATTGTATTTACTTTGGCTTCCCACTAGTTCAGTGAAGTCATGGGGCTTTCTCTGGATTTACAATGGCATAACAAATGGTTGGCTGAAGGCAAAGTCATTCTCAAGAGCTGCTGTGCTCACCCTCCATCAGGGGCTGCTGTAGGGAAGTTGTGTGTGCAGTGAGCTGAGTGCATGTTTATCCTCATTGGAGATAAAAATGTTGCAGTGAAATGAAGCAGTCCAGTGCAGACTTGAAGTTAGGAGATCTCTCAGCCTTTGGCTGGATTCCAGGTGTTAAATTCCTCTGTCCCTTCTGATGGAAAAGCCAGAGGATCTTTCCTGATGCCGAGAATTTAATTTCCATTATTTTACTGGGCCTGGAGATGATTCAAGCTCTGTGTTTTGCTGTCCTCAGGGCTCCTGTAAAGCAGCTGTGAATCACCTCCGTGCAGCTCCTCTGACCCATCCTGGTCCTTTCTCTCTAAGCTTGGAGGATGTCCCAAGAGGACTGGAGTGAGTCCTTGGCTTTAGAGGCCACAGGGTGGGGATATGGATCTGTAAAGCAGGGAAAAGAGGGTCCTGAGAGATGCTGGACACTGTGTCCTCTGTGGAACCAGCACCGGGTCCAACCTGGGGGACTTGGAAACCACAGCCTGGGGAATCACTGAAGAGCTCTTTTCAGAAAAAGGGGAGGGATGTTGCTTTGAAATGTTGCACGGTGGTTTCCTACTTGAGGAAATGTGTGAAAGACTCAGCTCAGCTCCCACAAGGACTCAGCCCTGTTATCAGGGATATTTGGTTTCAGTCAACTTGCAAGCAAAGAAGTTTTAAACTCCTAAAGCCTCAACTCCGGCTCCACAAAGCTCAACAGAAGAGGGGAAGAGGCAGTTTGTTCATTCTCCCCTTGAATTTCTCTTTCTCAGCAACATTTGAGTGTGTATCTAATTAAATCTTTCAGAATGACATCTGTTTGGTGCAGGACAAGCCCAAAGGAGACCAGTCTGCCTGTGGTGCTGGATGTGGGTCTGTAGCAGCTCCATCTCCCATGTAGAACTCCTCACTGCATCCCAAGCTGCAGCTTTTGGACTGAGGTTTTATGGAGCCATAATGGAAACTGAAAGATTCCTCCTGCTCATACCCTTCTTTGTCTCTGACTTTCCTGATGCTTGGTTAGACACAGCCCTCATAAAGAAATTGGCCAAAACTGGGGCTCAGAAGAAAGGCAGGTTTTGTGTGTAGGTGTGGGTATGTGGAAGGAGGTAGAAAGGGTAGCCTACCTACATTTTTTAATAGTTTCTTTATGAGTGTGATACAGGTATTTTCCTATAATAAAACAGTAATGTTCTCAACCAGCAAGTGCTGTTCTTGGCATCTCATTTTATTCCAATTTGCTTTTCTTGCAACTGTGGGCAAGATTCATGAAAGGGCCAGGGCTAACAGGTAGGTAAGAGGAGGCACTATTTTTTATACAAATAAATGTCCTTCCTAAATTATCTACTTTTAGAGTACACCATATGGCTCTAACCTATCCATGCCTCTCTCTCCCACCTTCTAACTGGCAGCTGCCATGAAATACAGAAAGGTGATCAAACAGTGACTTGTTCCACTGAATCTGCAGTTCACCTCCTGCCAAAACTGAAGACAAGCGAGTGCTTGCAACTATCAATAAGCAGAACTGATTTAGAAGTTTCCTTCAAAATGAATAAACCTCTGAAAACCATAGGTTTAATTTTTAATGAGAAACGATGAGTGTTGAGGTTTCCCAACAACTTCTCAATATATGGCTGAAGATCTACATGATTTTCAGAGAGCAAGCTCTCATCTTATTGCTGAAATTTTCTGAGAAAACAGACCAGACAGTCCATGGAGTGAGAAAAGACCCATGAGCTGGAGGCCAGGGAGCTGAAATCAACTGTTCTGCTGTCTACCTCCAGCTGACCTCAGTAATCTCATGTCATTTGCTATGCCTGCATATGTCTGTAAAAATCATGATCATCCTACTCACTTCACAAGCCATGT
This sequence comes from Calypte anna, assembly GCF_003957555.1. NCBI lineage: Eukaryota > Metazoa > Chordata > Aves > Apodiformes > Trochilidae > Calypte > Calypte anna. The sequence goes on along the minus strand of NC_044263.1, from coordinate 1,781,324 downwards.
AGGAAAACATCTGTAAAGGAAATCCAGCTGGGTCTGAACAGAGCAATGCAATCCTGGAGAGATACCTGAGTGAGCTCTGTGCTCCCAGTGTGGCTCTTGAGTTTGGTCATTTAATTAGTCTTTTATATTAATTACTTATATTCTCCGTTTCTCCCCTCTCATCATCCAGACCATTTATGATGAGGCTTTTAATATTCCTACAGAGACCAGGACCTATAGTTCAAATATCAGTTTGGCTTCCAAAGCTCATCCTTAATTTGGGATTAATTCTGACTTGGTTATTCCCATTAGCAGTTGGGTCAGAGGAGTTTTCAGTAGGATTCTAACTGAATGGTAAATCTTAGGCTTGAAGACAGATGTCCCTCCTTTCCATGGTGTGTGTGTTACCACAGGAATCAGTATGACAGCAATCACCACAGTGACATAAGATAAATATCAGAAATTAGTCAAGAATCCCTGTCAGACTTTGTCTCAGGAAGCATTCTTTGTTAAAATAGTTTGAGGGGGAAAGAAATGCTTTGAGGATTCTTCTGCCAGTTCACAGATCACTGCTTTCAGCAAGCTTTGGCTGATTTCTGTAGGACTTACATTACCTAGGCACAATTTTTCTTCTTTACCTGCTTGCAAGCACCTCATTTGAACCTTCTGCTCTGCTCTGCCTTTGGAAGGAACATGGAAGGACTGTTCCTGGCTCACCTGGTTCTAAAGCTTTGGGAAAACTCTGTATCAGTGCTGGATAACATTTCAGCTTTCTGATTTTTTTTCTGCCACGGGCTCAAAACCACTTCACAAATTAAAATCATATTGTGGAAGAAGGGATCACATCTCACATTTCAGAATGCAAGGAAAGGGCCTCTGGCTGTAAGTCAAAGGTTGAGGGACATCCCAGCTCCCCTTACCTTGGAGGAAACTTAGTCCTCAGGGGACACTTTTTCAGGTGTCCTCTTTTTCTGCAGCAAATCTGTGAACTGGAATACCTGATTCCAAGCTGTTTGTGCTTTGAATCTGATCTGCAACCCTGGGTGTTAATTCTGGAGATAATACTGAGCACAGCTGGTTATTTGGCCACGCCAGCCTAAGGTGAGCTTTTCTATAGGAAATGTCTCTGCTTTCTGAACCAAATGCAAACTGTGCTAATATTCCTGAAAGCCCTCCTTAGATTGATGGTAACAGTAAACTTCCCACCTTGCAATTCCAGGAATAGAGCTGCTGAGGTTTTCCTGTACCAGCTCCAGAGGGCCAAGACAAACCCCAGTGTTGGTGGTTCCTCTAAAATATTTCAGGAAGAATAGGATGTTTCCATTCACCACTGTATATTGACTCTTGCTATGCTTCTGACCTTAAATCATTTGATGACATCACATTGTTACTTTGAATCCATGTACAAATAAGCTGTATTTCCATTAGGGAACATAAAATGGTCCATTTTGACTCACTCTGCAAACTGTTTATGGGTTACTTGCAGCTTTCAGGATTTTTACAAGAGAACATCCACTGTTCCTTTCCTGGCTCGGCTCCAACTGGACATGTTAACTTTGCCTAATTTCCAAGACATTTGGTGGGAAGGCTTCATAATAGAAGCATGTTTTTCCACCAGGGAACTTAGACCACTTTTTTAAAGTCTATTTTTCCCAGACAAATTAAACCTACTTTTTATGAGCTTCTTCTAAAGGGCAGAACAGTAGCTTGCCTTGTTAGATATTAGTGCTTCTGTTAGAAGGGTGATCGTGTAACTCCAGGGCCTCACTATTTTACACTTTCTGGAGTTCATTAACCAGAGGCTTCTGTATTTGAACCTGCAAGGTTTTAGCTGGACGAGACCCAGAAAGTGAAATCAATCCAGTCCCGTAGCACAAACTAATTGTCATCATATCCAAATGTGCAAATATACAAGAAGTGTAGAGGAACAGAGGCAGGGCAAAAACTGAGGCCTTTAGTTTTTAGGGTATTATGTTGCTGAAAAGTTCTTACGTGCTTCCTCGTCGACGTAAAATATAAAATTGAAAATATGTTTCCTATGGCAAAGCACCTCTGCCAAATGGAATGGGTTTAGGTTCCTACATTCATCTAACCAAATGCTTTCTGCTTATATTTGGCCACATATTGGGCTGGGTAGGAGTTGGAGATTTCTTGTCAAAGCTTGGAATGTCACAAGATAATGGAAGCAGAGAGGAACCTTTTCCCAGCACCTTTGTCCAGCTCAGGCAGATGAGGAGAGGGTGGGGCTGAGACCCCAGAAATGAGAAGCATGAAGTTCTAATAAGAAACTTGATGAACTTAAGGAATAAGATCACAGCTGTCCAGAAGGGACATATGTACATGCTGAAGAAGTTTCTGAGCCCACTCGTTCTCCTCTCCCCTTGTCCCATGTCCCAAATGTGGGTTTATTGCAAGGAGGTTTGTGCCTCGAGGTCTCCTGGATGTGGTGCTGCCCCAAGGCCAATGGGATCCCAAAGCCTCAGAACTGCTGGGCAGAAGTTTCTAAATTATTGTAGAGTCTTCTGAAGCCTTTCAAATGCCAGTGAAGAGTGGAATCTCTTTCCAGTGACAATGTTATTGCACCAATTAGCTGGCACGGCAGAGCAAAGCTCTCATCTCTAATCAATGCCCCAATTTAATAGTCTTCCCCAAAGCTGAGTTTAGCCAAAATTAAATACATCAATTAAATGCATTCTTCTACTAGGGACGAAGAAGCTATTAATAGAAATGCAGTCATGAAGTTATCTCCCATTGTGACTTACAGCAGTAGCATGTTGGCAGCTTAATTCTTGGAGCAGCAATGAGAGGTCTATGCCTAATCCAAACAGATCCATTCTAAATAAATATGACTATATTTCATTCATTTACAGTCTGAAAACTCCAAGGATGCTTCCAGAGAAGGGTGCTTGCTTTTTTTCTTTTTTTTTTAAGGTGTTGCCATATGGTTTTAATTTCTCTGCAATATATAGACTGGCTTGTTCAGTGAGGAAGCTGTGCCAAATACGGGATGTCAAGATAGCTGAAAATGTTATTTAACATTCAGCCTTTTCCTATAGTGACTCTTTACTATAGCAGTGGTAATGCTTCCACTGGAAAGTCAAATGAACAGTCCAAGGGTGAAATCTAAAATATTTATCGTTTACTAGACATAGTAGAGAAAATATTTTTTGTTTCCTATGTGTCTTACATTCATCTCCTACCTAAGTTCTGACAAGCCTTTTAAAAATGATAAATACTATTTGATGCTACAGTTAGAAATGCAGAAGAATTAGGCAAATAAACCACGCAGATTTAAGGGCATGAAATATTCTCTGAAAAGATAAAAGCTTAAAACCCCAAATTACCACACTGGTAATGAAAAGCTGTGGCCATCCTGCCTTAGCTAAATTAATAAAATACATCATTTAGGCTTTCCAGTCAATTATTTCATGACCACTGACATTCATCTGCTTTCATCTCTCTTATCTGTTTATTTTTTTTTACTCAAATATGAGTGTATTAGGTAATTAAAAGTGAATCTTACATCAGGGACCACCACTTCAGCCAAACATATTCCATGTAACTATAAACTAAAAGGTTGATCCATGTATTTGCCATCACAGTGGTTGGTCCCTTTTCACACTATTATTATTTTGTCTCAGAACTCCTGTGTTTATAAAATAAGGACAGAAACACAGACTAAATATAAATCCAATCGGTTTCACACCAGAGAAGCTGGGGAACAAGAAAAAAAAAAAAGAAAAAAAGAAAAAAAAAAAGAAGAAATGTGCCTAAAGGTTTCTCAGGCATCAGCTGAAGAGCCAAGAAGAAAAGCCAAAAGGGGGAAATGGGGAAAATAATAATTACAGGCATAACAGTGACAGCCTTCAGTTTAAAGCAGCAACATCAATAGAAATGAAAATACTGGGAATTTCACACTGTAAATTCCCATCCATGTGAAGAAAACAAAGTCATCCCAGGATTTTTCCCTACTGGCAGCTAAACCCATGGATCAGGCTGCAGATAGAGGCTCCAGCTCTATTATGGTCGTGACAAAACTCTCAGCTTTGGTCATATGGAGGTCTGAGAGCACAGGGTGCTGCTGCCTGGAAGGAAAAAGGGACATGGGGCAAATTCTTTGCAGTGGCTGAAGGGTCTGGAATGCAGGAAAAGATTTAGCAAGTCACCTAGTAAATAAATTAATATTAATATAGAAAATAAATAGCCAAACTTTTAATGTTCTTTTGCTTTAATGTTCTTTTTGCTTTCCAAGGTTTAACGAATTAGTTAAGTATAAATGAAAATATAGTTCCTGCTCTTCCCCCTGCCTCACAATCTACCTGGAAATTCATTATTATCTGTAATAATTCTATTTGCAAAAATTGTTTGCTTGTCAGACATACTTTGCAAAAAACCCTGCCTTGCCAAACGGGGTGCTGGGGAGGAGAGGAAAGAGGGAAAGGAAGGAGGATAAGTCTGCAGGGGTGTGCGTGCACCTATGCACGTAGAATCCCCTTGCAGAGCTCTTGGGGCTGTTTTCCCTGTCAAGCCTCAAGCATTGCTTGTTCCCCCGTGCTCCTGGGAGCAATGAGGATTAGTGCTTGGGCTTAATGCTTACAGTTCCCCCCAAGCTGTCAGAGGTTAGGCTGAAAAATACGTGACCTGCAAAATTTCCCTCCAATATTTAGCCATATAACCACGCTGAGAGGACAGGATTAAAACTGGAACACCTTGGCAACTTGACCCCGTTTCTTGGTTTGTTTGTTGGGTTATTGGGAAGAAAGGACAAGTTTTGTGTAATGCAAATAAAGACATAAATCTGAAGAGGTATTTTCACCACCCTTCTGTTGACTTTGAATCCTACTGTTTAAAGCATCGTGTCAACAAGTTAACTCTCCTGGCTGCTGTTGCAAAAACACCCATCTATTCTGGGCCTGTGGCCACAATCTGAGTACAATAGCCTTCCCTTTTGGACACTGCCTTCCTACCAGCTCTATATATACATCTTCAAGACTTTTTGTACTTTTTGTGCTGTCAATTCAGCCACCAGGAGGGGGTTCACAGCCCAGGAGCCTGATCCAGGCTGGGGAGAGGCCATTTCAGTGGCCAGGCTCAGGGTGCTCAGCTCTGACCTTGGCTTTGCTCCATGTCTGATGATGTATCCACAGCACAGAGCTCCCTAAAGTGAGAAAATCCTGCAAAGGGTCAGCAAAATGTTCACCCAATTCTTGAGTCCTTGGTTGGAGTAAACATGCAGTTAATCACACACAAGTATTAATCATCCTTGAATATTTGCACACTCCTATATATATTGCCTGTGATCTTGTTATGAGTGCAGGAAAATGCAGCTGAAGAGAGGTGGCATTCATTGTGGCCATTACCACATGCTTTGTCCCTTCCTTTGGAAGCACCAAGATGGGAGCAGCCCCTGGGAAACTGGTTTTCTCAACACCTTCTGTTGGATGAAAATTTAAATCGTGCCTCCGTGGTGATCTGATACTTGGTGCAGCTCTTTTGCTTGGTCCTCGCAGGCTTTCTGCAAGTTTTGCACCACTTACTGGTGTATTTTAGCCTCATGCATTCCCATTTCTGTGCTGATGAATTTGCTCAGCCCTTTGCATCGTGTTCTGGAGGCCAGTAGAAGGAAGGTGCAGTTTTTGCAGTCCACGTTCTCCCCGGCGCAAAGCCCGGCGTGCAATAAACCCCCCATCGTCTCTTCTTTCCATCTACCTTGGCTGCTGCTGACCAAACCCCACATCTCTTCCCTTCCCAGCCTCCTAGGAAAGCAAAACCACGGGAGCAAAGTGAGACAACACCATTTGCATCTGCCTGCAGCCTCCCATGGCTCCTGCAACTAGAGAGCGGCCGCGGAACATTGAAGCCTTTCTGCGGAAACGGCCGCCGCTGTTAATTCGAAACAGAATGAGATAGGCAGAGTGGCAGGCCTGGAGCCAGAGCACAAAGGAGGCCTTCTCTTCTTCCCAGGGTGCTGACAGTATGGGCCAGAGTCCATCCTGTGCAGCTGATGTGAGGAATAGCACATCCTTAAAGCTCAACACCTGGGCACGAGCTCGGGAGACCTCAGGAGAAACTTAGAAGCTTTCTGCCAATGACACCGGGGAGATCCCGGGAGGGTTCTGCAGCTGGCCAGCTGCTAAAAAAAAATAAAATAGGGGGTTGAAATGAACTTGGGGATGTCTAGAAAGGCTCATTTATCAATGTAAACAGAGTTTAGCTGGTTCATAAATCTGTTTTCTTTCCTCCTTTTCATCAGGCGCTGCCGTGGTGCCTGATGGCTTTCAGAGTGCCATCAGCTGCTATGGTAATAAGTGCAGTGCCATCAGTCAGATAAAGATGAGGCAAAAAGGGGTTTTTTATTATTTCTATGAAGTATTAGCTCAGTTTGGCCTGTGTGTGCCTAGCGTCCTTCTATTTATTCCATTTCAGAGCTGCATCTCTTCTAGGGATGGGTAAATTGCTATGGAAAAATAAGAACTGGCCAAACCAAACCTCAGCCCAAACACTGACATCAACCCAAACATTTATGAAGGTCAGTGTTAGTTTGGATAAGTAACCCAGCTACCCAGTCCTAAGTAGGCCTGGTTAGAAAATGGATTTTCCACCTTCTGAAACATTTGGAGATTAGATCTCTGTCTGTAATCACAGTTTTTGAAAAGCTGAAGTTTTGATACTCTTTCCCAAAACCAAGACAAATCTATTTAAATGACCTTCTTTTTTGTTATTATTTGGATTTTTTTGTAATTTAAGATAGAGGGAAAAAAACGTATCCACTAAATGCAGACAAGGGAGTGGTTGATTTAGTAAATCCATCTCTTTCAAGCCAGCTGATCTCTCCATGTTTTGCATGATTGCTACAGTGGATGGAACTGCATCTCTCCTGGCAACTGCATCTGGATGCAAATGGAACTGCATCTCTCTCTTTGTGGCAAATTAAGGCATCCCAACGAGGCAGGGGGTCTGTCAGAACAGATGATAATGTAGAAAAAGAGAAGTAGAGCACATAAAAGAGAGAACAAGGATAGCAGACATGAGGCAAACCTCAGGAAAAAGGTGATGGAGGAATATTTATATATGCAGCCCAATTTCTGGGGCTTGACTGTAGGACTGATTTCATTTCCATGGTGTGTTTGCTGTAATAACTAGAGCCATTTGAGCCAAAAGTGATTCCACTGAGCAAAATGGTTATAATTTCATGTGTTTTCATGAAGGTGGTGGTGGTCATCCTAAAATACAGGCTATGCTGAGGAAAGCTGACTTTGGGCAAAAGTGAATTGCAGAAAATTTGGTAAGAAAAATATTGGCATCTTTTAAATGAGCTTGAAATAATAATGTAAAATAATGTTCTTCTGGAGGTCTCTTTTCACTCACAAATTGAACATGAGGCCAAAATAATAATGAAGGAAAAGTCAGACACTTCCCTGTCTTTTTCCAATGTGTTAATTTTTTTTTTTTATGAGTATTTAATTAGATGCTGGAAAAAAAAAAAATAAGCAAACAAATGAGACCCCAGCAACTCAATACTGAGCTTTGTGTATGAAGGGAACTTCATGAAATGTGAATTAGGTTAAATAGTTCAATTATTGCCCATTGCTTACATGTTTGAGAAGCACTGCAACTGTTTGAAATTGTTTAAGTAGTTAGTAAGGTGATCGTAACATTTACCAGCAAATGACATAAATCCAGAATTAATTATAATGGCTTGAATAGTTAAAGAGAAAGGGGATCATTGGTCCCATGGTTTATTGTGAACTGTCAGGATAATGGAATTTTAATCAGTCTGTTTATTTTAGGAAGGATTAATTGCATGGCGTGATGCAGAAAATACAGTGACTAACTTTGGAAACTGAGCTGGCTGCATAATTTTATTAAAGCAGATCAGTTGTAGCATCTTAATTTCCTTCGACATGTTTATGGGGAGTCATTTGTTTTGTCAAGATTCTTTCCTGACTCTTGGAGCTGCTGAAAATGAATGTGTTTTCTGAGCCCCTGGCCTGGGTGTCAGTCCCCATCCCACCTGCCCTGGCCCTGGAGCTGAGATTCAGGAGGTTCAGATGGAAAAGGACATCAGGGAGCTCCTCAGGGCTGGAGGATGGACACGAATAAGGATTATCTGGGGGCTTTTCCCATCTGCCTTTCTTCAGCACCAGCATAGAATTGATGCATTATTTTTTTAGGAGTTTTTCTGAGGGGGCTGCAGGTGACCTTCCACCTTCCCCATCTATGTCCAAGCCTCCTCTTTGCCATTCAAACTGCGAAGAGATGGTTTTGGTTTTGTAAAACTTAACTTCTGTAAACTCAACTTTGCCCTATAAAACAAAAGTTTGGGCACTTGGTATTTTATTTGTATTCTGGCTGAACCATGGGAAGCTACACATGAAAATGTTGGCTAGTTGCTGGTGGTTGTGCCACACCTTCACTTTGTTTTCAGCTGCTTTTCTTTTTATAATTAGAGGGGAAGGAGTTATTTTGAATTGTTTAATATCAAGACAGGCTGTCCTTCCTGAGCTATTTGTTGTGAAGCTATGACTAGGCTGTATCCATCACTGGTCTAAATTAAATGTTGGTTATGTGGTGGAGCTTTACTGGAGTGCTAAAATAAAGTGACACAAACCAAGAAAGATGGAAACAAGGTTCACGAGAAGCATCACTTCTCCTTCCTTCTGCCTTTGAAGAGAATGGAAAGTGTGATGGTGGACCTGGCAAAAGGGACTACAGCAATATCATAGAACAAAAAACAGAGAAAAAGCAAATGTTGCCATAGTGTCCAAGCTACAGAGGAAAAATAATCCTACCAAGAGCAGTCACAGGGAGCTCAGACTGGGAGCAGCACTTGATTAGTGTCTGTCCAGATAAAGGCTTTAAATTCAAAGATTTATATTTCCTAAATTGCATTTCTAGATAATAAAACCCCCATATCTATAAATATTATATGCAGCTCTGCAGTGAAAATGAATGCAGTTCCTGGTCATTTATTAGAGCTTCAGAACTTGCAGCTTCTCCGTTTAAAAAAAGGAAAATGATTTTTCTAGAAATCTTATGTAAGTTTTGGGTGTCAATTATAGAAATAATTTAATCACAATATTAATTTTGCAAAGAAGAACACACAACTGAAACTTTGTGGACATTCTGAAAAAGCAGAGCTGTCTGGTTGTAAGAGTTTGTCTGGTTTGTCAGGTTTATTATCCATGTTTTATAGTCTGAGAAACAAAGAGGATGAGATTAGAATAAAGGAGAAAATGTGGGATTAAAACTCCGTGGGTTTTAGTTCTTCAAGATCTCCCCTGTCCACTCTGTACAGTGCTCTGTGACAGTGCTGCCTCCTATCAATATGAATAGAGCTTTGTCCCATACATTTGGAGTTTCCTTCTCACCACAAATGTTTTGAAAAGCAATTAAGTTATTTAAAAAGCAGCCAGCATGCCTCCCAGTTAACAGTAGTTAACATTTCAAGTGAGTAATGATAACGTGTTATTTTTTGAAAGATCAGACCTTAATCAATGGATACTGATACTGGCATAACATGAAACTGTTTTTATTTTAATATTGCTTTGACATTCAAAGGGTCTCTATCCTGGCTCAAATTAGTTATTTGCAGTTTTAAAAGTGAGAGAGAAAGTGTGACAATTGAAATCCTGTCTGGATTTGAAGATCAGCAGCTTTATATGCTTGGAATTTCACTGCAATCAAGTAGGAAGTGGTGAAATCAGAACCAATAACCAGTGTGTCCTTTTGGGGGTTGTGAATAATGATTTCTTAACACATGCACATACATTCTCACATGCATATGCATCTACACATATATTTGGCATCTGAGGACTTGAACTCTCATAATCTGCAGTATCTGTCTCTGACTTGGAAGGATCTGGATGATCTTGTTGCAGTGGTCTCCATACCTGCTTTCCCTCTGGCATCCTGTGCTTTCCCATGGGCCAGGACAACAACACTGGGAAGCTGAATGTTCTTCTGATCCAGTCTGGGAATTTCCATCATCTTCATCAGAATTAATTCCAGTGAAGTCACCTTTGCTATATAGTTAGTAGAAGGCTGTCTGTCATGGATCCCCAGAGATAAGGCAGATTGAAATTCATATTTATGAGTTGGTTTAAAAAAAAAGCAAAAAAATCACTTAAGATTTTTTTTTTTAATGTAGCTTTTCTGTAAGGGATGATCCATCATTGATGCCAGAGAACAGACTCAGGCAGTGACATGTACAGAGCACATAACCACTGCCACATTTGTCACAGAAGCCAGAGAAAACAGCTACAGGGAGCTGGGGCTGACATTTTCTTCTTTTCTCTCTCTCTCTCTCTCTTTTTAAAATAAAATTATTTGTTTAGTTTGAAAGACAATACCCGGCTGGGCTACAGGGAGTGTGCTCAGTGAGCTAATGCAGGCAGCTGGCATAACCACAATGAGTGGAGCTGCACCCTTCCAAGAGGAAAAAAGGCTCAGATGACAATATAAGTTACTCAAAACAAATAGTGATGAAATGGAGTGGAAGAGAGTTCTCCACTTGAATTACTAGAATGTTCCATTTATAGTTTCAGGCTTCTTGTAGACCGTGATTATAAAATGTTGGCTGGCATCTACAAAAAGGAAAGAAAATATTCTCCTGGAGGTAAAGGATCGAGATTATCAAGTGGATTTTTATTTGATATCAATAATAAATCACTACTGGCTAATCTTCCTGTAGCCAGAATGTAAAATACACCCAGTAGGAGGGCTGTGGGGTGTGCTAACCTTAAACTGCAAACTCACTTTTCTGTACAGCACTGGGTCCGTGCTTGGGATGATCTTCTGGGGGTCCTTTAGACAACAGTTGTGTTTGACAATAGTTTGGATTCAAAACAAACAGCTGCTTTAGACTGGAAAATAGGACCTTTTTTTTTATATGTATATATTCTGGTGACAAAATGGGGCATTTTGACACTTTTGCCATGCTGCTTCACCTCGGGAATATCTTGAACCTGACTGCAAACAAAACTCCTGCAAACTTGGACCTCAGTAAAATAGTATTTTCCCATGGAGAAACACTTTCTTTTGACAGTCCTCATTAGTTTTCACCTATTCTGCCTTGGGGAGATGGCTTTGGAGAGAGCTGCAGCAAGACCTGTCCTCTGGGCCATGGTACAGGATGGCCTAAGGAGGCACACAGCTCCTGGGGTGATTATTTTTTCAACAAAAGAAAACACTCCAAAGGTAAATGTTTGAAAGCAGTAGTCAGCTGAAGAGAAATGACAAAGTGGTTGCTTTGGTTAAAAATGCCACAAAACGTTACTGCCACATTTTTTATTTTTGTCAGAAATGCTGTCCAAGGGGGAGAAGTGAATTGTGTAAGAAGTGAAAGAAAATAGAAACCAAAGACAAGGAGAAAAAGAAGGATAAGAAATCATCTGAGGATAGATGATAATAAATGAGTAGGAAGGCCACTCTGTCATGAAGAGCTGCTTTAATGTGCTCTCTTCCTGCCTCCGGATAGAAAAGCTTTTTTGTCAGACATGCTTGACTAAAATCCCATGGAAATATCCTAAGCAGCCATCACAGGACTGGCCCTGATTTCCATCAGTGGATGGAAAAGAGCAAGTGGTCAGCAAGAGCCTGACCCAAAAGCTGTGTTCTGGTTTTTGGGGCTGTGCAGCAAGGGCAGTGTCAGCCCTGCTGCGCTCCTGGTTCTCTGGGATGGTGGCTCCAGGAGTGCTGGGGTCATTGGCAGCACTGCCAGCCCCAAGGAGCCCAGCAGTGCCCAGGGGTGTGTGTGTGAGTATTCCACCCCATGTGCAAGCTGTGGTTTTCCCTCCCCAGCTGTGTTCCCCACAGTGCTCCCAGTTCCCTGCGGAAACCGAAAAGCTCCGCTCTACGCAGGCGGCTGTCTCCGTAGTCCCTGTGTAGACAAGTGGAGCCAGAGGGCTGATCCCCCAGCCCCAGCACACAGCCTTCCTTTCAGCACCTTCCCCTTACACAAAGACTAACTTATCCCACCTTTTTTTTTTTTTTCCCCCTCTCTCTCTCCTTCTGTCTCTGCTCCCCGTAGCCCTCGCAATGAAAAGCCCTCCACGCGCAGGCTAATAAAAAGTCCTGTGCCACCTCCTCTCCCCCTCCCTTCCCATCCAGAGCAGTGCTGCCAAAAAGTAAAAAAAGAAACAAAAAAAGAAAAAAAGAAAAAAAAGAAAAAAAGAGGAGCGTAAAGGCTGGGGAGAGTTAAACCTGGAACTCATTTAGCAAAGGGGACTTTAGTTAACAAGAAAGTTACCCATCATGAACTGCCGGTAACACCTCGAGTGATCCTAAATCCATTACCCAGAGACTTAGCCCTGGCTGAGTTTGATTTTATGAACTGTGAGGCTGCTATGTTGAAAGTCTGCAAATTGGACATAAATTGGGCTGCAGAAGGCTGGGGAACTGGAAGGGCGGGGGGGTTGTTCATGCCCTGGTGACGTAAGAGCCTTTAGCTGGGGACCTGCGGGCTGCAGGGAAGAAGCTGCTGATGAGGCTGTGACAGATTGTGGTGGGACAGAGGCTGGAGGCTCAGGAGACCTCAAACCTGGGGTTTTTTGCTCTGCTGCTGCATCACCTGAATGGGGATGGGTGAGGTGCTGCACTTGCTGTGAACTTGATGTTCATCCTGTGAGCTTTCGCTCTCCTTATTCCCATCTTCAGCACCTCGCTTGGTTTTGTTTTCAGTGTAGTTTAGGCTCCAAAGTGCTGTGATACAGATCAAACGCTAATGACAGGAAGGGGAGTGGGTGAAATACCAAAAGCTCTTGCTTTTTGGGTACTTCCAGAGCTGAGTACAAAGCTGCTGCTGGGCTGTAAGGCAGGGCTGGTGCCTGGATGGGATGCTGGGGCTTTTGCTGCTCTGCATGAGACAAATGCAGCCTTGGATAATTCACCCAAAAACCAGGAGATGAGGTGGGCTATAACAGGGCAGGTGAATTTGGGTGGGAAAGAGAGGAGGTTTCAGGCAATTAGAGGCCCAGGCAAGGGACAGGGCTGTCCTGATGTTACCATCCTTTGTATCACTTGTGTTACTCCTGAAATTTAGAGTTTTGATAGTTTTCCAGTTTGACGTTCTGGTTCTGGCACTGCAGAAAACTCTGAGGTTTGTTTCACTAGTTGTATTTGTGGGTGATGGTGCTTTGTAGTTTGAGCAGCTTAAGGAAAATAATGATGGCCTTAGAAGCAAAATTTGGAACTGACCTGAAGAGACCCATTCCCTGGCAGAGTTTCTGTTGCCATCACATTTCAAGGGATGCAGCAGGAGGCAAACTGGGTCTGGTTCTTGGCCCCCTAACTGGGACATCAGTGGACAGCAAACCTCCTTCTCCACTCTTCCCACCCCAGGCTGCTGCTGGCTTCTCATTCCACTTCTACTGGGTTTAGATTGCAAAGAATTTACCCCTAGGTAATAATGCAACAATCATCAGCTTTCATTAACTGTGGCAGAAGAAATATTTTTTACACATAAAGCTGTATGACAAAATGATTTTTCATCTCAGTAGCTGAACTAATTTTGTTGTTATTATTATTTTTATGACTTGGGTTGTACTGAAGCAAATGCCTTTTGAAGCCTTGGTGAGATAGAAAATAGAAACAGGCCTCAGGAAAAAAAAAATCCATTATTTCACATTTAACCTTTCTCTTTACTGTTGATGTTTTAAAATGCAGGCAAATCCTGAGTGTTTTAGCGATGAAAAATCAAGATGCTTTCCTTTAAAAAAATCATTCTATCAAAGAGGGATCACTGCATAACTGCAATTTTTTTAATCAAAGAAGGTTTTTTCTTGAATGCATTTCAGTGGTAAAGCTTCAGGACAATTGGATAAAGACCCAAATCTGCAAAGCCATAAAATCTTTCTGTTCCTTTCTAACTTAGAACGACTTTTTATCTTTAAATTAGGCATGCATTTCTTCATGGGGAAGGCGTAGCCACCACATCTCAGCACAGACCTCTGAAAATTTGATTTAAAAGATTAGTTAATAAAATTCTGCAAGATAGCTTTCCCTCTCTTAAGTCATCAAGCAGCAGTCGGTACCAATTTTGGGGAGTCCTTTGAGCTGCCATGGGGCAGCACAGCACCTTCTCTGTTATTTGATAAGTAAAGGTAACGCTGTGAAACACGTGGCTAATTTTACCAGCAAGGTGGCAACAATTCAGTATGTGATATGTGAGGGCAAAGCACAGGCAGTTCATTTGGGTAATTTCTTAGCCTTCTGGCTTCTGCAATGTTTCTTTAGGGGGCACTGAATATGAGTGATTGAGTGAGAGAGAGTACGACAGAATTAGCACACACTGGATCTTTTGACCAAGGGGAAAAAAAAAAAAGAAAAAAAAGAAAAAAACCCCAAACAAAACAGTCTAATGTTGGTCTAGGGGCACGTTCCCTTAGGATTTGGGAAAGAAAAACACCAAACCATGTTAGTTTGGTGCACCTCGAGCAGAGCCGGCGCGTTCAATTAAAAGCCATTTCAACAAAATAAAAAGACACTTAATCTTGGATCAAAAATAACTACAAAATAGCAAGCAGCACCACCCAGCCTGAGCAGCGGGGGCACTTCCAAGGCAAATTCAGCTTGCTGATACTGTACCACGAAAGGAGCTTCTAAGAAATTCCCTGGTCAAGTTTCCAGGGCTGCCTGAAAGGCACGTCTCAAGGAAAGCTCACGGGAGCTTCCCCAGAGTCACCCCATGGTGCCACAGAGAACTTTCCAGTTAGTTTGAGCAAAAGGCATGTTCATGTTTGCCATGCAGCCTAAATGCAGGTAAAATTGCTCTGCTCTTTTACTAGTTTTCCCTTTTCCTTTCCTTTTTTTCTTTTAATTAATTCTCTGCTCTCTTGTTTCTCTGGTCTGCTGCCTGGTGGAAGAGAACACTTTTTTCCTCTACCATAATAAGTACAAAGAGAAACTATATCTAATTTTAGTGCCTGTGTCTTGCAGAGTGTCTGTTACATTCCCAAGGTTGTGGTTTCCCTGCAGCAATAGTGGGCACAGCCCCATCACCCTTGGAGCATCTCCCTGGGGTCTCAGCAGTGGGAAGAGATGCAGTACATGGCGTGCAGCCTCCTTTCTCCCCCACCTTCCTGGATGAAGTGCTCTCCACGCCCTTGACTCGAGGTGGTCCTGAGGTCCTCCATCCCTGTGTGGCCCCACAAGGCACACAGCAGTGGGGATGGTCAGATGTTGGGGTTAGTCAGACCCAAACACTGTAGTTCTTGGATTGCAACTTGATTTATTCCACAGAAGTCCTCTTCACTGACTCCATCCAGACATGTGTTCAGTGTTCTGCTCAACAGGCTTTTAGATCTTAACTTCCAGAGAGGATGAGCAAACATGATTCCTACTTTTCTTGAAGCCAACCAAATCATCTATAAATGTGGCCCTAGCACCAGCTCTGCTGAGCTCTGGAGCAATGGAGCCCAGAGGAGCAGGGTCACCCCAATCCTGCCTCGCTGCTCAAAGGTGCAGACTTTATTTGAAGGGTGAACCATGCTGCTCTCCAGCTCCACAGAGCCAGGGTCCTCCTCACATGCAAGCTTAAGTTCTTGACTTGCTACCAAGAGGGAATAAAAAAGTATTTAAATATAATTTATTCTTGCTGAGCAACAATAGCAATAGTTAATCTCTTATATTAAAACCTTTAATGACTTTAGGGACTTATGAAACCATTGGAGCTTGTTTAATGAGTGCCTGTTCTGGCCCAGACTTTTCAAAGCTTAAATCTTTAATAGAGCAGAAAAGAAATTCACAACAATTTTGGGGGGGGACTACTAAAATTTATGGAGCTGTTTTGTTTCCAGGACTCCTGTTCCTGCTGGGCAATGCTCTGATGATGTATTACAGTAACATGTCATCAGGGCACTGGAGCTTCATGATGCATTACAGCAATAAGTCGTTTGTAATACATCACTGGAGCAGCTGCTGCCTCAGATTGAGGCTCAGACTAAAAGCAGACAAGCATTACAATGTGCACCAAAGATGCTTGTTCCCTTTCTCTCCTTCCTTCCCTTTCTCCAGGTCCTTCTCTCCTGCTTGCTCCTGATCTCACCCTGCCAATAGCAATTTGCTGCTAATTTATTCATTCTGGCTCTCCCATGAAAATTCCTTTCTGGTGGAACAAATCAAGCACAATGCTCTGCAGATCAGGAGCACACTGTGAGGAAGATGAGGGTGGCTGTGATGAATTAGATGTGTAATCCCTGCAGACTGCAAGCCCAGGTCTGACAGTGACCTGCACCAGATGTTTAAGGGGAGAGAGCTCACAGCAGCAAGTGGTAGGGTGTAGGGCAATGTAGGACCTAATTCACTATAACTAATTAAGAGTTAATAGTTAAGCCCCTCTTTAGTTGCACCCTGGTTTTAGTTTTCTTAATTTTGTTTTGTTAATGATATTAATGACTTTCACTAATCCATGGGAATATCCTCAATAACTTCATAAACTGGGGCAAAGTCTCAGCTACTGTAATGAGTGATCTCAGGAGTCTTAAGTAAAAGGCTCCATCACCTTTCTTGGCTTTCCAGGAAAGCTGAACAAGTTCTGATGCCAGAGTACAGGTTAGGAAAGAGTTACTGGAAGTGTCCAGGTAGCAGTGGCAACCAACCTGGTGGCATCTCAAGCCCCAAAATCTTGCAGTTCCCTTTCCAAGCCTCTCCCATCTTGGCCTTTTACACATGTGGCAAACAGACCTTGTGGAACCTCGTCATATACACTGAAAAAAACCTTTTTCTTTTTTTCAGCCTTGAAAACTCATTTTGCTCTGTTCCTTTTCTCCTGTTTTCTTTAGAGAGGGGGCCCAGGTGGAATGTTTCAGATCTGACTCTTATGGTTTCCCAAGCTCATAGGTGCTTGGACTTGGCAGCACAGTCGGGGTGATGTTTCAGTGCATGACAGAGGGGAAGAACAATGGGGATCAGATGCTTGGGTGCCTGGGCAATGGAGCTGGGATTAGGACTTTTCTCTAGAGCTATCTGCTGTTCTCTTCAGTGGAGGTTGGCTCAGCAGATAATATAATGTTCAGTGGGAAGCTGCTGGATACACTGTCCATATGCACACACCGCAGAGTTTGTTGTGTTTCAAGGGATTGTTTTGCTTTTTTTTTTTTTTCCTTAGTATTCCTTTAGCATCTAGTGCCCTGCACTTATTAAATCACGCAGCACAGCGGAAAGAAAGGGAGGAAAATCCCATCCATGGGTTGTTACGATGCATGAGGCATAACCAAGTGCTTCAAATCCCTGAGGGGATTACTTCGGAATCACCAGGCCACCTGGAGTTTCATTATGGCTCTTACAAACAGGCTTTTAGCAAGAAGGATGAGGTGGGGGGAGAAGGGGTCTCCTATTTAAGCACTGAAAAGAGATAAAGTTCAGGGAGCTGAACAATGGCTTCCAAGGGGCTCAGCCGAGTCAGCTGAGATCAGGGACTGGGAAGGATTAATCAGAGCGAAAAATGTCAGCTTACAACAAAATCTTCAGCAAAGTGTCCAAGCCACAGAGCTCAGTGGAGACCAGACCAGAGTTAGTCATTCCCTAATCATGTACTACTTTTTCTCTTGCTTAGTCTCTGGCTCAAGAGTTTGAATCCAAGTTGTCTTTGTTGTATCTGTGTCACAAGCTGTTCCTCAGCCCTTAAGGAACATTTTGAGGAGATCCCTCTCTGTGCTCCTATGGATTTCCTGGCCCACTCTGGACACCCCATCCATCCTCCTGTGACCTTGTGCTTTTGGCTAATGACAAAGGACACACATCAAGAGAGGCATCTTGCATCTTTGGAGCAGCCTTTACTAGAAGAGAGGAGTGTGAGGGTTTTGTCTTTATGAAGCCCTTCGAAAGCTCCAGTGCAAACTCAAGGTGGGAAATCCTGCCCAAGGTGCAGTGTTGGAGCTGGCCCTGCTCATGTGAAGGGAAATTGCTGTTCAGCACAGAGCATTGAGGGACAGGAGAATTCCTGATGGTTTTAGAGTGATGCAAAGCAAAAGTTCCATCACTGAAGTCAGTGATGGACAGAATTTGCATTAACACATTCTTCTGCTGGAATTTATTTTATTCCAGAGACAACTACAAGCTGTATGATAAACAAGAATCTGGTTCTTAATGCTCTAAAAACAGAGAAGGAAAACACCACAGTCATTTTTCTCCATAAAATCTCATTCTAAATGTAAGACCCAGGCTGGGGACAGTATGGTGAGCTGCAGGCAGGTAACTGCAAGTTCATTGCTTCTCTACCCATGGTCTTAGTGCTTCATCTTTGCACTAGGGTTTGATTAGATCTGAATAACAACCAGAAGTTTTGATGGGATCTTCTGCCCCTTTTAAATGGTTTTATCACCTTTGTAAATTTATCTTATTCATGTTCCAAAAAATTCTGACATGCATCTTCAGAGGAAAAAGCAAAGATATTAAAGCTCTTCAGCCTTGAACTCCTCCAAGCCCTCTCCACTCATTACTCTTCCACATAAACACGATGCTAGAGCTCTTGGAAGAACATAAGGTACCTTTCTGTAATGTTTTGCAAAACTGCAATAAAGAATCAGCAGGTAAAATCTTCTGGCCTACATTAAGAAAACAAATAAGTGGCTACAAGGATTGTCTTGAATGTCACTTTTGATTAGAGTTAATCCTAGGTGGTGAAAGAATGGCTGACACATCTGTAAGATATGCTGGCACTGTTCTCAGGTTCTGCAAGAATAATTCAGGGTTTCCAGCTTAAAAGTCTGCTCTGTAGTAATCTATTATTTAGTAGATTTATAAATGTCACTTATAAACATATACAGCACCTCTTATGTACTCTGTTGTCTGTTAGTTTTAGAAAATGTTTGCTTGCAGACCTAGAAAAGAAATCCTAAAAGGATAAAAGGAATTGGATATATCTTCAGCTAGATGACAGCAAGATTGTGCAGGTGAAAAAATGCACAGAAGCTGAGGAGCTGAACAATGCATTTCTTCCCTCACTGGCTTGTTCCTCCATAACCATTAAGGATTTTTATTCCCCTGCACATTCAGTAGTGTTGGGTGAGGGGGGGATTCCTGGGAATGCTGCAGTGCTGTTGTTCCTCCAACCTGCACCATTTCACCTTGGAAATGAGTGTCAGAAGCATGGAACAGCACACACTGGTCTGTGCTGACTAATTCCTATTCCACAGACAGGGAAGTGAGGCCAGGCAGGAGTTTAGGGATTCAAATTCAGGGCACCCTGAGGTAAATAAACCATCTTTTTTTTTCTCCAGTATGTTATTGAGGATAAAAAGTATGACACCAAATACCTGCAGTACATTTACTGGAACTAAAAACCTTCATCACAAACTTTCAGCTGGATGCCAAATTGAAACTGTTAGGTAAAAAACTAAGCTAAAAATCGACTTCTGCATTTGTTCTGTCACTCTGTTAAAAAAGAACAGCTGAACAAATTATCAACATTTTGTGAGGATTAGGAAAATTGATACAGGCTGACTCACTGCATGCCTATACAACCCAAAGTAATGTTAAAACCCAGGAAATGAGACTGGGACTGGAAAGGCTGAGAGAATTATTGCATTATTGCAGCATCCTATAGTGCTAGATTATTGGACTCTGTTTTCCATTGCCTGTTTACTCTCTTGTAACTGCTGAAATGTTCTTGGTCCAACCTGATCACCATTTATTCTTGTGATGCATTGATGTTCCCCCCTCAAATTCTCATTACTCTACAAAAGCATAACTTTAATGATTTCAATTTAAGATGCATCTGCTAAATATAGAAATGGATCAAAATTAAACCATCATTACAGGCTGAGTGCTATTAAACTATATTTAATGCAAAGCAATGTATGATAAGATCTTTTAGCCCTGTCAGGATATGTAGGAAGTAGTAAATGTGAAATTTACACCGAAGAACTTCAAGGAGGGCAAAAAAAAATCCAAAATATGTCAAAAAAATGTATTTAACACTAAGCAGGGAGCAGGTATTTTCCAAATATTTACTTCTGAAGGAAAGACAAGCCACGCTTTCCCAGCTCATAGTGTTAACTTGCAGTGTTTGAAGGGAAGGTAAATATATTTATATCTTGTTCAAGGCAGGGAATTCTGGCCCAGAATTTTCCTTTTGTCTTTGTTCCTACTACTCAGCTGCTGTGCCATTACTAGCAGAGGCACAGCAGCCTACTGTACAGCATTTTCCTGTCACAGGGTTATGTTCAGCACAACCCAAGCTGCTGGAAAAACCTCACCTAAGTGCCAGTTTTCAGTATCAGAGACATTATTATAATTAGAGAGGAATCTGACCTGCAGTGGTCACCTTGGAGGCTGTGAATTCTGCCGGCTGTTTTTACATCTGGGATTTGTGACCCAGCTCACTAAAACCTCAGCCTGCCTCTGCTTTTTGGGAGCATCATCCCCTGCATCCCTCCTTCCCCATTCCCTCGGGCCAGGACTTTTCGTTTTATCCCCCGGTGCTGGGTGGATAATCCATCAAACCCTGATACATCTCGGAGGGACAAAGCAGGGCTCCCAGCCCCCGGGGCAGCCCCCAAAACCCCGGCAACCCCCAGCCTGTGGCTCCAGCAAGCCCTTTGTAGGGCAGGGATCACCTGTCAAAGTGAGGGGCTGCAACCTTTCCCTGCCCACGGGAGGCCTTTTGATGCAGCGGGTGTTGATAATTAGAGCCTAATTGAGTGATTAACAGCCCCGCCAGCTCCTGCCTGAAAGGGGAGGTGAGGAGCAGGGGCAGTGTTTCCCTGCTCCAAGCTTCTGATGATTCATTTTTCCAGCCCCTTTTCGGGATCTTCAGCCGTGGATGGGCTCCTTCTGAGCTCAGGCTGTCCAACATCCTCATCAGAAATATGTCGAGCCAGCAAACTCACCAAAGGTGATTATGTTTTCTCCTGAGTGCCATAATCACTTTTCCCCACCCCTCTATGGATAATATCTGCTGCAGGGACAGGCTCCCATTTGCCAAGAGTCTCTGCAGGCAGGGAAAAGCTGTCGAGATGCACTGAACTTAATTAACTGAGTTAGAAGAGCCTATTAAGGCAATATATGAAAAGCAGCCTCTCTCAGCAGGCTCTCACAGTGGGGACACAGAGCAGAGCTTTCAATTTAAGACTTATTGCAAAGATTCCCCACTGCCCAGCTCCACGGGAGCCCGGGAGCTGCTCCAGAGATGGTTTGGGAGCAGGGCAGACAAAGAGCTGGGTGAGTGGTGGGGATATCAAAGGAAATCAACCTGTAATATATCATATGCTCACTTAGTGGATGTGGAGGGAGGTGTCTAAATGGGGGGATTATTCAGCACTGAGTGAAACAAATAGCCTAGAGATGTTGCAAGGTTTTAAAACAAGATTGGGGATTGCACAGATCAGCTTTTCTTGAGTAAATTTGGGGTGCTGCACTGAGCAGCTTCTTGCTAAAAAGTGCAAACTCCTCACATAAAATTAAATAAATTGTTCTTGCATTGCCTACTTTCCTCTTCCTCCCTCATACATAAGTTATTAACTAGTTTTTGATCCCTCTTTACCTCTCAAGAAAATAAGTGTTGTCAGCAGTCTGAATATCATTAGTGGGTTATGTTCCTGGCTAAAGGTGAGTAAAGCAGAGGTAAGAATTTGTTGCCTTGCTGATGAATAAGAAAATCCCTCTTGGAAACAGTTTCCCTCAAGCCTCTATTTATTATAAGATGCTGAACTGCAAAACAGCAATAAGAATAATAATAAAACCCAACAGAAACAACCCAAAAAACCCCAACAAAAAAGTCCTAATTTTACCTTCCTCAGTACAACCTGCAAATAGATTGGTATGAAAGTTTAAATGTAGTGACATTGCTGACAATAATTTCTATTTTCTCAGTTTAGGGGGCTGCTATCACCTTGGCTTACAACATTTAGGAACCCCAAGTGCATCGGGGCTGCCTTGGGGGCAGCTGGGCTGTGAGCAACAGCAGCAAAAGCTGCAGAGGATGGATGGATGGATGGATGGATGGATGGATGGATGGATGGATGGATGGAGAGCAAGTGCCTCCAGAGGGCCCTTTCTCTTCTAGTCCCAATTAGATCAAACCCAAAATTATTATTTGTGTGAATAATGTACTGTGCTTGTGTTTACACTGCATTTGTTCCTGATGTTTTCTTTTTATACAAATAACAAGGGGCTGTAAAGCCCAGAATCCTTATTGCTGAATTAAAAATAGAAGATCCTACAGAAGAATGTCTGTGCAGTGCAGCTGAAGTATAATTGTGTGTGGCTTCAGTTTGTTTGGCATAGGAAAACCCAGTGTAACTTGAGAATTCATTACGAGAGAAGTACAGGACTCCTGCCATCTTCTAATGGCCTTCTTACAGCTTTAAATGCAAAATTTACAAGGAAAGTCTTAAAGAAATGACAGGAAAATCTGAGAAGATAACAAAACGGGCAGGGAAATTAATAGAAACCTTGGTTCTCTAATCCATAGTGATTAATATCCTTTAGTTCCATGATCCTTGGTTACCACTGGAACTGATAATCTACAAAATGTGGCTTTTCTGCTTTAAATCAATACACAAAAAAAAAAAAATAAAATTCACAGTTGGCCTTGCTGATCTGTCATCTCCTTTCTAGCTGAAGGTTTGACATAACCTTCTTAGTTATTAGCTGCAACAGTAAGATAGACTATATTTTTCCCCTTGTATTTGAAAACTAGTGGGAAAATCAAGTAGAGAAAATGAAATGAAGTCACATTGCTGCTTAACTGTAGAACACACAAAAAGGACAAGCATGAAACAACTGCAATGTGTGCTGTATTGCAAGCAGAATTCTCTGCTCTTTCAGCCTTCTAATAGGCCAGAGAAATTATTACTGATGGGTTGATATTTCCAGACCTGATATATAAATACCCTGACATTTCTTTTGCTGTGATTGTTATTTACCAGGAATGCACCCTTGCCTTGCTGTAACCATCCCTGCTAGATGCACATAATGATGTTATCAAATGTGGTGGGCTGCTCTTAGGTAGAATCTCTGAAGTGTCATCATTGCAAGCTCAGTTTCTGTTTCAGTTCTTACTTTTAAATGTGCTGCCTCCTTCTTTGGGGGAAGCAAAAAAACCCCAACCACCCAATAACCAAAAAGCAGGCTGTGCCTTCCTGAGATTTTGCTTCATGCTTCTGCCCTCCATTTAGCCACAGTCTGATTTTCCTTCACACCTACTTGACATCATGGAAATTCAATTGATGTTGGTAATTTATGGTGGTGCATGTGGGACACGTAGGTGTTTCTGCCATTAGGATATGAGATTGCTTTCCCAGGGCAGAGCTCAGGAGCTGCAGCAAACCCGGCGTGACTCCAGCTCCTTTGCCCTCCCGAAGCCATCCTCAAACTCCCATTTGAAGGGCTGTTACTCATTAATATTTAGATCTCTGTTCCATAGTAATTATTCCTTCCAGATCCCTTCACAGGAGGAGAACTTGCTAGTTTGGCAAACAAACATGTCACGATGAACCACCCTGGTATAATTTTTTTCTTTTTTTTTCTATGAAATAAGCCCATAATTCAGACATACCTTGTGTTTATTTTTGAACATGGGTTTTTTTGTCAGGGAACGTGCAGCTCGGCCTTACTCTTACCAGGAAAATGTTTATCCAGAGAGTTAATGCAGATGAGTAATCCGGGACACTCCTGCCAGTTCCCGGGCGGTGGGATTCCCGTAAACAGCTGACACTTTGAACTTAGGGGGTTTGCTTGATGTCATGAACCAACCACTAAAACAACACACCACCATGGAGTTCTTCCCTGCTAAGCCAAAACACAGATTCAGCCATGGAAACTTAGGCTGAGAGGATCATTTGGGGCGAGCTTCTGTTCATCATCACATCCCCTTTAATTGGCTCTGTCTCAGGACAGGCAGTGAGGTGTCCTCTCTGTTGTGGGGTGGTTTATTCCATGGCAATGGAGCATAATTGAAGACATGTGAAGAATGAAGGAGAACTGGTCTTGGGGCTAACATTCATGTGCATAAATTTCCTTCTGGTTTCTTTCACTCGAAATTTAATCTTGGGCTGGCTGCTCCTTATCTCCCTCCTTCCAGTTCCTCCCCTCCCTCTGAAATCCCTGCTCTGAGGGACCAGGTACAGTGCTGGTGGGATCATTGCTCTGACACAGTTATTTCAGTCTGGGTACAGAAGAGCATTCGCCTCCTTTGATCTCTCTATATCAATTACCAGTACTGCCAGAAAATCACTTTTAAAACCCGATTTAATGAAACCAGGGTGATTTGTTGCAGAATGAGCTCACATGTGCAATACACCCATTGTTTTATACCTGCTTTGCAGGTTGGCCCTAAAAGCTCAGTTTTTAGAGCTAAGCATGGACATGGAGCTGACATGGGAACTGTATCAATAAGAGTCTTGCAGATTATCTGTGGATGTTATAAAGCTCAAGTACTCTCAGGTGATTGCTCAGTATTAATAGTCTTGCAGAGTTATTAGACTGAAGTATCCAAGAAATAATAGGAATAATATGTCTCTCGTGTTAAGGACATTACATAATGATTCTATTACACTGCCATGAGTCACTGTTAAAGTGCTTGGTATATCTTTCAGGGTGGATTAAGGATACAAGCCACTGGGTATCAGGCAGGCTGCTACAATGCTCCATAATGTCTCTAAAATGTGCAATGTCTTTTGAAAACAGCCATGAAAAATAGCCATTTGTCATGTGCAGTAAATAACTTGGTCTCAGGGGAGGTCAACAGCTAAAGGCTCACATCCAGGTTGTGGATTAATGACCTGCAAAATACCAGTTTAAAAATAGGCTCTTCTTCCACTTAAAGACATGCAATAATGAAGCATCTCCTTCCATTCCTTAGCCAAACTTCAGACAGAAAAATGGGGTTTATGCTGGATGCACAGAGCTGAGTTAAGCAGTGATATAATGAACACTATGTAAATCAAGGGCTAGTGGCACTACAGCCTGTTTCTTATGTTGTCAGGATGTGGCACACAGGACCAGAAAGCTCCAGGAGTCATTCTTTATGTCAGAAACAATTGTGAGTGAAAAGGCTGAGATGTGCACTCCTGCTCCTGATGTGTTTACGTTGGTCCAACATCCGACGACAAGTCATAAATGTCCCTCCAGTGGACAAATTTCCATTGCAGAAGGGGAATATTTATTATGAGATTAAAAGCTATAGAATGGTGAAAGGGAAGGCAGAAAACCAACCTGTCCTGCACGGGGAGGATCGATGAGGTGACTTAGTCCTTCGTGCTTTGTGCTGTAATGTCCTTGTATGTACGCCCACAACTAATGGGCTGGGCTGGGCTGCCTGGAGTAATTTTTCAGAGAATTTGGTGTCTTTAAGTTTGCCAAGATGGTTTTGCAATATGTTGGGAGGCCTTGAATTAAAAAATAATAATATTTTTTTAAAAAAAAAACCACAAACCCTTGTTCTAGCTCTGCTTCTTTTGCATGTCTTTTTAATGAGGCTAGAAACCATGATTAAAGGGAGTATTTCATGCCTCAAGTAGGTAAAAGTGGAGGCAAACTGTAAGCAAAGCTCTAAAGAGAGCTCCTTTAATATCCAGTGACTAAAGGATGAAGCCTATTCAGCCTTACATGGCCCTACAGATATGTCTCTAAAGCCTAACTGGGCTGATAGCTCTAGGAAAACTAATTTAAAAAACCCCAAAACTGGCTCAAGAGCATCCGGTATCTCTGAGCTGCTACCAAATATTTTGAACTCATGATCATCTGTAGAAACAAGAGTTTCTACAAGTTGCTTATCCAGAATCACAGCATTTTCTTCAAATGGAGCAGTTGAGCCTGTCCTTCTGCACGGTTGTTGTCTCTTTCTTTTTGCCTGGTGTTCCCATTTCCTTCAAACCAAACAAATTAAAATTAAGGTGGGGAACTGTCTAGCAGACCCAGATCTGCTGCTTTCTTATCCTGCACAGTCCAGGGCAGATGTTCTGTTTTTCAGTCTGCAAAGAACAAAGCTTCCTCCTGGCTTCTTTATTTTAAAGAGGAGAGGCCACCCACAGCTCTAAACATGCCTACAGAGAGGAAAAATAAATGGCCAAGCTCCTTGCCAGACACGGATGTGCAGAGCATATCTGTGAGGAGGAGAAAGAAGAAACATTCCCATCCCACCAAGGTGCTGCCATGGGAAGGGGCTGGGGGCATCAGGACCCATGGGCAGTGGGCAATGGCACAGGGAATGTGTCAGGGTAGTAGGGAGCCATAAATCACCCTGCCCAAGCAGGAGCAAGCCAGTGTTCAGCAAGCCAGAGCTGTACAGATGTTGAAGGTAATTTGGGAAGATTCCAGCATGGGGCTGCCAGCTCTCCTGCTTCACAGGGAGGCAGAAGCAAGCAGTGCTGTACTGGCTCACAACCATAATATCCAGTAATGATCCCACCACCATCCTGAAACAGCAGCACAAGAGGATGCTTGGACCTTTTGCAGGGCTCAGAGAGGTTGGTTTGCAGTGGGTGCTTTCTCCAGGGTGCATTTGGGTAGTTACAGAGCTGGCAGAGCTATCATAATGTGAGCAAGTGCTTTTTTTTTTTGTTTAGACTCACGCCTTGATTCTCTATACAGACTAAAAAATTGCTTTTCCTTTTAATGGAAAGTTGATACCACCTACAAAATGTCATTAAACTTGGAATGATGTTGATAGAGCTGGAAGGACAGACAGCCCCTTGCTGCCTCTACCATCACATCTTTTTCTTTCAGTAAATGTTCAACTGTGGGTAAAGTTTGTATCTGAGATCTGAGAGCCAAGATGCCCCACTTCTGTATGAGCCTAACTGCAGAGCCTCTGTGGTTTTACTGGTTAGATGTGTGTATCACTTTCTGTGTGATATTGGTAAGGATTTTATCCACGTGTTGTTTAAGGCTGCCTCTAAACCAAGGCCAGATCCTGCATGAGGATTGAAGAGTGGGACACTGAAGTTGCACACATTTTGCACTGGAGCAGGGCACATTCTGTACTGGAACAGGTTGAGAGCAATGGGCAAAGGAAGAAAATAAGTGCATGTTCTGCTTAATTAATCTGGCAATTAATGTGCATGAGGCTAAGCCTTGGAGAAGGGGTTGACCAAGTTCCCAGAGGGGTGGTTGGGTGCAGGGTTGGTGACTGGCAGGCAGCTCATCACCTCCAGCTCTGCTGCTGCTGCCAAGACCTCTCTTCCCAGACTGTTTGTTTTTCCTTTCATTCCTCTCTCTTTCTATCCCAGGAGAAGCAAACGCTGTATTTCAGCAGTTCATCCCTATCCTCAGCTACTGTGTAGCTAACGGGCAGCCTGGGAGCAGCCTGGGGCCAGAGATCAATCAGTTGTTCCCTGTTTTCATAGAGCTCATTTTATTTTTTCCTTCCTGGTGACATCTCGTATGAACGCAGCTGATGCAGCAGCTTATAGATGAAAAACAACATTTTAAAATATTCTTGGTTGAGGATCATGTCTTGAGAGGTTTAATAAGTTCCAATTAAAGCCCCATGAGGTGTGGTAGAGTGAAGCAAAATGAAACGTGGCCCTTGAAGGTCTGTGAGCAAGGTCTTGCTGTCTGTGCTCACCTAAGGCTGAAAGCCAGTGCTCAACATTTCAGGTCTGAGCTAATGAAAAACTTAATGAAAACCTTGAGCAGAAGTGGCTTTGTTTCATCAAAACCATATTTTGTGTACATGTTTTCCACCCTAGGTTAGACAAAATTCACGTGAACCCCAGTGAGGCTTGCCTAGGGCTGGGGATGGTGTGTTTTAGGGGAAAAAAAACAACTCATGGCTCCAATACAAATGGGGGAAAAAAAAGTTAATGTGCATGGAAGTTGTTACATGCTTTTTGCATCAGCGTTTCACCAAGCATTTAGTGGAGAAGGAAAAAAAAATCCCTTTGGATTTTGAGTATGTTTCTGTAAATTCCCATTTACAGAATGTTTGTGAAAATCCTGCTCCCTTTAGCATGGAAACTGCTCCTATAGGGAATAATTTTATCTGTTTGCATTTTATTTATTTTTTTATGTTCCCCTAACCACATATGTTTGAACTCTTTGAGATACTTGGAAAAAACAGGATGCTTCTTTCTCCAGAGTTGCTCCCATTAATACATTTTCTTTCTTAGATGATGTCAGAATCATCTGTTTATGGCGTAATGGAGATTGCTGCAGGCAACTGGTAAACACTAAAATGTAGGTTTAAATCATGTCCCAATTTTTCTCAGCTAGTATTACTTCAAAGGAATTGAATCCAAACCTCCTCAGATTGTTGGAGGTGGTAGTGATAGCCCTGTTTGAGGACACCCCAGGTGAGACTCCTGATGGAGTTGTGTTTAAATTTTTATTCTTTTTTTTTTTAATAAAAAGTGTGAGAAGGTTTGGAGAACCAGACTATTGGATTTCTGGAGATAGAAGAACTATGGAAAAAAATACATTAAAAAAAAAAAAGGTGCAAAATCTACTGGTTACAAAGAAAAAAATAAGAAAGAGGTTGATAAACGTAGCAAAAAATCAGCATATGGAAATGCTGATTTATTTTTGGAACCTACATACAGCTTCATTTCATTTGCCAGTTATTCACAGATCCTGTTCCTGAAACCACTTTGGCTTTGAAAAATGCAAAGCCAAGGAGGTGTTGGAGTGACCTCTCCTTCAGGGCACCTTGGACACAGCTCCCTGGGTCAGGGATGGAGCCAGGGATGGGCCCCGTGGAGAGGGAAGAGGAGCCTGGGGACCACCAGGCTTGTGGAAACCCTGGGTAAAAACCCCCCCACTTACACTTGAACACACTTACTGCAGCTTTTCAAGAAATGTAATTTCAGAAGTGCCTTGGGTCCAAAACTATGACAATGCATTAAGTGCAAAATCAAACTCTGGGAGTTGGTTTTATTTCCATTCAATTCCACCGTGGATATTGCAGAAGCTTTGGTTTTATTATTGCTAATTCCAAGCATAATAAATAGGCTTCAGGATCTAGGCTGATTTATTATCATTTTATATGCTGTGCTATTTGCAGCTTTTCATAAATTTATGAAATAATGTCTATTTCCAATTCAAGCCTTTCTTTCTGTTTAACTTGAGAGGCACCATCAGTATTAAAATCAGGTATTGAAAATACAACAATTACTTTCCCTGTATCATTAGATATATTTTAACTTACTCAAACCAAGGGAATATGGAATGATTTGTTTTCTCTTGTCACCTTGTCAATCTTGAGATTTTTTTTCAAGGCAGTTAAAAACCATTGAACTGAACCTCTGAGTTTTATTCAGGTTTCAGAACCCTTTCCCTCTTATTCTTTATACTTTTTTTTTTGTAAATTCAAGACACTAGGTAGTCTTTTTGTAATCACCTGCACTTTTTGTTTGTAGTTTGTACAAATCTAACACATCCTGTTCCTGTTGAGAATAATCTATAAATCATCAATTTAGAAATGGTATCAACATCTAACCAAAACACATGCAAACTTTTGAAAAATCTGTCTTTCAGTTATCAATCACCCCAAAAGTAAATGGTCATTTTGGGTTTTATACCACCTTTTTTGACTGATGTGAGGCCATTTCCTATGTAAATAAACCCCAGAGCTAAATGCTGAATACAGGACTCCCCCTTTTATGTTCAGGGGTAAGAAAAAACACAGACAGATGCTTACCAAAGGCATGTTCACCCAAAGGCTACTAAAGAAGGGAAATTCCCACAAGTCCATTTAGCAAATGCATTGGCTTTTCTTTTAATCAGGCTAGTCATAATGAAGTGAAATCTGAACTCTGTGGCTTGGCCCAGAAAATCCCCAACATGGCCACAAAATTCAAGCTAACACCCAGACAAGTTTTGTTAGCAGGTTCCTGAAAGACTGTTTGCTGTTTTACACTAATTACTTCAGTCAGAAAACAAACAAAGGGTTGATCAGGCAGAGCAGTCCCCAAACCTCTGACCTTCTGGTCAGAGAAATGCATCAATAAAGTGATGCCTAAACCCTCAGCACAGCTCTCCTGAGGTTCTGCACTTGCAGAAGGGGATCAGCTACTCACTCACTCGTTTGCTGACCTGAGCATCTGTGGTGCTGATTTTTGTTGGTTTGTTAAGAGGAATATTTGAGTTGTGTAGGTTGTGTGTGACCTGATCCTAACACTGTTCATCTGCCCTGAAACAGACCAAGAAAGCAAACTTACCTCAGTGTCAGTGTTTCAGGAGGAGTCTGACAGCCTGAAGATGCAAAAGGTGATAACAGAGAAACCTGCAGCTTCTCGTCCTGGAGTGATGCAGAGGGGCACTGAGAGTCTAAATAAAAGATAAAACATTAAATCTTCAGGGGATGTTAGTGATGGCTTTGAATGAGAGACTCTCTGATTGCAGCTTGCATTGATTTCTGTTCCTACATATCTGTCTTTGATTTGATTTCATGCTTTTTCTGATTTGCCTGGTGCTTGGATATGGTTCATGGAGATCTGGAAGCTGGGACAGGACTGTGGAGAGAAGGCAGCTGGATGTCTCCAGAGTTACAGGACTGTCCTTTATACTCCAAACTTGCAGCACATCCTGAATTTTATCAGTCACTGAGGGCTGGGATGAGCTGGGGCAGGAATTAAATCTTCCTCTCCATAAAAACTATTAAAAACTGAATATAAATCCCTCAGAGGGCAGCACCAGGAGAGTGATGTGGGCATTTCCCCTCAGTTAAAAGCACTTAGCATTAGATTACAGCTCTGCCCTAAATAATTTCTGCCCCTGATTTATTTCTGGTGGTGGTTATAGGCTATGGAAAAACAATCCTGCAAATGTTCATGTCTGTGTCTTTTCAGCTTACTTTGGAAATGCAGATCTGGATTATCTTCTCTCTTCCAGTTCAACAACTCATCATGGAGGTTTTTTTTCACTTAAACCTGTGCATTGATTTCCAACCTTTTCCTGATCACAGCTTGTTTGTCACAGTGGTTGGATTGGTGATTTACTTTGGTGTTAGGTCAGCATGAATTTTTGAAAACTTCTGTGTTAATATATAAAATTATTTCCAAGAGTGCAGACATAGGTTGCTCTTCCCCATTGTCATTCTGGAGGGCATCATGTCTGTTATATTTTATTCTCTTTGCAGAGCTGCAGCAGTTCATAGGATGAGTCTTTATGATGTTGGCTCCTTAGCTTTCCTTTTTTTTTTTAATGAGAGTCTTTCAAGATTTTACTGTTAGCAGTTGAAGCTTCCTAGAGAGCCATTTGCCTCTTGAAAACTTAGCACCATTTGCCATGCTGGGATAAGTGGAAGTGCCTCAGTTAAAGGAGGTATCAGAGCTGTGAAGAAAAAAGAGGAGAGTAACACACCTATGGTTAAATGCACAAATAAAGAATAGAGGGTTGTAAGCTTTTAACACTACAATTAAGGTTATAAAAAAAAAAAAAAAAAAAAAAAAAGAATTAATCAGGATATAATTGTGACTAATCACTTATGGATGAGACTGTTTGTCACCAATGCACTTGTTTGCAGAAAACCTTCCTGCTCACATGTACAACATTTGCCCAGTGCTTTGAAATCCTGCTTTGCAATCTCCTTTCTGTCAAGAATTCTGCTATAATCCTTTCAGATAGTAATTCCACTCTATATTTTCTAACTTGTATTCTGACCCTTTAATTAAAGGTTGTTTTTTATAATGTTTAAATTCAATTATCTCCCACTAGATTGAATACCAGTGCTGTGCTTTGCATCCTGAGGACTCCCAAAGAGGAAAAGAGAAACAGTAGAGGGTGAAATAATTATTTTTCAGAAATCCATCCTTTAAACTGGCATCATACTACTGGTCATTGATGAGTGTCTCTGCAGGGCAGAGCAAGGGCTGAGTGGTTTAAATCTGTATTTCCAACTCTTAATGTATTTTGAGTCTTTTCAGACTTGCTTTGATTCTGAGCCACCTCTGTGTGTGAGTGAGTGGAATGTTTCTATCTGTCATCATCCAGATACGAGGATGGCTCCTCCAGGTTATTGTAGTTTTCTGTGGGGAGCTCTGTGGATGTGCTCAGCCCCTGGGAGTGTCCATCAGTGCCAGCATCACCTGGATGTCACCTTCTCAGTGTGCCCAGAGCCCCTCTGCTCCTGCACACACAGGCAGAGGTGAGAGGCAAGTTAGGATTTGGCTTTTAGAGGGTCTGAGCTGTCATTTGCATTTGTGAAACACAATTTCTGCAGGGCTCCACCCCTTCTCCCTCCAAACCAGATGAAATATTTATTGGGTTGGAGTGTAAGGGCTCAGTGTTTCGTCTGCAGAGGAACAGGGGAGTCCTGGTTCTGACCAGAAATTTCTAAGACTTCTTTGTGGCCACTAAACGTTGGAAGAAAAACCACAAATTACCATTGGAGTGGGGCTGGGCCCTGTGTCCTGGCTCCAGTGCTTCCCCATTCCCTTCCCCCTCTCCTCCCATGTTGAAGTGCACTGCATCTGTGTCAATAAGTACCCCACATATAGAGCAAGGTAATATTTAATGTGCATGCAGTGAGTGCAAAATTAACCACTGAGAGGGTGGGGGAGTCAGGGAAGAGCAGAGTTGTAATTACACACCAAATTAAGCTATTACTGTGATTAAGATATTTCTTTAATATGTAGCTGAGGAGGAACCTCCTTTCCCCATAAACTAGTCACAATTCATCCCCTGTGTGTCATTTTTCTGACTACTCCTAATTTTTTTTTTCCTTTTGCCACACCTAATCCCTGTATCACCCGGGGTAGTCCCACCTTGCTCTGCCCATGGCTGAGGGTGGCAGTGGCCCAGCTGCAGGGCCACCTCCCTGCATTGCCCTGGGGGACACCATTTCCATCCCCATCACTTTGATCAGGTTTTTGGGGGCCTGGAATTGCTGAGCTGTTCCCAGTCTATCCATCCCCCTGTGCCTTAGTGTCAGGATGGCTCATGGTATCTTCATAACCTTCCTGTAAGATGAGTTTGGAAATGGTTTTATGAATTTAGTTAGTCCATAGGCAGAGTTGAGCATCTTGAAGATTACAGCATGATAGAAGAAGGATGAAAACAAGGAAATTTTGGCATATCCAATGCCAATCTGTGTTGGAAATGGGAAAGTGAGGAAAAGAGATGGGATTTATTATTTTGGTAGGATAAGAAAGAAGAGTCCAGTCCATCCACCCAACATTTCCAAGAAGGAGGATGGCAAGGATGGCAGAACAGGAGTTCAAAGATGCCCTTGGAAATAGAGCTTTGCTTCCCCTCCTTGTCAGCACATACTTGAGTAGCAATACTGTAAATAGTGTGAACTTTTGGGATGATTGTTGGAACCACTCAAAACTTTAAAACATGAACTATTGTGCTCCCGCAGGCAGCATCGCTTGCAATTCACCATGTTACAGATGGCCCCGTTTTACACTTCTTTCCAACATATTTTGTAAAGTAAAAATGCTGTGGATGTGATTAATTGACAAAG